>NW_004567121.1:36250662-36361281 GCF_000260355.1 Condylura cristata
CCCCCTCAGCAGCCCCCTCACCCATTCACAGCCCCCTCAGCAGCCCCCCTCACCCATTCACAGCCCCCTCAGTAGCCCCCTCACCCATTCACAGCCCTCTCAGCAGCTCACCCTCCCCGCTCCAGCCTGTTGCCCTGGCAGAACTGGCGCCTCCACAGCATCTCCGGATTGATAGCGAGCCTGCCGGATCAGCAGGTTTTAATGATTTATTTCCCCACCCCTAGGCCTAGTCCGCTAGGCCTTTGCCTCTCAGGGCCTCACTGTCCTCCCAGGTGCCTCGGCTGACAGAGCTGGGAGGAGCGCGGATGTGGGCGGCTCCACAGCCCCTGCACCTGGGTAGCCATGTGACTCATCCCGGCTGACAGGGCCCAGAGTACCCCTCGGCCCTGCCAGCCCCCAACACTCGGCGACCCGGTCCGCCAAAGACAGTAGAGCCACGCGATGGACACAGTCCGGTCCCCTGGGGGCAGCCCGCTAGAGCAGAGCCGTTGACCGTGTGTGAGGGAGGGGAAAGCCTTCTTGGTGGAAGCCACTGCTGGAGTGGCTATTTGTCAGTTGCAGGATGACGCTTCAAATGGACGCAGACCTGCCTCTGGGGGCTTGTAGCTCAGAGAGGCAGACAGACTTCCCCCAAATACCCTGGCAGTGCTCAGTGTGGGGCGTTGGGAGCTGGGCGGGGTGGAAGGACAGATGAGTGCGCACATGAGGTTTGGGGGGCACCAGTGAGAAAGGGGACTGCTTGAGGTTCTGGAAGGATCCTGACCCTAGGGAAACCCAGGGAAAGAGGGGAAAGAGGGCTTCCTGGCGTAGGGGCTGGTGTCAAGATGGCCAGGCAGCTGGGGTTGCTGAGGGAAGGTGGGGATTTCGCCCGTAATGGGGATTGATACGTATTTGCTACGTGAATCACTAAATAAATGCACCTGCCTTTTAGCTGATAGTAGGAGATGATCAAAGGAAATAAAGTCAAGAAAGGAAATTAAAAAATCAAGGAGGTACAAGGAGGTACCTTCTCAGGAAAGAAAAATACCCATGTCTATCAAAAAGAAGCCGCGGGCAAGTGTCCTATTTAGACAGTTGACTGTGGAAGGTTTTCCCAGGCTGGCTTCCGTGGGTGGAGCTTTATAAAGGATTTAGCTGCATTAAGAGGATTCCCCTCACGCCAGACCCTCCACAGGGCTGGGAGCTCCGCGGGGCTCAGCAAGCAGAGGGGAAGCTTCTTACATATGCCATAGAACTGAAAAATTAAATTGATCGGTGGGCCTTGATGGCAAAGCTGGACACAACATTTGAGAGAAGAGGCTCACATCTATTTCCGGGCCATGGCTGAGGAACCCCTGTGCCTGTCGGGGGCTGAGGAGCATATAATTTATATTTTACGAT
This sequence comes from Condylura cristata, assembly GCF_000260355.1. Classification (NCBI taxonomy): domain Eukaryota; kingdom Metazoa; phylum Chordata; class Mammalia; order Eulipotyphla; family Talpidae; genus Condylura; species Condylura cristata. The sequence continues at coordinate 36,252,043 of NW_004567121.1, forward strand.
GCCAACTGTCAGAGTTTCCTTTATGCATTGGATAATAGATTCTACACAGCTACCTTGGTGGAACCTAAAACCATCATCGCTTGGGCCAGATGTAATGTGCAATAAATAATTTAGCAACAGAGCTCTCTCTTCGTTCTATTTACAGTAAGTTAGAGCTCATCTCTGTGGCCGATGTATAACACCACTTAGTGTTAGTGGATGGCAGGATCCGAATCTGTCTCCAGTGTAAGCCAACTGCATGGGGGCTCCACTCTTCCAGACACACTGCAGAGCTAGGAAAGTCATCTGGTCCCAGAAACAGCACCCTTTTTTGGTTCCCGGCTGTTTACTCCAAATTAGCTCAATTCATGAGATGCGTCTCTCCCTGTTTGTATCTCGAAACATATTTCTCCCACCTGAAACTTGCGCACTGAACTGTAGTGTCCCAGACCCTGGCTGTGATGCTCATATTTCATGTCCACCATCTTCCTGCTCCAGATGGCCTCCCACAATGCGCTCACTGGTAGGTCAGGGACGCCCCTGCATGGATACCGAAACAGTGAGCAATGAGGCCCTCATGGAGGTGACATCCGTGTCAGGACCTGAAGGGGTTGGGAGGTGACCAGGCAGCTTTCTGGGCTAGTAGCATCCTGGACCCCTTCCTGCGTGTCCTCTAATTGCTTCACATTGATTTCTTTGAGGAAAGAAACTACCTTCACAGCTGGCTAATTAAGTCACCATTTCATTCAGTCACTAAGAGCTCTGCGAGGACCTGTCTTGTTCTAAGCCTTGCCCAGGGTGCTGTGGCTCCCCCTTGAGTGATAGGCTCCCTGGCCATTGCTGCATCTTTCACTGTAACCAGGAGACCAGAGGCAACCCGCAGTGACTGGCCTATGGTGAGGGCTGTTCCTCAGGGAACTATGGGGATGGAGAGAAGCCCCTAAAGATCCACGTGAGAGAAAGGATCAGGGTCTCGGTCTGTGGAAAAGTCGGAGAAAGTGGAAGTCAGAGCATCAGAAAATGAAGGGACGTTCTCAGGAGATGAAGCAAGGAAGACGCGCATCGCGGGAAGAGGCCTCAGACACTCAGGACAGTCTTAGCTGCCCTGGGGGTGACCATTCCCTGGTGCAGGGAGGGGACACGGAAGAATTCTGACGAGGGGCAGGGCAGGGTGTGATGCCATTTGCTGGCTAACATGAGGCTCCACACTGTGAGTGGGAGGACTGGCTTCCCTCACCAGGTCGCAGACCAGCCCACAACGTGAGCAATGGTGCCCGCCGGGTCATCAACTAAGAGCCACACAGCGGCCCGGCCCACCCCGGCCCTGTTTTAGGGTTCTAGGACTCCAAGCCACGTGCCGTCTCCCCAACACAGAGGCCAGGGGGCTCATCCTAGAGCTCTGTGCGCTTCATATGAAACATCAAAATGGCGGCGCCTAGCCAGCAGAAGAGTTCTGAGTGCTCAGCCCAGGCAGGGCCACTACCCTTGGGTCTCCAAACCCTGACAAGCAGGTCAGACTCTCCTTAGAGACTGGCATCGCCATCTTGATCTTGTGAGGAATCACCTGGCCTAGAGGAAACATTTTGAAGTTCAGATCTCTCCTCTCCCCACTCTTCCTCAGGGCTGCCTGGCCTTCCTGCCCCTATGTGACTTAAGGTTGCCACTGGCCTTCGGCGGCTCAGCACCAGGCCCTGCCTGTTTGGCTGGGCACTTGCCTATGAGGAGATGGGTGATGGCAGAGTTTGACTGGGTTTTGAAATCTTTCTCTCCCCTGCTCTTTCTAGATGTTCAAAATCCTTGAGCCCACGAGCGTGTGATTTCTTTAAGTGCATGAGAGCCATGGATTAAAACAAGCAATGTGTTTTTTTTCCTGAAGAGTTTAGGATGTTTGGGCTCATGTGGTCAGATTTGGACCCAGGACTGGGACATGAGCCCCTGGAAACACTTCCAGCGTGACAGCGGCACATTCTACTGGGCCCACAAATCCCACTTGAGTCTCCCCCCTGCTTCCCTCCCCAGCTGCTCTTCCTTCCCTGAGGAGGTCTCTTCTCTTTGTAGAGCTGATACTTCCCTGCATGACCTTCACCTAGTGGTTTGTCTTTAGCTCCTGTTACCTTGGAGAGACTCAGGGGTAACCGGGTTTGCTGAGGCTCAGCTTTCCCCTCATCTTGCTCAGGATCTGGAGGGCGGGGCAGACGGCAAGGAGCTGAGCTCATGATTTTATGCACACTGCAACTTACCTATAGACAGTGACACTGAGGGAGCCATCGCCTCAATTTCTTCTCCTTTTAGAAAGCTACTGTAAGATGCGATTCTGTGTGCACATGTGTGCTTGCACACGAGTCTGTGTGCACATTGCATGTGTGTACACATGTATGTGTACAGAAGGCATTGGGGGACAATAGCTGCTTAGCTAAATTTGGAAATAAATCCGTAGACATGTAGATGACTGATTTTTTTAATAATGAGCGCTCCCTACTTTTCAATTGGGTAATATATAGTTACTGACAAAGAGAGGTTAGAAATGTTAATTAAATCCACATCTAGGTAGTCAGATACCTATTATGTAAGCTTAATTATTTAACTTTTTTTAGATATCTCTTGCTGACTCATGTTCCCCATTAGCTGTCTTTCAAATCACAAACTCTTCTGCTTGTCAAACTTTTCAATGCCTAGAGATATTTCTATGTCATCTGCCTTCTCTTGTCAGACCATTTGTGGTTTTCTCTATCTTCCAATTAAGCACTAACAGAGATTCGTAGATAATTCATTCAAATGCACAAGAACTTAGTAGTCTAGGGAGGAATTTTAAGTGCAAAGGGAGTCAGTCTTCTTCCTTTCTTCTTTGAACATTTGGTTTCACAGGTTTTTCTGTGAACATGTTTGTGATTTCACTCAATGCTTGACCACATGCTCTGGAAACAAGAGAGAAATGAAGATCTCTTGGTGGCTGAAAATTTAGCAAAATAAAGATCTTAAGTGAGTTTAGATTCACTTGTACAGCCCGGATGTGACGTGTCCCTGTGGATCACCAGGGCTGATCCTGTTGGTGGCTGGCTAGGCGGTGGCCCCTTCCTCCCCCAAGTGTGTCTCTCCCACAGCTGTGCAGGTCAAAGAGGCAGCCTTCCTGGAGTAGAGACAGGCCGTTGTTTGGTCAAGGGTGCCTAAGTAGCTGCGCTCCCCTGCTACAACCCCCAGACATGTTCTCACCCATACAGTACAGTGTTTTGTAGGTATGGAGTTGAGATCCCCAGGAGAAAAGTCTGCTGCCCTGCTCCTGTAGGCCTTCTAGTTCTCACTGTGTTGCCCTACCCTGGACCATGTGCCTTCGTTGGGTCTATGAATTTGGAGGGAGTCATGTCCACTGAACAGACAGCATTGGAGGTGCTAAGGTTGCTCTACTCTATTGCTTCAAGAGTGTCTCTGTTTTCCTTTTCTCCATCTCTCATTGTTTCTAAAATCTTCAACCCCCACATGCACTCCTCAGACACAGCGGTCTAAGATCTAGACAGGACACAAATTTCAAACCAGAACTGAGAAGGAAAAAGGTCAACTGAAATCAAAATTGACAGCAACAGTGTTGAGAGCTGGCTCTGTAACTCCAGCTTTCCTTTAACTGACAACTTAAAACTTTTCATAGATACTTTACCCTCATGCAGCCAAATGGAAGACTTCATTTTGAAAGAAGATGCATTCATTTAAACAGTTCACGACAGAGTTGGCCTGAGAGAAGTTAACAGTGTCACTCATCCACTTATTCTGGGCTATTGGCTGAGGTTCCTTGAGTGAGAATTATTTAGAGAAGTCCAAACGGTAATGGACGTGTCTCTGCTTGTGAACTGAAAACTCTACTGGGGGAATTTTTGAGTAAGACCAGAGAAAGTCCCTTAAGTAAAACCAAACATGCATCGTTTTAAACTCTAGAACATATTGTAAATTCGTGGAGAACCACCATCCTCCTCCACCCCCAGAAGGCAAGAGAGCAAAGGCACAAAGCAACTAGGCTTTCAACCCCATGGATGACCCAGGAACCAGTTAAAGAAGACCCCAACAGTGGGTAACCAGCCTTTGCGTCTTCACATTCCTTGGAAACTGGGGAAATGATTCAATCCCATTATTTGTTCTCTTCTGCACTTACACAGCAATCAACACATCTAGGAAATAGAAAGATTTAAGACTATAGATGAAAACCAGAAGCTCCCCATCAACAATAATTACATTTTTTGATGTCAGTGACTCATTGTTCCTATCTACATAAACTAAACCCAAACTTGTGATTGTTGGAACACACATACACACACAGAGTAAAATCTGTTGGGCTTCCTTCCCAGATTTGGGTCCTCACTTTGATTATCTAAGAATCTCTTTGTCTATTATTGAAACTTTTATTTCACCACCAAGCTTACAACTATTGTTCCAATAACTCACTCTTTTATAAAAACAGACCCTGGGTTAGTATATTTTTCAGTTCATCCAACGAGTGAGACACCTTTAGCTGAGCATCTGTTTGTTAAAAGCTAAACATTGGTTAGCAGTTTTTATGAACGTGGATCATTGAAATGCCTTTTAAATAATAATCAAAAAAACAAAAACAAACAACATGGGAATAGAATCATCCCAGGTCTGGCAAGTAGCCATTGGGCCAGAGAAATTCAGAGTAAGAGAAACCACAAAAGTCTTCTTTTGTACTAATATTGAAAGCTTTTTTTTAAAAGGGAGCACCCATTTTTATACTGAAAGTCATGCAGAATATGAAAGTATAAAACAGAGAAGCATGAACCTAGAAGGACCTGTGAGAGATTCTCCCTGGGTAGTCACAGGTGGGCCAGATCTGCACAGTTAGAAAACTGTGTCCCAGGAGAATCTCTGCTGATTCCAGGGATGCGGAGGATCACAATTAATGTGAAAGACAAATATTTGTCCTCAAAGTTCAAGAACCAAGGATGTCTGCTCTGTCCGCAAGCACTGGAAGGACAAACCATTACCAGGAAGATGAGAAAAAGAAACAAAAGCCAAGAAATTAAGAAAGGACATCATTTGTATATGGCACTATTTTTAATTTAAAAAACCCCAAGGAATCGACAAAAATAAAATGCCTTAGAACTTAGAAATGCCTAATAAGTGAGTTCAGCGAGGCTATAGGGGACAAGGGCAAAAAAGAGTCAATCATATTTATTTTGATTAACAATGGAAATGTGGAGACCAAATTGAAAATACACAGTCACTTACAGTGGGCCCAAGGAAAACTGATAGGGATTGCATTGCATTTATAGATCAACTTTTGGAATTGCCACTTTTATTGAGAATTCCAATCTATCAGCAAGGAGTCTTTTTATCATTTGCTTAGGTCATCTTTCATTTCTGTCAACAATGGTGCTTTCAGGTCTTGTTTTAGGTATGAACTGAAATATTTTCTTTCCTTTTCTTCTTGTGTGGAGAAGGGAGATTCTGAATAGGAACAGTTCAGAGGTAGATTATGAACCAGGGGTTGTGCAGGATGCAGGTCAGAGGTCAAAGGGGCCAGGAATAAGCAGCCCCAATTTCAGAAGAAGAGGCCTGTTTCTTAGAGGTCTTTGTAAATGAAGGGCGAGTTAGTCTCTCCCACGGAGAGGAGACTCTCTGAGATGTCTTAGAGTGTGGGAAGGGGAATTCTAGTGAGATCAACTAGGAGGGAGACAGAACAACTGGAAAGAGAAGTAGGCAATTAGGGACTAGCAGGGAGCCAGAACTGAGAGTTTGGCTCAACCTCAAATGTGCCACATTTTCCTGTGAGATACCGAGAGAAAGACCTTGGAGAGGCTGTTTCTTGTCTGGAACTACCTCTTGTCTGAGGTAGCTCCAGACAAGACTGAGACACTAGGACAAGGTTCTGCTTCCACCATTCTTCTAGTGCTAGAATCCAGCTTCTTCGAAAGTTCTCTAGAATATTCCAGTTGGAGAAGCTGCAGTTAGAGGAAGAAGAAAAAAAAATCCTATGAGAAATGACTCCTAGACTAGGCCAGTGGAATTCATTCTTCTCTTTTTTCTAAATTGGTTTACAGCCTGTGACATTCAGAAAATCAATGCCATTTCTCATGTTTACACAGCACTTGCTTAGCTGAATAATTCTCCAGAGTGAATTTCTCCGTGATGGATTTGATGGGAAACATCATTCATTCAGAAAAGCTTCTCTTTACCTGTGTGATCTCCTCCAATTCATAAATTCATACAAAACTGAAATCACTCTTTCCATTTTTTTTTTAATTAGCCCAGTAGATCAGATGTGGAACTAAGTGGGTCTACATATTATGTGTCAGCGTCTGGCCAGGATAGTTTATGGTGGAGGGACAGGAAACCTAGTTCTACAGGACAGTCAGTCCTTGATCCCCTAGTCCGGATGCTGTGCTACTTGCTCTCGTTGGGCAGATTTAAGTGAGCCTTGACCACGCTGGGCAGCTGGAACTGGACTGAACTCTGCCATAGTCAGCAGATGACCTCCACTTTCCCTTCTGTGGCAGAGGAAATGAAGGTATTCAACTTGCCCTTTGGGACCTGTTACTCTCTGGGATGTTCTGGTTGTTTCTGGACAAGATGGTCAAGCTGAGCACAGCTGGTACATTTTCTAGGAACTCCATTCCCCTTTCACCCATGATGCTGACTATCTCAGCTCCTTCAGGATCTCTCTTCTCGTGTGTTTTTGGGGAGGGACGGAGAGCTGGCTCCATTCTCACCCTATTTGCAGCAAGGACACAACTCTTCCCCCCATGTCCTTCTGATGCTTAGTGTCCATCCACCTCAGTGGACAGGGCCACAGCTTGCCCAGAGGATGCCCTGTGTCTGCTTTTCCTCAGTCTGATCCACAGGCGTCCTGGTCCTGACGTCATGTGACAGCAAGTGACCTTGGGGCGCGGCTTGGAGAAGGAACAATCACGTAATGGGGACAGTTGAGAAAGGAACAATCACGTAATGGGGGCAGTTGAGAAAGGAACAATCACGTAATGGGGGCAGTTATGCCGAAGGGGCAGGGACGTAAGGAGATGGGCCTGCAGCCCAGAATGGAGAGGAAGCAGCGATCATAACTGAGAAATCACACGCCTCACACCGCGAGCCCAGCGTCCATGGCACAGCACAAGTATGTTTTTAGGAAACTTTCCAGCTTATCCAAACATATTCTTCTGTCAGACCCCATTGCCTTATCCAAGAGTATAAGTGCAGTGATTTTGAGCTTATGTCATCCATTGTTCCTTTATATTCCAAGATTTTATAATTATAAGTAGTCGAGGGCTCATGCATGGTACGTTTCTTACCTTTTAATGTGACTGAAGAAAAAACTTTCCACAAGAGATTTGCTCATATCCTGCCCTCACAGTGAAGCAGCTAGAAGTGAATTCTTTCCTGGCACTCTAAGTGGGTGATTCTGGTTAATTTGTTCCTTCTCTCTGGACTTCCATTCCCAAATTAATGAATTAATTGAATCTTCCGCTTGTTCATTTTTGTACTAAACATCCATGGGCCATCAGCCATCGTCCATGTGCTGGGAAAATAAAATGGAGCTGATGGCTCAGAGACATGTGGGTGCCCGGGTGGGTCTGCGGACGGCGACCTTGCAGTCACCTCTCCGAGGGTACATCCGATAAACGCACGGCGTGTGATGCAGCTTTAGGTCCTCAGGCTGTCAGCAGCTGTGGAAAGAGGGAGGGCCTGGCCTCTGCCAGGGCCGGGCCCGGGGCTTCTACCACTGATGGCGCCGGCCTGCTACCTCTCTGCCCATGGTGGAGGACGCCGCCCTCTGTGGGGTGCCCAGTGACGCCAATGACAGGGGTCCCCGAGGCTGTCGAGGCCTGCCAGAGTGGAGGCCGCGCTGATACCAGGGAAGGAATCTTCCCTGATGGCGGGAGCCCAAGGCTGGCCGGAGAGTCGGCCTCGTGGCTTCTGGAAGGTGTGGCTGTTCTTTGTATTAGTCAGTGATTGGCAAGCTGTCTAAGGCAGCCCCACCAGCTGTGGGTTCCGGACTCCACATCTGCCTGGGAGAGGTAACCTGCCTGAGGTCATAAAGGGAGTTTTATGAGGGTCTCCCAACATTTCAAGGCCTAACTCGGACAGCGTGGGCATTTTCTGGTGAAGAAAATGGAGCACAGAGAACGTCAGGGGTTTCCTCCGAGTCTGACCCCCACGCATGGGTGGTTGGCGACCTCAGGCTTGGGCTTCCCATCTGAGTGCCTTTTCGCTTCTCCAGCTTTCCGTCCTTGCATGTCCTTTATCTGTCCCTCTGGACTAGGGCCAGAGATGGACTGTTCAAGGGCTTCGCTCTTAGATCACTTCCTGCTTGCGCCTGCAGTGCTAACATGTGGACTGCCGCCTTGGGCTGTGACTTATCACTTGCTAGTTTGAGGGAAGAGGTACAGTTGTGCTAGCTGGGGGTTGTCGGGATGCTCATGACGACCCTCTTGGCATTTCTGAGTAATATAATCTATTCCAGTCTAACAGACAAACAGGCATCCCCATGTTTCGTGGGAAGGAAGCCCCAGTATTTATTCTCTGTCTGAACTCAGGTGAGTTGCTTAATTTCCCTGAGGTTTCTTGCTCAAAATACCCACAAAGCAAAGATGATGTATTAGTTTCCTTGACTGTTGTAACAAATGTTCACAAGTCTGGTGACTCCAACCAACAAAAGCTTATTGTCTCACAGTTCTGGAGGTTGGAAGTCTGGGATTCAGCGGCAGCATTTTCCCTTTGGGAGATCTGGAAAAGAATATTTCTTGCATCTTCCAGTGTCTGGTGGCTTCCCTGACATTCCTGCACTTATGGTCACAGTATTCCAGGCTTCGCCTCCATCTTCGCCGCACCTTTACCGTGCCTACCTGTGTGTGTCTGTGCGGGGACGTCCCCTCTGGCCTTAGGCCTCTCCTTAAAGTCCAGATGATTGCCTCCTTTCCAGAGCCTTCGTTTAATTACTTCAGCAAAGACTTTTTCTAAACGAGGCAGGATCCTCAAGCTCCGAAGGTTTGGATGTCAGCACGTCACTTCAAGGAGCCCGAGTTCAAACCACCGCAAATACGTGAGGTGAAATGTGTGTCAGGCTCACAGGGTCGGGGCAGCACTGTGCAGTGGTTGCCTGGCCAGGCCAGGCGTGAACAGCCTGGGTGCCTATTTTTAAAAGTGGACTGGTGGCTCAGCTCTAGGAAACTATCAGCAGCCACGGCAGCACGAGTTCAATCCCTGGCCAGGGAGTGACCCACATGGCGCGGCAGACCTCTCCTGTCTCCCCACTATTCCCCTCAGCAGTGTATTTCAGTGGACCAGCCTGTTCTGCTCCCCACTCTGACTCTGGTGGGTCCTCTCACCCCCACACCTCTGACCTACACCTCAGCTCTTGTATGCATAAATAAACAAAATCTTAAAAAAAAAAAAAGTGGGGAGTGATTTCCTTCCTAGGTAAGTTGGTTAACCTTGCACCTAAGAACCGTTGCTGTTTACCAGGCACCTGCTGTGACCCTGACATTGTGCATCCTGGGCCTGATGTCATCTTCACCACTGTCAAAATAGAAATCGAGGCACAGGGAGGCTCAATCTCTGGGTGGGTCCCCAGGCTGGGACCATTTCTCTGCAGCAGACCAGGCAGCGAGGAACAGATCATTTGGGCTGCTCAGAGTGTGAGCCTCCCCGAAGGCAACTGAGAATACACCACCCCCTTTTGGTTTTGATTTCTAAGCCACCCTATGCTAGAGGAGGTAAAAGCCTTCTTAAAGGCTTCTGAGCTTTTTCCTCAAACAGTGATGCTTCTTCTAGCTTCTGAGTCATCTGCATGTATGGTATGATTAGACTATTAATCAAATTCTCAATAACTTATTCCTGAAAGAGTGCACACTGTGAATTATGAAATACTTGCCTTCCCGTGCCTCGCCTTATTTAAAAGCAGGGAGCCCCATGATTAAGCATTTCTTCCATGAACATTGGGGTTTTCAGAAGAGCTCTCCACTGAGATTCACTGAAGTGTTTGGAGAAAGTTTTCATAACACAGTGGACTGTGGAATCTGCAGCTCTGGATTGAGCAGATGGAAAAACACTCGGATGTCTGTGGGTTCTGAGGCTTGGAGTGTTTTTCAATCTGATCATCCTTGTCTGTTTTGGCCTCCTTCTCATTCTCTGAGTGGGGTATAAAGGAGGTCACTGGGAAGACAGGCGAGGAGCTGTTTTAGCCAAGTCGCTAGCACCCGCTTGGGCTGACTTCGGGCTGCCACCCCAGAATAAGCCTGGGCAGTGCAGTTGTGCATGGCTGTGTGTGGTGCTCAGCACCTCACTGCTGGGCGCCTGGTGAGTGGAGGTTCTTCAGAGAAGTCAGGCCAGGCTGGGTGGTAACTAGAAACCAGCTTATAGGGTACTGCGGAAAAGCATGACTCTGGTCTTCCAATATCCAAGTTCAACCACGGAAAGAGAAGCGAATGTACTAAATTGCAAGGGATGAAGCAAAGACCAAATTAGGTGAGAGATGTAGAAAGACCACAAAAGAAGCATGAAATCAGCGTGGCCCCCACCCGTTTGGACCCAGTGTTTGCTCAGTGAATGAATGAATCCTCTGCATCAAAGAGGATTTGGTGTAGAGATCAGACTTGAGTCAGATGGTGTCAGCTTTGATCTGCTGGCTCTTAGCTGTGTTTCCTTGGTTGAATTACTTTCATCTCTTTGAGCTGAGCTATTGATTTGAAGTGATGCAAATCTGAAATACGTACAAGGTTACCCTCCATACTACTTCAAACAAAATTATACAACACACACACACACACAATACATATATACATATACACATACACATACACACATATGACTACAATGAGCTGAGCTATTGATTTGAAGTGCAGTGATGCAAACCTGAAATACATACAAGGTTACCCTACATGCTACTTCAAACAAAATGACGTGTGTGTGTGTGTCTACATATATGCACACACATATATACACACACATATGACTACAATGACATTTACCTCCCCAAATAAACCACTTGCTGTGAGGACTAAGGTCAGACAGATGAAGTGCTAAACCACCTTTTAAGCCCTGGTTAGACTTAACAATAGGACACTGACGTGGAAGCTAAAGAAGAAACACCTGGTCAAAATAGGAACAGCAGTGGCGAGTGCCAGAGATGTACCTGGGCACCCCTAAAGTGAGCTCCAGGAAGATGGAGCTCCTTCCTGTCGCCATGGCGGGCAAATGGCTGAGCAGGGTCCACCACGGCGCACACACAAATCAGACATGTGATGACCCTGTGGCATTGAGAAGAAGTGACAATATCTTATTTCTTTAAGGAAATTGCAAGACCCAAGAATGCATTAGGGAAGTGACCTATGTAACTTGGATTTTTTAAAATGTGGTTTCTAAAAATTACGGTTTGTGATTTTATGTTTTTTTTTTTTTATCTGAGCTGTGATGCTGACCAGGACAGAAATGAGGTTTTCAGAAGATCAAGGTGTAGAGGCCCCTTCCCACACGAGTGCCAAAACCTTAATTGCTCAATTGCTTGGCTAGTGTTCACTATGATTTTTATGTGGATCAAACACTCCATCTGAACAAAGTTTCTGTTCGCTGTGGGTGAAATTAGAAGCTGTTAGCATTAACCCTGCATTAATAGCAGTTACAAAACCAGGCGTTGTTTCCCCCCCCAAAGCACGGCCAAGGTCAAAATGGAGGCCAGGTCATGTTGACACGGGGCCGGACTCAATCCTTGTAACACAGACCCAGAGACCAGGTGTTCCCTTCTGCGATGGTCTCAGGGTGGGTTTCCTGATGCAGCTAAGCTGACTCATGACTTCTTACCTGCTCTGTTCACTGACTCTTCTGTCCCCTTCTATTATAGCACACATAAAATAATAGCAGTTCATTTTTACAGAGAGCCTAGTAAAGAGTAGACACTAAATCAAAGTTTCTGAATAGACTGACTCATGACTCCCATCAACAACCTTGAGAGACAATAGCACTCTTTTAATTTCACAGCTCCGTAGCTTCCACGGTGAGGACACTTTCGAATAATAACTCAGCTAATGGAAGACAGATTCTGAATTTGAAGGGAGAGTTGTCTGGACCCAGAGCCATTTCCCAAAGCTTTTAGAGGATCCTGTGAACACTTCCAGGGAAGTTGCTGAGTGTAATTCACTTCTGCATTTTCACTGTCTCCCGGCCTGCATGAGATGATCAGGAAATGGCTTTAGTATCATGAAAGCCGCTTCTGAAGTGGACAGTTCCCAGTGGACACACTCACATACGTCCATAGACCGTGTGTCTCACACACACACACACACACACACACACACTTCCTCACACACACATAGCCACATACATATGCACACTCAGACCACGTACACAAGGACAGTCACACACACATAACTTAATAAAGAAACTGTACATCCTCACAACATGAAACAAAGTCCCTACTGGTTTGTCCAGAAGGCTCCAGCTGCCTCTGTGATGTGACTTTTGACCCATACAACACCAGGGGTGTAGACAAATATAAGGGATGTTATATTTCGAGTACAACCATTTGAATATATAATTTATAAATAAATAAATATATGTGTAAAATGCTTTGTAGATGACTGACCTAGAAATCTGAATCTCGTTGACAGGGTCTACCTAAGACAGACTGCATGTCCTATCTCAGTAGTCCCCAGACGCCAGTCTATAACTCTGCTTTGACCTGGCTGCATGAAAGTAACTGGTAAAATGCAAGATTTCAGCTGCGTCTGGAATGTCCAGTTGCCTGGGCTCAGAACAGTGCTGGGCTCTTCACCACCCCCCTCTCCAGATGGTTCCAGAACATAGTCGGTTCTATACCTCCCAAGGCCTTGTTTGTCCTGCCCTGAGAAACTGGGCACAAGAGAATCTAAAGCCCTTCCTATCCTTGTGGTTCTACTAACTTGACCGGGACAAGGAAAGGGCATCTTCCCAAGAGTCGGGGAAGCTTGATGCCAATTGCTTGTCCATTAATTCAGCCTCTGACAACGCATCGCAGCCTCCCAGGTCCCACCTCTACTCAGCAGGAATGATTAGGTAGCAGTGGGCATTAACTCAGCATACATTGAATGCCAGGTTTCTGAACAGCTAGCATCTGGGAACTCACCGAATCCAGGCACTTCGATGAAGTCCACTGCCTTTGCCATCACTAGTGACACAGGAGAAATCAAGACAGAGAAGGGGAAGCATTCAGCTGAGGACACACGGCTAGCGAGCCTCATGGCCATGTCACGCACGACCCTGCTCAGCTGTCTCTCCCACGGCCAGGGATGAAAACTTAGGGCTGCCACACGGAAGCCCAGAACCCCAGGCCCCAGCAGCTCACGACTCGGCCCAGCGGGGAACAGGAAGCTGTTTATCTGCCGTGAGATGTGCGGAGTCAGGTTTGTCTGGTGGCCACGGCTGCGGGAAAAGTTTGAAGCCTGTGGCAGGGCCGGGCACCGGCGCTGACTTGTCAGCAAACCTGGGAGTCACAGGCTCCCCTCGTGTCCTCTTTGCTCCCCCATCTGTCCGCAGCGCTCAGGTGACTCCTGCCGTGCCTGATGCTTGCGGTAACATGTTGGAGAGAAGTGCTGAGTGCAGGCAGAAGCGGTGACACCAGCAGGCGCGGCCGAGCTGGCTTTGATCAGACAGGGCTGCAGATCCGCTGGCTGAGGCCAGCACAACCCGTCTGAGCCTTGGCCATTTCTGCTGCTCTGCCGGTGGGCCCCCAGGCGGTCAGTTTGGGGGGGGGGAGGGTGTCAAGAGCACCAGGGAGCTGTGGGCAAATCTGTGGGCAGGAGGTTCAGGTTGCTTTGCTGAGGCCACAGGCGCCCCCGAGACCGGAAAGTTCCTTTTGGGAGCACAGCCCCTGGTTTAAAGGGGAAATTTTTTGCATTGAAAACTTGGATTTGGAAAATCTTTCAAATTTCAAAAAAATCTTTGAAATGTCAAAGGGCAATTTTCAAAGGCAAGGCTGTGGCTTTGAAGACAGACAGCTTCTGGACTCGGCTGTGAATTCGCTCCTGGGGCATGGGCTGGACATTTTTCTTTTCTCAACTTATAACTCTTGGGAGTTAGTCATATATATTTTTTTAAATCTATAGAGAAATTAAGCCTCAATAGCTCACAACTGTCATTTTGACACCACTGACGAGCTCCTGGAGGACAGCAGGTCACCCTGCTGGCGGAGGAAAGGCTGGAAGCAAAGTCTGGAGTCCCGGGGTCTGACTGGCAGCTGCCTGGCTGAACCTGCTTCTATCACCGAGCTGGTAACACTGACACCGAGCTGGTAACACTGAGTCTCTCCTCTCACGGAGGGTGCGAAGACTTCTCTCACCAGTTGGCCTCGCCGAGGACCACCCAGAACAAAGTTGGTTTCAGTCACAACTGGACAAATTTGGGCCAGATCTGTACAAGAATGTCCTGGCTGGCGGTGAGACGACGGAATGAGCTCCGAGCAGAGCTGTCATTTTCATTTGGGAGCCTGTGAAAATCCGAGCAGGCGCTCACTTGGCATCCTCGCCACTGGCCTGCGCACCGGAAAGGTCCTCCGAAGCCAGAAGGTGCAAAGCGAGTCCCAGAAAAGGAGCCGCCAGCTCCGGAGCCAGGAGCCAGCAGCCAGGGGGCTGCGCTTGGAACTGTGGACCGACCTCCGGGGACCGCAGCGGGAGAGGGTGACACCTGCGCTTACACCTGGGCTGACGTCCACGAGGGGAGAAAAGCCTTACACAAACCGGCTACCTGAGAGCCGGAAGATAACCGACGATCAGGGACTGGGGAGGCGAAGGCGGCGTCTGCGCGTGCGCGGAGGACCAGGCGGTTTCCGCGGGAAACTGAGGGGATTTCTCAGCTGTGGCGTCACTTTGCTCCCACTTCTCTTCCCATTTCTCACCAATTTTAGCAACTGGTGTTCTGACACCAAATTATCACCTAGGCGTTGTTACCGCTGTTTAGGAAGCAGAAAGGGCGGGAGTGCTTGGTCTGAAGCCAGATCCTCCCCTCAGGCGTGCCGCTCCCCGGTGGGCTCCGCCCGGGGACCCCTCAGGCCTCGTTGGTAACACGACGACGCCAGAGACTGAAGTGCCAGGGCCATCTCAGCATCGTATTTGGGGGCGCGCGTGTTGGTTGAACACACTGCGTAAACTGTGGGGTCAACGGTGCAATGGACACCAGATGCAACGCCAAGCAGAGCCCGAGTTTGGGGGAGCCGTGATCACCGGGGGCTGTCTCGCGCCTCAGTTTCCCTGCTGTAACCTGTGACCGCAGGATGCTCGCCTCTGGGCGTTACCGGGAGGCCTGCACTTGGCCCGTCACCGGCCAGCTCCGGAACGCTCCCTGTCTGCCAGGCCCCGCTGTGTGAACCCCACATAGACCCAGCGGAGGACAAAGTCACCCGCATCTCCTCCTGCCGCCATCTTGTCACGCTCACGTTGCGTGCAATCTGGTGAGGAGAAAGTGACAGAAAGCCAGTAACCAGGTTCTGTTCGGGAACATCCCTCGCGTGGAGCAGCCCCGGTGGGGCAGCAGGCGGTGGTGCACCCCCGTGAGCTGGGCAGCCCAGGGAGAGTGAACCCCCACACCTGCATTTCCTTCCCGGGGTAATGACTTGAGCTCCAGCGGTTGCCCTGTTGTATCCTCTCCGGAACTGCACGAGGAGCCCTGGTCACACACGAGCCACCCCCGAAAAGAAGACAGGTCGTCGCCCCTCAGTTCGGGGGCCATGACGCGTCGTAGTTCTGCGTCTGGAGTTCGCGGTCGGTATCCTGGCGTGGGAGGCCACGGTCAGTCCCGTAGGTCATTTCCCTTCAGAAATGGGGAAGTGAGGCAGCTTGAGCCCTGCGCGAGGGCAAGGTCCTGTTTACTAGAATGGGCGTGTGTGGAGAGAGGGAGGGGGTCAGGGAGACCCGCACTCCTGACCGCGGCTACTGGGCAGGGGCAGAGTTCTGGCCCACAGCCCCGAGGAGTGGGCGGCTCTTGGTGAGCCCACAGCTGAGAGGAGAGTCCGTGCAGGGTGGGGCAGGCCAGGAGGCGTCAGGGGGAGCCACTAAGACGGCCCGCTGTTTGGCTGCAAGGCGATTTGGGGTCTTGCACCCACCTTTGCAAATCTGAGCTGTGCTGAGCAGTGACTGAGCTTGACTACAGCACTTGCTCCCCTGTGCGTGTCCTCCTGTTCCCCTGCTCTGCCCTCTTCCGCCGGTGGGTGCTGTTGGTCCGCCCTGTGCTGGGCTCTCTTTCTGCCTCCCTCTCCTGGATGCCGCATCTGCGTGGGGTCTGCGGCTTCTGGTCCGCCCAGCATCCTCTCCCCCTAAACCTCTTCAGCTCTGAACTCCCTGCCTAGGCTGCTTCCTGAGCACCAGGGCAGGTCGGGATGCCACCAGACACCTGCCTGCCGGTGAGCGAACTGGGTGGACCTGTTCACAGGCTCATCAGACAGAGCAAACCTGCAAGCTTGGTCTTCCCTAGCCCGGCTCTGGGCCATCCCTTCTCAGTGGCACGCGGAGCTCTTAGCATCAGCGCCACTTCTAACCCCGCATGCCAGGGTGTGGGGAGCTCCGCGTGCACCATGTTTCAGTTTTACAGAATCAGAGGTGGACACACCCTCTGCTGGGGGAAGCCACTGGCCCTGTGCTTCCTCCCTTGCCGGCAGCGGCGTGGTCAGTAATCACTGACTGTGTGGAGATGTCCCTGCCTGGGAAAGCTTCCCCATGGACTTGGCCATCTTCAGGCTATTTTTTCTCCTTCCCATGTGCACAAACCAGGGTGCTTTTGCTTCATTGTTTGAGCTATGACTTCTTGGAGGAAGGAAACTTGTAGCAACTTCTAGGTGTGTGCTAGACACATAGTTTGATTATTTTCACACATATGTTATATCACGTGCATATGCTCTTTTACATGTACAATACACATGTTATTCATATATATACTATGTGATAGTATATATGCTATCTATAACACACATATAACATCAATGATATACATCATGTAATGTATGCATATAAATATTATAGCAATAATATATCACATGCATGACATGTGTGCTATATCAATGATGTATGTGCAATATACTATATAGATACTATGTTATATTAGCTCTTATAGCATAGTATGTATTGTACATTTAATAGTATATAATACACCCTATTGTATATATATATATATATATATATATATATATATATTACCAATAAGTATACGAATATTTGTTTTCATATAATGAAATCCCACCTTACTGTTGGGTCTATTCGATAGGTCTACTGTTGGGTCTATTTGATAAGCTAAAATATAAAGTAAGGTACATTGTCTCCTTTCAGTCATAGTACAGATGATGGGCAGATGTAAGCCACTAAATTTAGAAAAAGCAGTCAAGTGCATGATCAATAGCTATCAAAGCCCAAAATCCTTGTATCTTCTAATAGATCTACTGCCACAATCTGACATCAGCCCATCTGACGATGCACCCAACAGAGTGAATCAAACTTTGCTGAAAAGGCTTCTTCTGAGGCTGCTTTAATACACTACACTTCTCAGTGTCTCCTCCACCCACAAAAGACTGAATAGTTTTAAAATATTGATCTGTTAGAGGAGCCTAAGAAAGAAGAAAAAAGTCTGACGTGTAAGTGCCAGCGTTTGCAGCCATAAATAATGAGCCTGCAAATGCTGACTGCTTGCATGGGAGGTTGTACTTGTATCTTACATGCAAGGTTGTGCCGGTACAGATGAAAATGATTATCTAGCGTTTCCCTTTAAAGAGCCACAGAGCTTACAGAACCCAAGGTTCTCACCTTCCCAGGTAATTAAAGGCTACAGTTCCTGCTGATTATGGGTTTATTCCTGGGGCTCCATTTTATTTTTAGCCTCTGAAGATGGTGCCTATTTCATCTTTGGATACCAACGACGTGGTTTCACTTAGTGATGATATTGAATGTCTTTGTATCAGCCAGTATGCCGTCATAGCTGAGGGATTATATACCAGGGGTGGGCTGTGAAATCAATTGAAGAGTGCTCTCCTTGGAAAAATAGTGCTGCCGTAGGAAGCAGAATAATTGACTGTTGTACCGTAAGGAGCAGAACCTGTGTTCTGTGCAGCCTGTGTTCTGTGGATGCAGGGCCGCCAGCCATCCCCTGGAGCTGGTGTGGCGTGTCGCCCTGTTCACGCTGCGTGGGTGCTCAGCCCGAGAAGGTGCTGGCTGCCCTCCCACGTGGCCCACGGGCTGGACTCACACACGCTGCCTGTGACCTTGACAGCAGCCTGTGAGAGAGCTCAGCGGGACCTCTCTACCGGGTTGCTAAGTGAACAGATTCAGAGAGGTAAACTGGGCCATGACCCCAAAGGGATAACAGGTGGCCCTGACTCCTCGCTTGCTTCTTTCCATGAGACAGCATCAAGATTCGTGTCCTGAGTGTTTGGCATAAACTGTAAGATCAGTTCACTCGCCTACCAGTGTGCTAGTAATTTAATAGGTAGCTATACGGTTGCCTAGCTATTTGGTCATTGCAACGATGACTTGATCCTTTTCTGAGAAGGAAGATTCTATTCGATGTGCTTTAACTCAGATTGCTTCTTTACGGGAACGTTTGCTGATCAGACTCTCTGCCGGACATGATCTTTTCCTTTTAGCTTGCCTTCTGGTAAATTCCTTGTAGTAGTTTCTAAGAACTTCCAGGTACAGGTCATCATTCCGACCTCTGGTGCAGGGAGCCTCCCTCACCGTGTGAGCTGTAGGGTCTTGGCCGTGTGCCCAGCCCTCCTGTCTCACGGTCACTGTTCTCGGGAGAGGAGTCCCGGGGCCAGTTGCTATTTGTTTCCACAGTGACCACTAAGTGCCCTGCACAATGTGTGCTCATGTGTGCTGAAAGCCGAAAGGGCGTTGAGGGGAAGAGGTAGCTTGACACGCAGGTCCCTGGCACCGTGTGGATTCAGACATCTTGGGAGGGCACACAGAGCACCTGAAGCCACGTATGGCTGTGGCAGGTGTGGGGACCGAGGGCTGTCGGGGCTTTTGGAGTCTGCAGGAGAGCTTCAAGGAGCAAGACTGCCCAGGGTATAGAATGGCAGTTTGTCCTCAGCTATCGATCAGACACCAGAGGCTCCCCAGAGATTGGAGCGCTTAGTGGGTTTCCTCTCAAGCTTCTGTAATAGAGAGTAAGCTGTATAGCTACGCCCCACGGGGCGCCTTCCTTTAGCCATATTACAAAAGTGGGCACCAGGCCAAGCTGTCAAAGCACACTGCGCAGGCAGACATCACCCAGCCCTCCTGCTGCAAGGGAGAGAGTCAGGAGGGGAGACCTGGGGCCAGACCCCTACAGCCCCTTTCGCTATTGTGCCACACAGTTGCCCCAGGCCTCACACAGGCCTCAGCTTCCTTCCTGATGAGAACATCAGGCTCCACCGGGTGAGCGTCCTGGGTGTGAAGTCAGGACCCGCCAGGTCTGCCAGGCCTCTGTCTTGTCCTCCCTCTTTCTCCCTGGGCCTTGTCTACCTTCGCTCGCTCCTGGAAGGAACAGTCACTCACTATCAAGCTCTAAGCAGCGCCCTCACCCCAGCGTGCCTTTCTCACCATCTGCCCAGCAGGCTGCTCGTGAGCACTTGGGCCTCAGACTCATTTGATGCGGACTCTGCCCTCAGAGCACCGATGCAGCGGACCCCGGAAGAGAGGCGGCTGGAGAACAGCGAGAGCCAAGAGCCGGCGTCAAGCTGAGCTCCCGCAGCAGGCGCCAGGGCCTACCCAGGCACCGACGCCCGCGGCGAGGACCGTTGTCAGAGGTCAGAGGCGCCCGCCCCTCCTCAGCTCCTGACTGTCCACATGGAGACTCCGCCGCCTGGCCCAGCCTTTCCTACGACTGTCGTCTTCCCAAGGCCTCGGTCATACCTGTTTCAGCCTGGCTGTCCCCTCCCAAGTCACCTCCCTGAAGTCATAGCCGGGGCCCAGGTGACAGCGGAGGTGAAGCAGTGGCTCCTCCTCCCGCCCAGCTTCCCCCAAGTGAATGGACGTGGGTGGTTTCCCGGCTCCATTTCTTTTTTGGAAGTTGAATTTTGGTTTTCTTTGGGGTTAACCCTCCTTTTCAAATGCCAGCCCTCTTGGCAGTTTCGTGATTCAGTTGAACTTTTAAAAAGTACAGCATCCGGGCCCTCCCTGGTGGCGCAGTGGGTTAAAGCACCAGTTATGAAGCTCTTGGAAGCCGCTGCAGCTCGAGTTCGATCCCCGCCTGCCCCTGACCCACAGGGCGCTGCAGACCTCTCCTGTCTCCCCGCTGCTCCCCTCAGCAGGGTATTTGTGGATCTGCCTGTTCTGTTCAGCTCCCCACTCTGTCTCTGATGGATCCTCTCATCCCCCACTCCTCTGGCCTGTACCCAGTTCTACAAGCATAAATAAATCTTTTTTAAAAAAGACAGCATCTGACATCACCACGAACCCCGCAGGGATGGACTTCGGGCCCCCAGGAGCCCCGCGAGACTTGCCGCCCCCACGCCCCACCCGCCCCTCACACGCGTCCACCGAGAACCCGACGGGAACAGACAGCGAGGTGACTGCGACTCCAGCCTCACAGCTGCTCTCCTGGCTGTTGTCACTGGCAACCCACTGCCGAGGGACCCAGGGTGGGGCCACAGGGCCAGGTGGCCTCAGGCATGCTGGGCTGCAGCGACTGAGCGAGGAGCACTCCCGGGGATGCTCAACCCCGGCCCTTCCAGAGCAGCCTCCTGTCAGTCTCACATCAAAAGGGGGTGGTTTTCTCCAAGGAGAAAGGTAGTAGCTGCATTCTGGGTGAAGCGCGGCTTTGTGGCAGCCTAGGAGGCCGGCCGTCAGCGGCTGAGACCAGACCGGCCCTGGGCTAGCCCGGACCGGCAGCTGGGCCCTGATGGCGGAGCCAGCCAGTCTGGGCTGCCGGTGGCTACACCACGTGGCAAAGTTGCCCCTCAAGGCCCTTCGTTTTCCTTCTCACTCAAAGCTCGTTCTGGAAACTTGCCACCTCCCTGCCACTGCAGAGCAGCACCTGGGAGGGAGGGTCGGGAGGGCGCAAGCAGGGGTCACTCACAAACTGCCGTCCACACGTCTGAGGAGTGGCTGCCGATGTGCGAGTGCGTTGGGCTGGGCTGTGGCCCCTCCCCCGGGGGCCAGTGGGTCTTACTGGCCTGCCTGGGTGGATTTCTGTGGTGCTGCACGCTCTCTTTCTGGGCACTTCCCGCACCTGACTCGCCTGCACCTCCCAGCTCCATCTCTGCTTGTGCGGGGGTAGCTGTCCAGTCGGATGTGGCTGTTCACCTGCTCACCTGTTGATCCTGGAACAAGACGGCACCAGCCTGCTGGTCAAATAAAGTAATTGCAAGTTGCATCCAGCTTAAGGAAAGATGAGGTCATTCATGTGAATCAGCTGGCGGCATGGGAGGGTTCAGTACATGTGGGGTGTTCTGGGTCTCTCCAAAGCCTGGTGTTGCGCTACGCATACAGGATACACTTGTAAAGTCCGATGAAAGTGGCAAATGAGTTAGTGATGTCCACGTGGGGAAAAGTGCCTGGGCACACTGAGCTCCCCTAGGCTAAATAAGGGGTACCTTGCAGGCAGGTCCGCTTTTGTTTCTGTAACTTACAAAGGAATTCCATTCCACTCTCAAGTGATCATTCTAACGGGTGGGTCGGCTGAGATGGGGAAAGAAGTCAATGACAGACGAAACCTGGGTATTCTACCTTTATCATCATTGGCCAAGACTGATGAATGGCCAGGCATATCCCATGATGGATGAGAAGCCCCAACAGATTGATGATCCCCGCCCCCACCAGCCCACAGGGACTGCATGTCTTTGGGCAGATACTTGGTATCTTCATTTCATCATCTGTAAAATAAGTGTAGTTGATATTCACAATAACAAAATAAGCTACACTCTCTAGGTCCTGGTCCTTTCGATTCAAGTATCACATCCTTGCTTCTTCTCGCTATTCTGGGAAGATTAATTTTTATATGTCAGCTTGCCTGGCCCACCAGATATTTGGTCAAATATTACTCTGGATGTTTCTCTGAGGGTGTCTTCCAAATAAGAGCAACATCTAAGTGGTTGAATCTGGAATAAAGCAGATTGTTCTCCATATGGTAGATGGGCCTCATCTAATCAGTTGATGGCCTGATAAAACAAGAGATTCTGCCAGCAGATGGCCTTTGAAATTGAATCGTTACTTTTCCGGAAGACTCCACTCTGCCTGTCTCCCCTAGCAGGCTTGTCCAACCTCCGTAATTATGTGAGCCAGTCCCCTAGGGAAATGTCCTGTGGTTTCTGTGTCTCTGGAGAAAGCTAATATACCTTTTTTCTTTATTTACCTCTTCACCTAACTCTTTTCTCCCTCCCTCTCTTCTTCCACCCCCTTGTCTTCCTCCTTCTTCCTTCCCTCCCTCCTTCCACGCCCCCTCCCTCCCCTCTTTTCCTCTTTCTAGGTGAGGAAGTTGTCAAGGAGATGAAGCAAATTGGTCAAAGCATTCTGAGCCAGCGGGACTAAATTTTAGGCCTCATCACTCTCAAACCTCCACAGCTTCCAGAGTTCCAGCTTAGCAAACAGTAGCGTTTCTTTGACAGAAGTGGGCCTCCCCTTAGTGGCCATGGGTCTTTCGTCAGGTTGTGGGTCCTGGCGCTAACCTGGCCTAGACTCCCTTGTTGTGGGTCCTGGGCCTGTGAGACGATCACAGGACAGTCAAAGACTCTCAAATCTGGGGCCTCATGGAGTTTGGTACCAAGTATTTACTGTCATTTTTCCAGTGAAACAGCATTTTTATGCATATGAACATATCGTTTTATGGAAAAATTAAACACTGCAATTGATCGATGGGTCTAGTCCACACCAGGTGTGTTAAAACCACTCTCAGCTCTCCTTTTCCTCTCCATTCTCACCTGGGCTGGAGCGCATCCTTCCATCAGCCCTTACAGAGCATCCTCTTCACCTGCTCCTGCTGGCACAGTGTTGCATGCAAACCATTTTCCACACAGACAGGGTAATGTGCTTCAGCTGGAAATCTAACTCCCTACCCTTTCCCCTCACTTCCAGGCAAACGCCTGAGGTTCAAATCCCAGCTTCTTCGTATTGTAAAGGGCCCATTGTTTATCTCCTGCCATAATATCAAGTCTCATTTCCTGTCATAGAGCCATATGCTCCTGTCATAATAAGTGACAGAGTATCCCCTGTGGTGGACTGTGTTGTCGTTCCCAGTGTCGAATGCTGCTCTGTGTCGGCCCCTCTACACAAGCCATTCACTCAACAGTCTCGGGCGGCACGTGTCTGGCTTGGCCAGTGAAATGTAACATGAGTGGCACTTGAGTGACACTCGGCAGTGCCGACCCTCAGGCCACGGTGCCGTGTTGCCTCTGTGAGCTGATGGGGCTTTGCCTCAAGTCTGTGTTCCAGAATAGAGATGGTATGCAAACGGTCCCAGATCAACCTGTGGTCATTAAATAAAATGAGCAAGAAGGTCAGACTCACTGTGAGCTCCTAGGATTTTAATCATCCCTCATTTAGTTGGTGTGCACCCTCGGCGCCACGCATCCTATTTTTCAGGTGGCAGGTGTCACACGCCTCTCATCCATGCTGCCCAAACCCGTGTGTCCGTGGCTGGACAAGCCGCCAAGAGAGCAGGCACCTCACCCTGCCCAGCCGGGCCCAGGGGTGTGCTGTCTGGACTCACTGACTCAAGCTCTGGGCTGAGAAATCTTGCTACAATCCCGGTGATTGAATTTAGCATCAAAACAATGATTATCACTCCGTAGGCTGAGAGAGGAGGTGAGTATGTGGCAAGAGTAGAATGCTACGCGTTCGAGACATGAGCAAGACGTGCATTTTCCAATAAAGGGAAATGTTGTTTAGCACGGAGGAAAGAATTCTGGACAAGATAGCAGGGTCAAGACGAAGTCATTCAAGACTTTCCTCTGAAGTCCCGAGCCATGTGGGTTCACTTTCATTCACAGTTGCCGAGAAGAAAAGTGACATTCACAGCGTCCTGGCTCTTAGAAGAGATTTGATTGTGCACAAAGGGTAAAGAAGCCGGCCTCTGCTCACCGCCTTGGACACTCAACTCTTGGCTGTGGCTGAACGAGACGCCCCTTGCGGAGGAGGTGCTGGGCCATCTCCCATGCCCGCTCCTCCAATGCCCGGATGCCAGAGTTATCTGATCCTGGCCATTACACTACCGCGTCCGTAGGAATGGGACTGAAAGGGGGAAAAGTCTCCACAGGCAGAGTATCACTTGGAAAGCAAACCCACATTAAACTGCAGGAAAGAACTCTTCACGAATTCAGTTATTTCGAAGTGAACATTGAGGGGTGCGGGGTGCTGGTCAGCTGCGAGCCCCCGCCGGGGTCTCTCATAGTTCAAGAATCATTATCAGAGGGAGCCTGGACTCATGTTCCTTTTCCGTCTGCCATCTGCTTTCCCATCGCAGAGGACAGTCAGAGATGAATGTACTTTGGAAATGATTAAGTCTGAACACTTCATTTCACTGAGGTTAAGTCTGAAAAAAATGACTCACTCAAGGTCAAATAGTAAATTGTCATTAAAGTCAGAATGAGCCCAGCATCGCTTGCGTCCCTGCTTTGGCCTTCATTCAAAAATAATTTTTGAAGGATTTATTGAAGAGAGTTTCAAAGTGAGTCAAGGAGCTTGCGCTGTGTTTTACAGTAATCGTGTAGATGGCCCCATGCTAACCTCTGAGTGTATTTATTGGGATGACAAAGAAGGTTCTGGAAGAGGCCAGGAGCGGTGAGGGGTGAGGGTGGGCAGGCTAGAGTCCACCTCCCGGACGCCCCTTGGCCGCTGACGGTGACTCCTGACAGATCAGCGTCTTCCTTCCGATTTCTGTTCATCGCGTCGGGGCCCTCTCTCCGGTGTGAGAATTCCCCAGAGAAAGGCTCAGGAGAGACTCTGAAACCACCGAGGCTCCGCTGAGGCTCCGCCGAGGCTCAGGCTTTGAGCCGTCACCATGTCGGATCCTTTTATCCATTGGGGCTAAGGCAGAGCTAGCAGCTTTCTGTTCAACTAGGCCAAATGTGAGCTTAGAATTCCCTGAATACATAATCTCATTGTTAGGCAGGGTGTTAGTATGTGGAATTTGAAAATACATATTTTTTCCTTTCTTCATTAGTTACAACATGCAATTTCACAGTAAAAAAAAAAAATTTCCTTTGTGACTTTCATGAAATCACTGTGATTCCCTAATAAGGAAATAGATTCCAAGTCTACCCAGGTCTCTGTTTTCCACCATTTAGAGATTGCAGATTCTGAGAATCATCATTAGAGCCGTCAGCTAATTCCTTGTTTAAGTTTCCATCCTGAACTGCAGTGGGCAGAGTAAAGCATCTCGGGAAACAACACAAGAAGAGTTTTTGTGAGATTTTTGTCAGTGTATATTTATAAAAGCTCGAATTCCAGTAGACATGGTGACAAATTCTGATATAGACCAGAGAATATAATATGGTTGTTCGCGCAAAGGCCAACCTTGATCGATTCATTCATTTCTTCAGCAAGCACCTGCCAAGCCCTGGAAGTAAAATATAAATTGGATATTTGTGCACTCACAATACTCAGAGGCTTGAATTAGTAAGAGATAAAGAGCACATTCATGGGAGAGTGTGCTCTCTTCCCTGGTGGAATTCTGCACAGGGGATGGAAGACAATTGTCCTGGCAGGTAAAAGCTCCTTAGAGGGGAGTGAAAGCCAAGCAGGTGTTGGCCAGACAGGTGTTCCAGGACAGAAGAGGTGGTAGATGGCTGCCCAGAAAGGGGGGCGGACATGAGAATTCCGAAGGACTCTGGGAATAAGAAAGCAATCTGATGACTTAAGTCCGAGGTGGTCCAGGAGAAGGCAGCATGGGGGAGGTGAGAGTCGCGAGGGTGAAAGCACTGGATCCAGACTCCAACCCCGTCTGGCCCACACGCAGAAATTTCACTTCAAGACCAGTTACTGAAGGCCTCTTAGCCCCAGGAGCAAACCTGGGTTGACCCCTCATCTTGCAGTACGCGAATCCACGTAGACGTAGGGTTTGTCCCCTCCGCTCCCTGCTTCCCTCTTCTCATGTTGGAAACAGCCCAGGCCGCAGGCTCAGGCTGAAGGAATCCCACTTCCTCCCACAACCAGACGATTCCCTCCCTTCACCCCGACCCCTTCATCCTTTTGCTGTATCTAAATGACAATTCGCATTTATTGCCTGCTCCAAGATAGACTTTCCTCCTGGAAGAGTCTCCCATGATGTTCTCTCAGGCATTTGGCTTGTTCACTGTCTCTAACACGCGGAAGCTTTTATTTCTTCTGACAGCTTTTTTTTTTTGCCCTTAGATCCCATTCCTGTTTCCTCTAGTGTGGAAAAGACAGGTCGCAATGGACCACAATCCCCTTCATCTTGACATCACGCCTCTCCTTGCGCTCAGCCTCAAGCAGTGTGATGTCCATACAGGAGCATCCCAGAGTTAGGCGGACGCAGCCCCAATGACTGCAGTGAAGCCAACAGGGCCAAAGGCAACCGTACATCATTTTGGGGTTCCCAGTGCATACAAAATTCATGTTTACACAATCCATAGCTACTAGATGTACATTATGTCTAAAAAAAAAAATGGACGTACCTTAATTTTGAAAATATGGCTAAAGTTTGCTAGTCATCCTCTGGTTTCCAGAGAGCTGTAACGTTTTGCAGGTGGAGGGTGTTACTGTATCCTGACTTCTGCAGACTGATCAAGATGGCTGCTGAAGTCTGGAGCAATTCCTTTCCTTCTTGTTTTTTTTTTTTTTTTTAGATTTATTTATTTATGCATACAGAACTGGGGTACAGGCCAGAAGTTCAGGGGATGAGAGACAGAGTGGGGAGCAGAACAGGCAGATGAATGAAGTATATTGCTGAGGAAAACAGCAGGGAGAGAGGAGAGGTCTGCCGCGCCCTGAGGGTCACCACGGGGGCTGGGGATCAAACTTGCACTGAAGCGTCTGCGGCTTGCTTGCAGTGCTGCGCTTTAACCCATTGCACCACCAGGGAGGGCCTGGCGCAATTTCTTAAAATAAGACAAGAGGAAAATTTGCTACATCCACTGATTCTTTGTTACGGTTAAGCCCTTACAGGTCATCAGAGGAACAATCATTTGCTACTTTAAATATTGTGTCTAAGAGAACAGGAAGACCAGAGAGAGGAAGAGAAATCGGGAGTGGCTAGACTCCAACCAGAACTTTCCATCTGCAAATTCTATGTTTTACATGCAGTGTTTCTGTCATTGGGATGGTTTATGTTGTGTGTGCCTGGGCCAGAAAAGGTGAGGAAATTATTCATGCAAAATTTGTGAAAAATCGGCACTGAGTGCATTGGTCTAGGCTGCAGAAGAAATGACAGAGCTAAAACGAGACCTGCAAAGAGGCGTGTTCGTGTGAATTCATGGAGGACACGTTGGGGAGCAGTGCAAGTGTCCTTCACGTTTGAGCTGCAATCTGGAGATGCTGGTCCCGCCCCTCGTATGCTTTATGTTTGAGAAACTTAGACTCAGAGAAATTAGAAATCTTCCCAAGTTCACCAAGTGTCAAGTAGCAGAAGCCTGTGTCAGGTCCTGTTTGTCTCCAAAATCGGTTCCTTTTCATCATGTTCCTCAAAGCCTGGCAAATGTGTGTGTGTGCATACCCACACCTTTACACTTCCCTCCATTGTAGTAAAAATTACCTGGTAGATTCACTGAAACACATAATGATTATAGGGCTACATTGCCATGTCCTTTTCTTTTTATTTATTTATTTTATTTTATAAGCGCACTTCTTTTTTTTTTAACATTAGAATCAAGCCAAATGCCAAAAATAGATGATTGGATAAAGAAGACATGGCATATATGCACAATGGAATATTACTCAGCAGTCAAAAAGACACACTCACGCCATTTGTGACAACATGGATGGAGCTGGAAAAGATCATCCTTAGGGAAATTGCCATATCCTTTGTACTCAAACCACTTCTTCTGAGTCTTACTCTGTGCCTTGCCTTCATACCTGTGTCCCTGGGATAAATTTGTGACAAAATGAGTCTTCGTGACAGTGTGACAGTCTCCCCTTCTCCCTCTCCCAGACTTATGTTTAGCAACTTTTGACAGGCGTGCCCACATGGGATGGGGGTTGCCTTTCTCTCACTTTGGCCCCAGAAGCCCATTTGCACTGTGGTATCCAAGAGAGATGGTGGTCTAGCCTTTAATCACTGGCTTGTCTGACCCACCTGGAGCAGAAGCCAAGCCCCTGCAGCTGCCTCCTCCTCCCACCCCTAATCAGACTCTTCCCTGGTCCCCAACCCCATAGAGGGAGTTCGTGTCAGTCAGCTCATTGACATTCTAATAAGATTCTGCCTCACTATCGTTATATCTTGAAAAAAAAAAGCCTTTGACAGTCATTCTTCCCTGATGAGATGTCTAATAAGCTGCCTCTCATAGACAAAAAGTTACTTTATCAGTGTTTTACAAATAAGGAAAAAGTTGTCAAGATTCAAATGAAAGTGGTGTCTACTGCTCCAGCTCTGATTGCGGGGGAGCCGGGGAGGGCTGAGTCTGAGAGGGGGCAGAGCAGCCACAGGACAGAGGCCTGCGGTCCACCCCAGAAGCGCAGCATGGGGGGGGGTCTTAGCTGGGGGTGCAGGTCTGCAGCCAGCACCCCTTCACAATGGAGCAGAACTACAGAGAGGGAACAGCTCAGCTTTGGACCTGGGTACAAATCCTACTTCAGCTTCTCCTAGACAAATCACTAAACTTCTCAGCTTCTGTTTCAAAACCTGTCTTTGCCAGCAACACCTGCACCCCAAATCTACTCTTGTGTAAAGAAGAAGTTACCACTTTCAGAGGAAAAACTATGCCCGGCAATCTGGTCTTGCTACATGTTTACAAAGAGGGTCACGTGTCACTGTGTTGAAGGTCGCTCACTGCTTTATGCTCACAAATAAGGACGTGTCCTTAGGAGGTGGCGTCGCTGTGTGGACACCCCAAAGCATCAGCACATAGACCGGGAAGGGTGGTCATCATGTCTCTAGTCTGGTCCAGAAATCACACATTTCCATGTAGTTTAGATAGATGCAGCGACATTGAGTCACTGAAATGGAAAATGGAATTATTCTTGATGGGGAGAGGGAGGCGTGTCTGCTTTTTGTCTATAGACCTCCAACTTTCAATTTTCTAAGTAATTTTGACCTAAAGAAATGCGGATGCTATCTGTGTGCAGAGGACGAATGCTGAGTTGAATCGCTTCCCTGATTTCTAAAGAATGCTCCGTGGAGCTGCAAAGTTGGGGACTCGCTGTGTTTATATCTTCCTTCCTGGTCGGGGGCAGTGAGGGGCAGCCTGTCAGGGTTATTGACATGCAGTGGCCTCTGTCACCGAATGTCACCAAGCAAGGGCTATGATCAGCCACCCACAGGAGCCTCACAAACCTAGAGATTACAGTCCATTCTCTTTTCAGAGCCTGGATTCTTTCTTTCTGTGAAGACTACTTTATACCTCCTTTTTTCCCCTCCCCTAAGATTTCACACCCCACGTAATCCCACCTTCAAGTAGTAAGGTACAGGGAATCTACAGGGAACCTGAGTTTTCCAAGCCCTGGGGTCATATCCTGAGTCAGGTACTTTGCATCATTTTATCTTCAGTTCATCTTTTTTTGACTTATTTTATTGTGTGTTGATAACATTTAACATGTGATATAACCTATTTTCCATGTATTTTAATAATTATTTGTCTAAAATAAATATCAATACTCATGAAAATAGTAAGTCTCTTGAAACATTTAAATTTATTTTTTAGAAAAATTTAAAAAAACACAAAGTTTTCCAAGTGGAAATGTAAAACTTCAGGAGTTGACTTTGCTATTATGAATATATCACTGTGAATGTTCTGGAAAGCACCCCCCACACACACACACTGCCCCCTCCACCGTGACCTAGCAAAGCTGTCTATCTACAACTCTTAAGTCAGTCCATTTCCTGTTGTGGAGATTCATGCAGGAATCTGCCCCTTTGGGTTAACCAGCTTTCATTGCACACAGATAGCATCCACATTTCTTTAGGTCACAATTACTTAGAAAATTGAAAGATGGAGGTCTATAGACAAAAAGCAGACACACCTCCCTTTCCCCATCAAGAATAATTCCATTTTTCATTTCAGTGACTCAGTGTTGCTGAATCTATCTAAACTACACATAAACTTGTGATTGTTGGAGCACACACAGAATAAAATGTCAGATTGCTTCCTGGGTTTGAAGTCTCACTTTGATTATCTAACAAATTCTTTGTCTTAACTATTGCTGAAACTTTTGTTTCAGTTGACACAATCAACAAGCTATCTGGGAGGAAAGAAAATTTCCCTTTACCTCTTTAGGTTCTTTCCAGGCTGGTCAAGTTATCAAATTAACAACTGACAGGTTAGTAGGAGGAAAATAAATAATTCATACATCTGAATCTACACAGACAAATTCCAAAGAGAATGAGGCAAAATGGGGGTATATATCCCAAGTTAGGGAATGGGATAGGCATCTGGAAATTCCCATTTGCAGAGGGCCAATACTAAAACTGCATCTCTAGAGTTATAGATCTCATGGTGGCCAGGTCAGGATTCACGCCTATCTGGCTACCTCTAAAGACTTCACCCATCATACAAAATCAAGCTCTTTATTCTCTTATAATTTCTACCAGGACTTCAAAAGCCTTTGAAAACATTCCATCATTCTTGATTAAATATATAATTTTATAAGTCATACCAGTCAATCTTTATTAAAATCTTCTAGAAAATTCCAGTTTGTGATGCTGAATAAGTGGTGAAATTTACAGTAGTTTGTTTTTTTAACTTAATTATGCTAATTGCTATTTCTAAGCATAATTAGCATTTTGAATTATTTAGTGTAATTACGTCAAACAACATGTTTAATTTGTCATGTCAAGTATAATAATTAGTAATAGTTCTTGAAAGGATGTCATTACAAGTTTGAGGTATTTACAAGGTGTAATTATGTCAAATGTGATAATACTAAAAAGTAATACTAAAACTTATAGAAAAATGTTGCTGCAAATATATTGAAGTTTAATTGGCCATTTTAAATACTTTTGCTCTTCAACAAAATTCAGACTGGCAAGGTTTAGTGGCCTGCTTCCTGGTTAAAATAGGAGACTAAAAATGGATTCTTAGATTAATATTCAATTTAACAAATGTCTCTGGTGTCTGTACCTACTTCACTGCCCCCCACCCCATTTTAAAAAAATCCAGATTGAATGGAAGCGGTTTTCCATGTTAAAAAGTTACACCTAGGAATGACACTTAGGAAATAAAGACAGTCCAGAGACATTGTTCCTTCTAAATATGGGAGTTTCAGGCTAAAGGGAGAGGTGAGTTCATTTAAATGATTCAACCAAATTTTGACTTTACCAAATTCCTGGCATATTTTTGGAAATGGCCCCTGTAAGAGGCAAACGCCTCGCTTCTGCAGTAGGGAGAGAATGAGGGGTGCGAGGCTGACTGGCAGTTACAGGTGATCTTCAGGAACTCCTCAGAGCCTCCCCACACTGGGGAGCCTGCTCCTCCCCACCCCGCTCCCCATGGGACTGTTCTCTAACATCCTTCCTCAATGCAGGAGACATCATTATCTTAGGAGAGGAGCAGCCACGTAGGAGGAGGAGGGAGAGGGACACACCAAGGAGAGAGGGGAGGGAGGGGAGGCAGAGAAAGAGGAGGAGGGGAGCACAGGGATGAGTCCATGCTGGCTGGAGCCGTGCTGTTCGCTGCTTAAGGGCGATGGTGGTTAGTATTTTTCAAGCTCAACTCTTACTTGGTTTTCATAGTGAAGTTGTGTGCTGACCTATGTGCCATCCTTACTGTCTTTTTTTTTTTTTTTGACAGAGAAGGAAACGATCCCTTCTGCCCTCTGCAAGGACTGCCTACCTTGAAAACCTGGGCGGATGTTGTCTCCAAGCATAAACATGTTACTTTATCTTGTGGTCAGCCCAACAAAATAGTGCTCAGATGCCCTGCTGGCGAGGAAAGCGCACACACGCACACACGCTCAGGCTGCTCAGCCTCTCCCATCACACCTTCCTAGGGGTCTGCAAGGCAGCTGGCCTCCCGCCCCTTCCCCAGTTCCGCCGTGGGCACCCTGGTGCCACACAAGACAGGCCTCTCTCCGACCCCCCAGAGGGCACCCTCATCCTGTCTTCCCTGAGGCCGGACCCACTTGCACATTTCGGAAGCCGCCTGAGGACTTCCATGAAGGCCAAGCACTAGCAAGAGCGGCCTCTCCTCCCACTGTCCAATAGTTGTGAGGGACACTTGGGCTTGGAGGGGCTCTGTGCCCCCCTGAGTTTGTTCAGCTAAGCTGTCTCTGTTTTTTCTCCAGGCTGTCCTGCTGCTACGCCAACCGGATCAAGTGTAGCTATTTAACATTCATCTCCTGTAGCTGATTTTGGACAATTCAATCAATATTTCATCAGAAAATTGTTCTCTAGTGTCTTGGAAATGTGATTTTTTTTAAAGACTGATTGTATTTTTAAGTGGAACTACCCATAAAAACTATACATAAATTATTTCTATTTAAAAAGCTAAACCGTTTGTTAGGTTTTGGCAGATGTACAGGCTCAGGGAACCTTGCCACAGTCAAGATAAGGACGATATCAGTCACCCCAAAAGCCCCTGCCCCCTGTCACTGCTGTGCTTTTCTGCCTCTGCTGGGCTGTCCTCATCCTACATTACCTTGTATTCGCATTCCCTAGTTTCCTCTAATATGTTCTCCTCAGTCTGCCGTCTTCCCTCGGCATAATCATGTCCAGGTTTATCCACAATGTACATTATTTCGGTCACCTCCTCCTTGGCGCCAAGCCCTCCGCCCCCCCACCCCCCCACTGCACACCTGTACCACAGTTGATTCACTGCTGGTGGCATTTGGGTTATGACCTGCTTTGGTCTAGTAAAGCCCAAACTTCTGTGAACATTTTGGTACAGATGTTGCTATGGCCATAGGTTTTCTTTTCTTGTGGGTAATGGGGTGAAATTAATATAGGTAAGATGGCAGCCAGATGATTAATATTTTAAGAACCAGCCAAAATGCCTCCCCGGAGCGTTTCACCATTTTCTGTCACACTGGTCGTGTACAAGCGTTCCGTGTCCTCACCACCACTGGGTGGGCCAGTCTTTTTAATGTTAGCAATTCTAACAGGTATGTCCTGGCTGCTTGCTGAGACTGAACTTGCATTTTCCTAATGGTTAGTGAGATAGAACTTATTTCCAGCTATTTATTTTCCTCCTGTAAGTATCTTCTAATTGGAATACTTCACTCATTTACTCATTCCTTGTAAACATTCTCCCCATTAGGATACTTCTTTTTCCTTTTTTTTTTTTAAACCAATGTCTTTCAAAGAGCAGATGTTTTAAATTGTGATGAAGTCTCATTTATCAATTTGTTCTTCAGTAGATTTTGTTCTTCATGTGATATCTTTGCTTAACCAAGCTCACAAAGACTTTCTTCTAGAAATTTTACAGATGCAACTTTTACATTTAAACCTATAATGTATCTGAGTTAAATTTGTATATCATGAAAACATATGGTGGACTGTTTAGTTTTATTTTTACATATGGGTATCAAATTGTTGCTGTGTCATTTGTTGAAAAGACTATCCTTTACTGAGTTGTTTGGGCATCTGTTAAAAATCCATTATGTGTGAGTCAATTTCTGGACTCTGTTTTGTTCTATTGATCTGTCTCTCTCTTTGCACCATGTCTTGGTAACTGTATCTATAATAAGTCTGAAAATCAGGAAGAGGTTGTCTTCCAACTTTGTTATTCTTTTTAAAATGTACTTGTCTATTGTAAGCCCTGCCTGACTTCATGACTTTTAGAATCAATGCCTTGGCTATGACTAAACCCCTGTTAGAGTTTTTATTGGAATTGCATTGACACTGTCGGTTAATTTGGGGGTAATTGACACCCTAAAAGCATGACTCAGGAACAGTCTACCTCTCCCCATATTTAGGTTATCTTTAACTACCAGAGTTTCACCTAAATGGTCAGCATTATGAAATTATGTTACTTATTCATAGTAAGATTTTTTCCTAAAATATTTTATCCAATATTAGTACACCCACGACCATTTATTTGGGGATGGCATTCACGTGGCCTCTTTTATCCTTTCATGTTAACATTATGTGTGTCTTGGCCCTCCCTGGTGGCGCAGCGGGTTAAAGCACAACACTAAAAAGCCTAAGCCACTTTCTCATGAGTTCGATTCCCGCCTGCCCCGGAGGAGACCACATGGTGTGGCAGACCTCTCCTGACCCGCCCCCTGCTCCCCTCAGCAGTGTACTTCGTTGATCTGCCTGTTCTGCTCCCCACTCTGTCTCTGGTGAATCCTCTGGCCGGCCCTGCATCTCTGGCCTGTACCCCAGTTCTGTATGAATAAATAAATAAATCTTTTAAAAAAAATTATGTGTGTCTTTACATCTAAGGTTTATGTCAGCATATAGCTGGATACTTCTTTTTCATATACTATAACAACTTCTGCCTTTCAGTAAGGAGTTCTAAAGTGTTTACGTTGAGTCACTTTTTTTATCCAAGTTGACTGGTTTATTATTTTGCTACTAAAAACATTCCAACTGCTACTTGTCATCCCTTTTTCCTTGTTTAGCTTTTGCTTTGGATCAGCTGTGGACTTTCTACGGTTCAACTTTATTTTCGTCCTTGGTTATTCACTGCGACCCTTTGCTTTTTGCTTCGTAAGGTTAGTGGTTGCCGTAGGCTTTACAGTGAACATTTATAATTTTTCACAGTCTACATGGAAGTGAGGATGTACTATTTCACATATGGTAGGAGGAAATTAACATAATACATTTCCGTTTCTCTTCTCTTAGGCTTTATGTTTTCTTCATATTTCCTAAGTTTATAATTTCATCAAATTCAAAATATTTTTGGTCATATTTTCTTCAAACATGTTTTCTGTCCTGGCATGTTCTTCCCAGACTACAAATTACATATTTGGGCACATAGTATGCTAACTCTCACTAGTGTGATGTCATTATCTTCCCATAATTTTTAAGTTACTTATGTCATCATTATTTTAAAATTACCATTTCACCTGTGGTTCATTTTAGTTGTTTTATTATTATAATGTAAAGTTTGCTATATTTTTTCCTGAAATATACAGTCTGACATTAATCATACCCAATGTATTTTTTCATCTTGCACATAATTTTTCTCTCTGGAAGGTCAATTTAGCCATCGAGAAACATCTTCCAGGTCTCAACTTTGTGAGCTGTGCCTATGGTGATGTAAGGTATTTGTTTGCTAAGTCTATGACACTTGTCAATTCTGGACCACCGTAGGTTATTGGACCCTAGACATTGTAAAGTTTACCTTGTTGGATGCTGGATTTTTTTTTTTTTTAACTCTTGTAAATATTCTTGAGATTTCTTCTCAGATGCAGTTAATTTATTTGGAAAGCATTTGTTCCTTTTGGTTTTTTCTTGTATCACTTGTTTGGCAGATTAAAGCAGGTAAAGCCCCTCTTCACGGTATAGGCAAGAGGTTCCAAGTGCTCTACCCAGAACCAGGCACACGGAGTTTCTTCCAGTCTGGCTTGGGGTCACAGGGGCTGCCTACAGTCAGTTGTGAATGCTGAGTATTATTCCCCTTAATTTCTGCGTGCTTCTTCCTTAGTCTAGGGTTAAGTTCTCGTGCCGGTGTGTGATTGGATTGATATTCTGGTCAACCTTTAAGGGGGACCTGTTAACTTGAGACCTCAATCTCTGTCTTCATCGCTTTCTCCTCTCTCTCTCCCATAAACCCTAGCTTCCTTGGTTTCCCAGACACCTCGGATGTGTCTATAAACCCACAGAATCTAGCAGGTGAGACCTAAGTTTGCTTTTTCCACATGCTATTCTGCAGACTAGCTCAAGGTAGTAGCTGGAACATTCACTTCATTTGTCTTCTGGTCTCATTGATCACTGTCTCTCGATGCTTGAAGTTTGAGGCATTAAAAGCCATTGTCTTATATGAAATGTTAGTTTGATTTTTTTTTTTCAAATGGAAAAATAACTTTAGTTCTACTGTTCCATCTTGGCTCAATGTGGGAGGTAAATGGTATCACGTTCGATCCAGAGTTTTGCCCCAATATTGTCATGAAAATCAAACGACAAATATAGTTCACTATATACTTGCTTTTGGCAATTTTTCTCCTTTTTTATTTTATCTGGATCCAGCTAATATACCATTATGATTGTTCTGTGGACAAAACAATATTGATTTGTGGCATGTTCAAAATCAATTTTGTATCATATTTGCTCTAACAATCATTAAACATGTGATGTGGTGGGCATAGAGTCCCTGGGGAGATGGAACACTCTGGAGTTAGGCTCTCAGAGGGTCACGGTGCCTTGTACAGATTCTATGTCTTTCTGGCCACATTCAGGACCACGGTTGAATGAGCAAATATGTGAAAGGAGTAGGATTATGAGACGATAAAATTGGTTGTTTTCTGTGCCTATTTGTATGGATGGAGAAGAAACCACTGTGGGGGGAAAGGAAGACAAACCTTGGATTCAGGAGAACTGGGGTCACCAGGTTAGGTGAACAAGGTAAATTGTCTGAATTTTAGGGTCTTCTGCTTCAGACTAGCGATAACAGAATGGTCTTGTGCTGTTGTTGTAAAGATAAAATCAGATGTCAGATGTCTGTGACATACAACTAACACGACAGCCGGTCATGCTCTGTGCTCTTGTGTTATAGCTCGCCCATGGCAGGGAGGAAGCGACTTTGCACAGTTACTGGTCATAATACTCAAAGTGTGATTTCATACATGGAGGAACCAACTTTTCAATTCCTCACTGATGTCAAATCTTTGAGAATGGATTTTACTTTTGTGAAGAGAACCAATGGTACTTAAAGATGAGCAATTAAATTCATGGCATGACTTACCAGAGGGGATAAAAGTAAATACAAAAGGATGTGACTACATAATCATGTCCTCTAAAGTCAAGGGTTTCGTGAGCAAGTATTCACATATCAATTTCCAACTTGGAAGTCACGTGATCTGAGCATTATTCTACCACAGACGTTAAGTTTTGCTCTCTCTTAGAGGAGACCCTTGGGAGGAAATACTCCTGTAGATACGTACCTTCTGGCTTATACAAAAAGGTAGTGAAGAGATTAAAAAAAAAAAATTGAATTTCATTACTATCTGATCAAACACACAGTTTCAGTTTTTAGTGAGCTTTTGCATATATCATCTATACCCTGAGGCAGAAATTCAGATACCTTCTTAATGACTCGCCTCAGCTCCCACACTTCACCCAGCTCTTCTCACCTTGCTTGCTACCTGGCTTTTCTGCACCGGAATCTAAAAACATTGTGTTTATTCGAGGCAATTTATGTGGTTGTTCAACTGATAATACAAGAGAAGATAGTTTGGGAAATAAATAATGCTGTATTTTATTACTGTGGTTCTTATTAATGTTTATTCCCATGTTCCGAGCAGGAGATGAATTTAATCTGCAAGGCATTCTTCAAGAGTGACTTCAGATTTCTGGAGCTGCGTCTTGGCAGTTGGAAAAACACACAGAGGGACTTTTGTGAGATTCCGAGTCCTTATCTCAGGCGTCCCCGGTGGCCTGTGGGCTTAAAGAAGGCTGCGGCAAGCACTTTCCCCGCACCTCCTTCTCAAGTTCACTGCGCTGCTGGTGCCTCCAATTAGATGCCTCCCATCAGGAAGGGAGAGAACACTCCCCTGTGAATAACCTCTTTCCACAAATGGCCTCGCCCCTCGCCAGGGCATCCTCAGAGCCCCTGTGAAGGCCCAGGCCCTGACTGTGGCGAGCTTCACAATGGGGCATTGTTCTCTGGCAGACTGTGCTTGCAGCTGAAGTGGCCCACACTGGGTCAGCGGGAAGCGGACCTCGGCTGCACATCAGCTCCCTCTGCTCCCCTGACCCAGATTCAGGAAAGCCTGATTTTGGAAACCATGCACCTTTTAAGAGAAAACCTGGGCCTTCCCTATCACAATGGGTACCTCTTTCTCTACAGTGTCTGGACAGACTTAGGTAAAATACAGAGGTAGGTGTACAAAAATGGCATCAAATTAAACAGCGGGGTTCTGCGCCAAGAACCTCAGTAGGTTGGTGTGGGAGACCAGGGAGCCATCGGCCTTGCAAAGTTGCATTGGAAAGAAGCAGAAAAAAACCCATTTTAGCCTACTTGGGTTTTCCTTCTGCCTTTGAAACCTGTGTTGAGTGTCTCACCAGTAGAGCCTGTTGGCATCAGCTCTGGGAGAAGCCAGCCTTTGGAATGGCATGCTCTAGCATCCTCAAGGCTGGTGTGTCTTGTCCATTGATAGGGTTTTTAGTGTCATTGTTGCGAAGCGAGTTAGCCTTGAACGAGATGCCAAAGCTTCAAGATGTCCAACTTTGTTTGTTCCAAATATATCTCATCCAAATCAACCCCTAGCTGCATGCTTTGAGACTGGAGTCCAATGTTCAGGAAGTATCTTATTCCCCTGTTAATGTTTAAGATAGTGGGGCCAAACTGGCAAACTTAACCCATTGGGAACAGTTTTGATGTTTCATTAAAAATACGTGAGTTAGGGCCCTACCTGGTAGTGCAGTGGATTAAAGCGCAGCACTGCAACCAGCTGCAGCTGCTTCAATGCGAGTTCGATCCCCCGTCCCGGAGGTGGCCCACAGGGCGTGGCAGACCTCTCCTGACCTGCCTGCTGCTCCCCTCAGCAATGTATTTCATCAATCTGCATGTTCTGACCCCACTCTGTCTCTGGTGAATCCTCTCACCATCTCTGTACCTCTGGCCTGCACCCTAGTTCTGTATGAATAAATAAATAAATCTTTAAAAAAAATGTGAGTTAGACATTGTTACCCTATTATACAGAAGAGATCACTATTCAAAGGATGGGCGTGTCCTTTGCCATTACAAAGCCAGCAAACAGCAAAGCTCACTTAAATCTGGCCTTCCTGCTCCTTGGCCTGTTACTCTTACAGACTTCCCTTGTCCTCCCCCAGAGACCTTTCAGGACTTGAGAGTGAAGCTTGAACAGGAGGGCCTGCTCTTCCATCCTGGGAGAGCCTCAGGCTAAACATGAGTCCATCCGTTTCCAGAAGTGGGAAGAAGGACAACAGCCGATGTAGAGGCCGGATACCCACATCCCATGCTCCCCTTGTCCATGAGCCAAAGGTGGGTCACCTGAGTCAAGGTAGCTAACAGACCCCTGGCAAAGCTTTGTGTTGAATTTGACATCTGGGGAGCTCCAAGCTGGGAGAAAGCCTCATTCTTTGGGAGTCTTTTTTCTGTGCTTCCATGAGGTGTGCGTGGTTCAGGGTTCCTGGGGGTCCCCTGCTGGTGCAGCTATCAGCAGGCAAGGGACGCTTTTCTGCCTGAATCACTCCCCTAGTGATGGCCAGAGCCTCACACCCTGAGCAAGAGGGGTTGTTCTGCAGAGGTGGGAAGATGGCGGCGGCATGGGAGGTTCTGTTAGACCGGCGAGGGCTGGGCTGTTCTTGGCTGTGTCTGGCATCTCTGGGGCATGATGTAAGAGGTTGTGTGGGCTTCTGGCCCCTGTTGTTTCTGTCACTGAGATCTATTTTTTCTTCCTTTCAAAAAACCATACAGTAGAATACCTTCAGAGATTCCCTGCACTCCCATCCCCACCCGCCATGATTCCCCACACCCATACCTGTTGGTACTCTCCTTTCTCCCACCTGTCCCCGCACACCCAGATCTCCAGGATTAGGGCTGGCCCTCACCAATGAAGAGCGGCATGTTCTAGAACCTCCCATGACCTACATCATGCTAATGGAGGACAGCAAGGCCCAGGGTAGGGCCTGGCGAGTCCTGGAACTACTGCCCAGTGGAGCGCGAGTTGGAACGGCAGCGGGTCTGCTTACGTCTCTGTGGCTTGTGTTGACCAAACTGCTGTCTGGACCTGGCTAAGGGAGGCATTCTTGCCCGAAGGATCAGGGCTGATACATTTTAACATAGATCAATCTCCAAGACAGAGCTATTTGCTGAGCTATAGGCCCATCTTACCACCCACTGCTACATACTGTGATTGTCTAACGGGTATCAGCAGATCTAAACAGAAATTTATTATTATCCCCATGAAACCAGCATCAGATGCTGTGCTATCTACAGCCCCAAGAAGAGACCCATCAGCTGTCAGTCACCAAAACCAGATGCGTCCCTTTCCCGTTCCTTTGCCAGTGAATTCCCCTGTTCATAGACCCGAGCTGGAGTATCTGTCCTCTTCAGCCCCTCAGGACATTCAGGACATTCTCACTGTCCTTTCTCAAGTCCTTCCACTCATCATTTATTACCCAGGCAGTTACAGAATCCCAGGGAAAATTCAGAATAATAAGGGGCCTCCCTGGTGGCACAGGGTTTAAGTCTCAGCATATGAAGCCGTCCATAGCCACTGCAGCATGAGTTCTATCCCCAGCTAGGGGATGACCCTCATGGTGCAGCAGACCTCTCCTGACCCACCCGCTGCTCCCCTCAGCAGTGGACTTCAGTGGATCCGCCTGTTCTGCTCCCCACTCTGTCTCTGGTGAACACTCTCACCCCCATATTTCTGGCCTTCATGCCAGATTGTATATGCATAAATAAATAAACTTTAAAAATTAAAACCATATCATACCTGGTCCATTAGAATTATTGTGGGGGGCACAGTCTGGGTACCAGAATTGTTTTAGAAGCTTCCTAAGTCATCCTAATGAAGAGCTGTCTTTCAGTAACACAAAACTCATCCAGTCACTCACTCCATGCTTGAACAGCCTTCTTTGATGCTTTTGTAAGACCATGTTTTTTTTAGGGCCCTGCCTGGTGGCGCAGTGGATTACAGCACAGCACTAAGAAGCTAAAGCCACTTCAGCACGAGTTCGATCCTGGCCCTGGAGGCGACGGACATGGCGCGGCAGACCTCTCCTGACCGGCCCGCTGCTCCCCTCAGCAGTGTACTTCGTCAGTTGGCCTGTTCTGTTCCCTGCTCTGTCTCTGGTGAAGCC
Source organism: Condylura cristata (assembly GCF_000260355.1). Classification (NCBI taxonomy): domain Eukaryota; kingdom Metazoa; phylum Chordata; class Mammalia; order Eulipotyphla; family Talpidae; genus Condylura; species Condylura cristata. The sequence continues at coordinate 36,292,990 of NW_004567121.1, forward strand.
TCTCACTTCCCCTGCACCTCTGGACTGTACCCCAGCTCTGTATGCATAAATAATTAAAAAAAAAACATCTTTTTCAACTTTTAAAAATTGTAACAAGGTGACGATAGTTTACAACACTGTGTGATTTGGGGGTCCGTGTCCACACCTCTTCAGATGTATGTGACCACACCTCACCCGCCACCAAAATACCCATCATCCCCCACTATTATCATGGGGGTCCCTCCCACCTCACACCCCCCATCCATCGCCTCAAATCTGCAATCAGATTCTAGGGTTTGTTTGGTTTCATTTTGTCAAGTCCTTTGTTCTGCTTCTTTCTGCTCACACACGCGTGCAACAATCTGGTATTTGCTCTTCTCCTTCCTTCATTCTTGCCTGACCTGGAAGCAGCCTCCTGACTGGGTGTCATCAACATTTTCTCCCGCCACCATACACACGCCCTGCGGGCTCCTCGGTGGTCATCAGTGGACCCTGTCCTCCCTCCTGTCGCCAAGCAAAAAGGCCCTGCTCCACATCAAACGCCAGCCCTGCCACCAGCCAATTCTACTGGAGCACAGTAAAGCAAAGCTTACGGGAGGCAGAAGACCCTGTTTCTGCCGCGGACATGAAATCTCTTTGTGTGCCATTTTGAGCCACTTGCGCTTTCTCCTGCTCCCTCAGCCTCAGCCCCGCCACCTCTAAGGTGACGGAACTGAACCAAATGTCCTTTTCCTCAGCCTTTAAAATGTCAGGGTGGTCTCCATTCATGTATTTCCCTCTGAGCTGTCTGTGCTCCTGGGACTTATTTCTTACCTGAAGCACTTGTTTGTCTCAGTGGTTGAGCTGCCTTGCACAGTTTTCATCATAACGAGTCGATTTGGTTTCCCGTAGGCTTGAGCCTGGCGAAGTCAGTTTACCTCTGACAATGGAGTTTATGGAGTGAGGTCCTTAAACTTCCGGAGACACCATCATGTGATGAGGACAGGAGGAAATAAGGTTCATAGTCCCCTCGCGTCCTTCAAAAGCACGAACATCAGCATACCCAGTTCCAAAAATAAAGAAATCAGCTCTTCTGAGGTTTCCCCGTCACAGAGTGCAGGCGGGGACCCTGGTGAGGACCTCTGGGTTCCCCCTCCGCCTGCTGTGGCCCAAGCCACGCTCAGCTCCAGGCCGAGCAACCACATCTTCTCACGCAGAGTCCCGAGGCATCAGCGAGCACTTCACAAATAGCATTCTGATGATGACTGAAGCCATCTGAATTGAAAACAGATGGTTCCTCTTGCCACTTAAATATACATGTTCGAAAACTAAAGGGAGGAATCTTTGACACAAACTCACATGGGGTTTTCCCAGTCTTTTCATGGTTATAATGCCAGTGTGTCAGGTTGGGGAGACTTTAAAGGTCTCAAATGGGCTCCTTAATAGTCATGGTTCTCCCCAGAAGGGATGAGATCTGCGCCAGCACCCCGACAGGTTGGTGTTCCTACCTGAGCTACACATTGGAATCATCTGGAAAGCTTTGGAAAGCAAGCTGAGGCTCTGGGCCTTCCCGGGCAGAGTCTGCGGGCCTTGGGTGAGCCCTGGTGCAGCCCAGGGATGGGCCCTGGATGCGAGTCCCACATCCAGCAACCCAGGTCATTGTCACCAGCAGCCAGGACCAGCATATTGGTGATGGAAGATGCAGCAGAACCTGGGCTTTGTGCAACAAAGAGCAAATTCTTCGGCTGAATCAGAAAGAAAACGAAATTGATACGTGCTGGATCCATGAGGACTCGAATTACAGACAATAACAATGACGTTTCGCGGTGGCCACAGACAGAAAGCTTGCCTGGAAGACGGTCATTTTTCATCACTGGGCCACGGTGGCCCCAGGGAGCCTGTATGTGGGATTCTGGCATCGGAGGGGAGATTCGTGTGACGGGGTGAATGGCCCCTGCCCCATTCCCAATGGGGAGCGCTGCTGCCCAGGTCTCAGAATGGGATTTCACTGCAGATAAGTCTGTTGTGATGGAATTAGACAGTACGCATAATTGTTTGCTATTTTCCTCCAGAGAGAAGAAGCAGGAAATCAGAGAAAAACAGCCTAGGCCCTCCCTGGTGGCGCAGCAGGTTACAGCACAGCACTGAGAATCTAAAGCCACTTCAGCGTGAGTTCGATTCCCGCCTGCCCCGGAGGTGACCACATGGCGTGGCAGACCTCTCCCGACCCACCCGCTGCTCCCCTCAGCAGTGGACTTCGTCGATCTGCCTGTTCTGCTCCCCACTCTGTCTCTGGTGAAGCCTCTCACCACCCCTGCACCTCTGGCCTGTACCCCAGCTCTGAAGGTATCTATAAATACATCTTTAAAAAGAAAGAAAGAAAAACAGCCTAAGCCCTTCCACCTACTCTCACAGGCCGCCAACGGCAGCCGCGGGGATGGTCAGCCTGGCCGCTGCCGGCCTCGCTGGGACCTACCCCGTGGCCCACGCCAGGCCATGCTGCTGGCGGCAGGGGCGGCCACACGCTGCAAGAAGAGAGGTGCCTGCTGGCCTCCTGTGGCACAAGACTTGATTCGTCCCCTCTGCTGACTGGTATGGGGGGGAGGGGGTAGCCCGGCACGTTTCTGAAAGAGAATGTAAAGTCACGGGCAGACTCAGTGATCTCCTTGCACAGGACTGTGGCTGGCTGGGACATTTCAACTCAGCATGGAAGGAAATCGGGGTGCAAGATCACCCGCTGCTCCCCTTGACATGGAGAGCAGGACAGAGACGAGGGCCCCGCTTCCTTTCACAGCGAGAACTTAGACTGCGCTGGGGCGAGAATTACCCAAGGTTCTGAGCCCAGGTCAGCCCCTTCCCAATGCCTGACGTCGCCGACGCCCCTTGCTCACCCTGCTCCCTCTGGCTCTGGGATCACCCCAAATGCTCAGGTCAGCCCTCCCCCTCCAGGAAGTCTGCCTTGACCCCCAAACCTGCTCCAAGTGGACAAAGAGCCACTCTCTGTGTGGGTAGCACTGAGCTCACCGGCCAGTTCCCCCCATGCACGGCACCAGGTCACAGCGCAAAGCAGTGCTGTGTCCTGGGCTGGAGAGCAGGGCGCTCTCCTACCCCGGCCACGCCCTGCAGCTTTTGGGGGTTGCTCTGCAGCTGGCGGGGCCTGACCTCCGAAAGGAGGTTAGGGCTTCGTGAACCCCAGAGAGACCAACTGGTAGACCCAGGAGTTGCTCACCTTGTAAAGAGAGGGCTGTCTCCAAGGAACATTCCTGTCCAGGCGGGACTTCCTCACGCACGACTCCGGGCAGGCCTGTGCGGCGCCATTACCCTAAGGGTCGTCTTCAGAGCGCTCCCATGTGTTGTGGTCAGAGACCCACATCCCATTCGCAAATAGAAACGACCTCGGAGCTGAGACATCCGCAGGCCCAGCGCTTGGGGTGGAACTGCTCTCTGTCTCCAGGAGGGCGCCAGCGGCCGAGAGAAGAGGACACCGGCGGGTCGTGGGGACAGCCGTTGAGATCTCGAGGGCGACGCAGAGACAATGTCCTGAGACAGCTTTAAGCTGTACCCAGGCGCACAGGTTCCAAGGGACACACAAATGTTTGCAAGTCATCAGTGATTGTGAAACCCGCCTGCCTGTTGGGCTCACTTGTGGAGGTTGCTAAAGACACGAATGTCTAGGATACACCTGAGCCCTGAGGTAGCTGTCTGGGGGTGAAGCCCAGGCCTCAGTGTTTGCTAAATCTCCTCTAAGTGGCTGTGTGTGCAGGCGCGGAGAGAGAGCCCCGTGATGGGAAACATCCTTTCGGAGGGTGGGAAGACCCGCCTCCTCCCAGCAGAAGGCGAGTCCCCGTCCACTGGGCTCAGAACACTCGGCCGGAATCTGCCCTCTGGAGTGTTCAAGGGGGCAGCGCAGGGACATCAGAGCGGTAAACACAGCGTTCCCCGAGCTCCCGCCTGGATTCATCTTGTGCCCTGCGCCTCCCCTGCCCCCAGCTGCTGGACCCGCTCTCTGCACGGCTGGGTCTGCTCCCTGGCTCACATCCGGCTCCGGCTTCTGCCGCCGAGCCTCATGTCCTCGGAGAGTCCACACCGCAGTGCAACACCGCAGCGTGTCCTGCCCTTGAAGGACGACTCCTTTCGGGGACGCCCCCACCTCCATTCATCTCGGAGCTGTTTCCCCCGCTGGCCGCTGTCAACAGCCTCCTCTCCGGGGTCTTTTGGTTATTTCCACCAGAGGTAGACCTGCTGGAGCACCGGGGGGTTCTATTTTTAATTTTTGAGGGACTCTGATGCTGGCATCCCTTAAGGTCTCACCATTCTACAGCCCTGCCAAGAGTGTACCGGGAGCCCAGCTTGCCACATCCTCGTCAGGACACCTCGTTCTTTTAAATCGTGGCCCAGCACAGTTGGGGTTTCAGTGTGCAGCCTTCTGCTTGGTGGTGAGACTGAGCATTTCTCCAGGGGCCTGCCTTTGCTCCGCCCTCATGTGTCTCTGGCCCGGGACCCTTATCTGATGTCATATTCAACACGGACTAAAGATTTCGATGTAAAAATGAAAATGCAAAACTCCTAGATGAAAACAGGGAAAGGCTTCATGACCTTGAGCAGAAAACAAACCTTTGATCTAACCAAAAACAGAGGAAAACGACACCACGCTGAAAAGCGTCTCGAGAGAAACAGCAGAGTGACCCCAGCTAGGGGAGATGCCCGTGTAAGCCGGAGAGCTGCGAAGTTCGCTCTGCCACATAGATAAGAACTCACTCAACTTAGCAGTGAAAAAGCTAACTCGATTAAAAAGTGGGAAAAGGACTGAAGAGCCATTGCTGCAGAAGAGGATCGTTATTGTTTTATTTTTATTAATGAAGTAGTCAAGTTTGCATTTTTTCATTTTTATATTGAAGTAAATATGATGCCGCATTCTATTGATTTTTGATTAATTTAAATTAAAGTAAACATCATTTAACATGATACAAGCTTACAAAACGTTACATAAGTTTCAGGGTTGCATTACTGAAAATCAACAAGTCTGTCTACTAGATTAATTTCACAGCGAAAAGCCCAATTTCGGTCTTCACAGAACAACCAGCTCCTTTTGCCCAAATTACCAGCCCCTTTCACCCTCCTCAGACCACCAATGACTTTTAGACAAAAAACTCGCTTTTTTGGTTGACTTGACCTTGCTGTTTTTCTCGACATACCACAAACGCGTGAAATCGGACAGTGTGCGTGTTTCTCCATCTTGCATCACGGAACCTTCCAGACTTCTCCAAGTCGTTGCAAGCGGCAGGACCCCTCCTTTGGACGCCATGGTGTGCCTGTAGGTGGGCTCTTAGGTTGTTCCTAGCTCTTGGCTACTGTGAATAAGCACAATAAATGTGGAGGTGCATCTATCTATTTGAATTTGTATTTCTGTATTTTGCAAGTAGACACGTGAGGACCATCTGGAATTGCCAGTGGTGGCTGCCTGCGGAGTGAATACTGCTTTCCCAGTGGGGGCAATTTCCATTCCTGTCAGCAGGGGACAAGGATTCTGTTCTCTCCAATGCTTGTTATTCCTTTTCTTTCAGCAAGCACCCATTGTTCACAGGTGTGAGGAGCTCCCCTTCACCCAGCAGCACAGCAGCACCTCGTTAGCCCTCACTAAAGCCCGGGAGGCCGGGATGGCTCCACGCGGAGAACATTCTCCCCAGTGTTGACTCCATCACATTCAGAGTTCCTTGCGTCATTCACGCTCAATGCACATTTTAAAGAATCGGGGAAGGTGCCCCGTTCTGGAAGCCTTTAACAGTTGCATCTGAACTTCGCCTTCGGCAGGGTTCCGTGGCTCTGTGATTCACATGGTTGCACAAGAGTCTGCCCTTAGAAAGACGCCTCGCTGGCTCCATAATTTTGTCAAGCTCTTGAAATTCCTAACAGTGTCTCAACAAGGGCCGGCCCGTTTTCCCCGGACCTTGCACATTCTGTGGTTGGCTCCGCGTGTCTTCCTTCTCTAAAACAGACACACAGCACTGGAGGCTTCTTGCAGTATAAAATCGCTTAGACAATACAGTATGTTTTTGTGAGCGAATCGGAAACACGTGGCAAAGGGGACTGCCGGAGCCTGAAGTAAATGGAGTTCAGGCAGGGGGTATGGGGATGGACCTGAGGTTGCGCTGACCAGCACTTACGCAAATAACGTTTACAAACGTTGCTGCAAAGAAGTTGTTCTCTTTGCCGCCACCTCTGTGGTGTGGCATCCTGAAAAGCTTGCCCGTTTCAATCATCCGAGAGCGAGTGTGCTCCTGAAGTCTCTGCCCAGGGCCCGCTCCACGCCGAGCCGAGCCCGGACCTGCATCGCGTAGGCTGGAAGCCCGGGAGACAGTGAGCATGCAGGCGGTGCGCGGGCGGAAATGGCAGGTGTGAAGCGGGAACTGTCGTCGCTGATCCGGAGTGGGCGCTGGGCCTGGAGTGAGCAAGGGTGACGTGTCCTCGGTTTCCCTTGTCATGGACTGTTGGGTAAGAGCCTCTCGCAACAAGCAGGGAGTGGCTGGTGTGTGGGCCCAGGCTCTCGTCAGGCGACACTAGAACAGGGCGCCGAGGAGCTGGCTGGAGCTGGGGGACTCTGCGCCCTGTGGGGTGATAGGGCTGAGCACTCCAAATTAAGTCCCCCCCATGAAATCCTTGGGATATTTGCCTGGTGATTTAATCTAGCCTTTCCCTGCTTCCCTGTAACCCCGACATTTGGCAGACATTTGGCAGATTTGTAAGTAAAAGTTCTGACGGCAAAGGGACATATCTGTTCAGGCAAAGGTAGGGGAAATCATGTTTGTTGAGTTCTAACTTATGTTTTTGTGTATCTTACAGTAAGTCCTCACGTAGCAGCCTTCATAGGTTCTTGGAAACTGTGACTTTAGTGAGATGACGTGTAATGAAACCGACTTGACCACAGGCTAATTGTTATCAACGTGAGTTAAGCTTCTATGGCACATTTCTGGTCAAAAAACATCACTGAACTTCTCTATAAAAATCCAAAACACTTCAAGAAGCAAGCGATCACAGGCTCCTTCCCTCCTTCATTTTCCAGCCCACTTACTCCAGCTCAGCCTCGAGGTTTCCGGAGCCCACGGCTCTGTCACAGGAACAGGCCAGAGCCTCCCTGAAAGGATGTGCTTCCTCACAGCATAGGACACACACACCTGCACACGTGTCTGCGGGGCAGGGGCTGTGCGCACCTGCCAGGGATCTTCATCTGCACACCCCCGGGATGTGGGAGGAAACCGGCCTCCCCACGGCCTCCCCAGAGAAACCCACGCTGCCCTGGAGAGGGCAGGCACGCTGGAGATGGAGGTTTGGACACCAGGGGGTCTAACAAAGTCCTGGCGAAGCTGAAGGAAACCTTACTATTCCCCTCTCATCCATCAATGAAGCCAGCATTAGGATGTAAGACAAAAGTGAGGCCAGAAAACAAGGGTGATGGACTTTGAACAAGCATTGACTCACTCTGCACACCTTATTCTCTCCTGATCAGCCCCTGGCCCAGTGGGAGAAAATTCAGCTCTGGGTGACTCTGCTTAAAGCAGTCTTCACAGGATGTCCGTCCCTGCCCGTCAGTCCCCCCAGCTGAAAGGCCCAGGCCAGGCCCGGGACCGACGGCCTGAGGCTCCCATGGCTCTGAGCAGTGGTTCCCCCTCTGCGGGCCTGCTCCCCTTCATTCACTGGGCTGCTCAGATTTAGGGGAGCCCATCTCAGGTAGAAGTCCTCAGGGAGAAGCAAATGGCACATAACGGCAAGGTCACCGGGGTGATGTCATTTGTTTTTGCAGAGAGCTGATGGGTTTATTCTGGAGGTGATAATTGGGCAGGGCCACACCAAAGCCGCCAGGTTGCGCGCTTGACACTGAGAATTTCATGCACAGGAGGGAGAGGTGATTAGTTTCTGTGTGGCAGGGCCTGGCTTTACTTCATGTGGAAAAGAGGGGCGTCCTGGTTCTGAGTGAAGGGACCCCAGGACGCAGCTCTCCTTCCTCCCACTGCAGCTCTGGAAGTGGCCCGGGCAGTGCCTTTCCTCCCAGCCATCACCTGGGGCCAGGAAGGGCAGGTTCACACCCTCATCTCTAGGAAACTTTGCCTCAACTCCCCAGGCTCACTCTAACCCAAAGGTGAAAGGAAACTGAGTGAGCTGAGCCAAGAGAGGCAGTCACACCCACACAGGCCAGAGCCACACGTCACCCACAGGCTTTCTGCTCCATCACCACCATTAACACCTGGAAAGCCTTTGATTCTCACATTAGCAAAACATGCCATAAAGCAGAAGCTTCCCCCTCCCCCCTCCCTGCCCCCCCCACTGTGGGGGGGTGCTGGGGACCGCACAAAAGCACCATTCAGCCCCCGCCAGGCTTCCTTGATTAAACCCAGAGGGGAGACTTCAAGGAGTCTTCTAGAAGCCTGGGCGGCCCCAAAGTCTCACAGCCCTGGCTCAGGACCAGCAGGAAGAGACCAGTCACCTACTCCTAGAGAAGGCAGTTGACGCCTCAGCTGAGGATTGACTTCCTGCGTACGTGAATGCCCAGCTCGGCCCCGTCAGATCTCGCCCTGTGGACGGCTGATCTGGAGACTTCAGCTCGCTGGGGGAGACAGTCGCAGACATGGAAACATTCACACGATGCCCAGCACAGGGGAGCTGAGGGGGACATGAGACCCGTCCTCATGGGGAAAGGGGGGTGTGGGGGAGAAGGGGGTGTGTGTGTGACCGTGTGACCAGCAAGCACCTTGTCCACGCCAATCGCTCCGTGACCACTCATAAAATATGTACATTTCAAGTTAGCTTTACCTATAAAATGACCTGGCTGATACCAGAAGTCAGTCTCTCAATTCTCATTCCACAGTGCATTGCACACCTGCCCGCTGTCCCGGGGTCCGTGGCACTGTCTGGGGTCCCCCGCCCGTGACATCATAAGTCCATCTGCTGGAGAAGCAGCTCTTCTCAAAAGCTGGGGGGCTGCTGTGCCTGGGAATTTGATCCCAAGCCCCAAGTTTCCATTTGCTCTTCAAGTTTCCATCTCTTCTCATTTGCTCTTGAAAAGTGACTTTCTGAAAACCCCGTTTGTGACAACATGCCAGGAACCGACTCAAGAGGTCGTGAGCCCCCGCCCCTTCCAGAGGAATAATCGCGCCTAAATTAAATGTCTTTGGCCACTTTGTGAGTAATTCCATTAGTCGACTTCTGCGGGATCCAAGTTCAGCAGTAATGAGGTGGTTTCATGCTAATGTCTGTTCCTTCAAACCTTGACTTAAAGTAAAAGTACCAGGGGCAGCCCCTAGAATCAGCTTCATGCAGCGTCTGATATAATACAACCGTCTATTTTCAAAAAACTAGTGTTTTGAAGATGTTTGCTCTTCAATCTGGCATGCAACTGGCATGGTAAGTGAGTCTCAATTCAGGGGTGACACAGAAAAGTGGGACAGACTTTCGCCAGGGTAGAGGGAGGGGTGTGAAGAAACTGTCCACAGGGGAGACGCCAAGGCTGACTCGGGACCAGGGTTGAGGCCCTACGGGAGTGTGGTGGGGAGAATCTCTCCCAGGAACTCACAGGGCTGAAAGCGAGCCACACTGGAGAGACAGTAAGAGCCACGCAAAGCCCGAGGTCTTATCTTCTTTGCAAACTAAACCAGGTAGCTGCAGTTTCGTGGATGCTGGTGGAAGAAATGGGCTCCTGCAGGGTTCAAGGCAAAGAAAGGGCTTATGACTGACTCATCGAAGTATGTCATTTTGCAGAGCACCCAACGCCACAATAGTGAAGGCAAAGATAAATAGACGGGACTACATCAAGTTAAAGAGCTTCTGTACAGCAAAAGAGACATTACTAAAAACAAACAGACAGCCCACTAATTGGGAAAACACTTTCTCATACAAAAGTAGTGATAAAGGACTGATCACAAAAATATACGGAAAACTGATGAAACTCAACAAAAATAAACAAACAACCCCATCAAAAAATGGGCAGAAGAGCTAAAAAGACACTTCTCCAAAGAGGAAATGCAGATGGCCAACAAGCATATGAAAAAATGTTCAACATCACTTATAATAAGGGAGATGTAAAACTACAATGAGATACCACCTCACCCCAGTGAGAATAGCACATCTTAAAACAACTAGCAACAACAAATGTTGGCGAGGATGTGGAGAAAAAGGAACTCTCCTGCACTGCTGGTGGGAATGCAAACTAGGACAACCACTATGGAAAACTGTTTGGAGGTTCCTCAAACTGCTAAACATGGAGCTTCCCTACGACCCAGCCATCCCACTCCTAGGTATCTACCTAGGAGTAGACACAAAAACACTGATTCAAAGAGACACCTGCACCCCCACATTTATTAATGTTTTATTTACAACCGGAAAGACATGGAAGCAACCCAAATGCCCAAAAGTAGATGACTGGATTACACATACACAATGGAATATTACTCAGCAACCAAAAAAAAAAATACACACGTGCCTTTTGCAGCAACATGGATGGAGCTGGAGAAGATCATGCTTAGTGAAATAAATCAGAAAGAAAAGGAAAAATACCGGATGGTTTCTCTCATAGTAGGAGCATAATGCAATAGGCGAGAAAATAATGATAATGATTTACAGCTATGTACCAGATACATTTTGTGGGCTGGAGTGGAGGATGGGATCAAAAACACTGTGGGGAGGGAAATGCACTGGGCTATGTTTATGGTACACAAGTGTCTTGGTGATGGGAGGCCCACGGGGATTACAACTGAGATGGAAAAAGGCACAAAATGATGTAAAAATAAATTATTATGTTTCTCTTGCAATATCTTCCCTCATTTTCTTCTGGCCATTCTGGGAGAAGAGAGCACATTTATGAAATGGTTCCTAACACACAGTTCATATATTTGTTTGTTTTAGTCAGAATATAGGCATGAACTGAATACAAGTATGTACCTATGCCTTCTGGAAAATCCCTGACTTTACTTGCACTATAATTCTTGCTCTTGTTTTCTCCTCTCTGCCACCAATAGACCAGTAATATCTACTTACAAGCTGCCCTAAACTCTAGCCCTGTAGTTTGTCTGCAAGGTTGTTCACATAACCACCGATGGTGCATCAAACAACACCCAGGCCAACTCCCCAAACCAATTAAGTAAGGAGCACAGGTGTAGAACCAAACACCAGAAGATCTTCTCATTTCCTGTTTGGTACTCATGGAAGTCTTGGGCTGAGTCATTGATGGGCAGTATAGATAAGAGAGTTCTTGAGGCCGATGGCTAAGTGACCCAGATTCCCCTATTGTCTTCTCCTTTAAGCAGAAGAGAATTTGTTTAGTTGACTGAGGGGAAAATCTTGCTCAGTTTTCCTTCTACTCTTATCTTTGTCCTGAACCACGTACCAGTCCATTGATGAGACTAGTATGCAAGCTCGGTAAAATATGTCAAAATGCCATCTCTACTGTTGCCAACAACCCATGCTGGTACCACCTCTCAGGCGGGTCACTTCAATACTGCACAGGACTTAGTTGGCCTCTCTGTCCATAAACCTCATCTTGGAGACTATGTTCAGAAGATTCTCAGATAATATTCAGCAATTCTCAGCCCATTCGGGTTAAAATCTTAGCTGCTTAAAATCTTCCAAAAGTTTCCCACTTCACTCACAGTCATTTTAATTTCTTAGAAAATTCTACAAGCTCTGGCCTCTGCCATTTTCCTTCTCCCCTGTCTTGTTCTCTCCAGGATTTATGGGTACCTCATCCCCCTCCTTAAAAACATTATTTATTATTTATCTTCTAAGGGTAGGTGGAAAGTTGATGGGGGAAATCTGAATGATTATAAAGGATAAGAGAGAAGGGAAGACTGGATTGTCTGAATATAATTATCTCTATTATTCTAGCTTCTACCATTATGTTGATATTAAACGTACTTAAAATGAAATTAGCTAGAATAGTAGAAAACACCCAAATGAAATGCAAACAGAAACAAATGAACCTAACTATAGCTCAAGTGAATATCATAATCATACTGAAGGGAAAAAAAAAGGAAAAATATCACTTCTGAACATAATATTTTGACTACAGTTTTGCAGACTAAATAGAAAAGGAACTATAAACAAATACTGAACTCCAGTTAGTAGGTCTATTTTTCACAGGTGGTACATTAGCAAGTGTGAAACTATATTACATGTATTATAGCATTAAGTCAATAAATAAATATACTGTGAATAAGGGAGCCAGATTGTTATTGTCAATGAAGAGAATGAAAATAAAGAAGCAGAGAAGGTTAGAATAACCTATTCTATGGAATGGAATAATACTGTGATAGGGATACTGGTTGATAGATGATAAACAGAAATGAACAAAATATGATCATGATGTATATTAAGACTATGATTACAACTCAAACATCTCTTACTTTTATTCATAAAGTCTGCCCCACTTTACTTTTGCCCAAAAAGTGCAGGAGGGATCCTTTTTCTGCAACAATTGTTTCTGTTTGACATGGGCCATTCTCACAGGTGTGAGATGCACTGTCCTCTTGGTTTTGACTTGCATTTTTCTGACGCCACATGATGATGAACACTTTCATGTGCTTGTAGGCCATCTGAATTTCTTCTCTGAAGAAGCGTCTGCCTATTTTTTGATGGAGATGCTTTTTAGTTGTTGAGTTGCATGAATTCTTTATATATCTTGGATATTTATCCCATGTTCGACGTGTGATGTACAAATATTTTCCTCTGTTTGGCAGGATGTCTTGTCATGTTGGTGATAGTTCCTTTCACTGTGCAGAAGTTTTTTGATTTGATATAGTTCCATGTGTTTATTTTTGCTTTTGTTTCTCTTGCCATTGGACATCATCTCCAAAGACATCTCTAAGTCTGAAGGTGTGGAAGTTCTGCCTGTTTTCTTGCATGTATTTTACGGCTTTCAGACCTTATAGTCAAATGTTTAATATATTCGGGATTGATTTTCTTGTGTATAGTGTAATATAGTGGCCTACATTCATTCTTTTTCATGTGACTATCCACATTTCCTGAAAGCATTTGTTGAAGAAACTTCTTTTTCTGCTGTATGCCTTTGGCTCAGTTGCACATGAACTCCCTCTACACATGTGAGTTTTTCTGGTTCTCAATTCTGTGTGTGTATTTTTACTCTAAACACTGTTTTTATTACTACTGCTTTGCAGTATAAGTTTAAGTCCAGGAGTATGATACTTCTTTTTATTTTATTTTCTTGTAGAATTGATTTGTTTTGGGGCAGGGTCTTTTTTGGTTCCACATAAATTTTAGTAATATCTGTTCTATTTTCTTGAAGAAAGCCACTTGAATTTTCATAGGGGTCACATTGAATTTGTATATTGCTTTAAGTAATTTAGCCATTTGGACAATGTTAATTCTTCCAATCTATGGCCATAGGCTATCTTTCCATGGGGGAGGAGGAGGGTTTCTTCTTTAAAAACTGTCTTGAAATTTTCGTTGCCTAGACAGGTTGTTCACCTCCATTGTCAAATTTATTCCTGGGTACTTAATTCTTTCTGCTACAGTTGTGAATAGAATTATTCTCCTGCTTTCTTTTAGTTCATAATTTGCATATAGAAATGTAACAGGCTTTTGTGTATTGATTCTGTAATCTTCCCTATCACTGTACTGACTTGTTGTTGTCTAATTGTCTTTCAGCAGAGAATTTGAGGTTTCCTCTGATGTCATTATCTAATTGCTTGACTTTTGATTCAATATCTCAGTCACCCTGAATATATCTCTATGTCTTTGTATATAAATGCTAGTGGCCATAATGATTCCTTTGATCTGAGAAAGTTTTTATTTGCTTTTGAAAGTGATTATTTAGTACTTTAGAAAATATGTAAAAAACCCGTCTTTTGAATTTTGGTGACAGGAACAAATATTCTGAAACTTCTTCATTTTGTTCCTTGAGAAATAGCCCTGCTTCTATTTGTTTTGTTTTGTTTTGTTTTGTTTTTTTCCTTCCTCCCAATCTTCTCTTAGTTATTTTCCCAAAGGATTTTCTTTTCTATTTTTTAATTCAGGTGAGATATGCTTCTCTTTTCGTTTGTATTTATCTGGAACTTGGTAAATTCTTTTCTGGAGGCCATGTTTTCTGTATCTATATTTGAGGACGGCTAATTTTCTCTCAGCTGAAGATGACTGTTCTGTATCACAGTCGTGTGAAATCACTTGCAAAGCTCTGGTTTTCCATAGCTCAAATGTTTACTTTCTTCCTGCAATAGATATTTCCCTTAGTTTTATTGATTTTTCTACTTCCTCTGGAGACACAAGATTCTTTAGTAAATGTGCCGCTACACAAGACATTAACAGATCATCCTCTTAAAGTGTCAGATGATAAATATTTTAGGCTTTGTGGGATATGGAATCTTTGCTCCACCCCACAATAGCTACATTAGACAACAGATCATGTCAAGGCCCGCAGGTCGGGTATAATGGAAGTGGGAGGGTACCTGCCTGTCAATACACTTTAGGGGTGACTTGGACACTGGAATTTCAAGTGTTTCACATGACACCACATTTACTTTCCTTGGAATTATTTCTTGTATTGATCCATCTGTGGACTACAAGAACCATTGTATTCAGTGTGCTTTATTGAGGAGGGGAGGTGGAGGAGTCTGATCTCAGTGATGATTCTCCTGGAGACGCTGGCATGAAGACACAATTTAGAAAAGAAATCTATGTTGTCACAACTCCAAGTTCTCCAGCTATTTGATTTATAAGTCCAGGGCAGTGTGGGGAATGCTGGTGCTCATGATACATATTGTAATCCATAAATTAATGAGTGATTAAAATCTTACTAAGGCAAACACATAGCCACAAATCTGAATGATGCATGGTTATTGCCAGCCATCGCCAGCAGATGTATAGAAAGAATTGGATTTTAATGCTCATTAGTCAGTTTTATTACAAATAATGCATTTGCATGATGTTAGTAAATGAATGTTCCAGTCGGATGACAGAGTGACAGCCAGTGTAAACAGGCAAGACAATTGCAAAATGTGCAACCAAAATTTATTTAAGTGTCCAAAGTTACATTTATGTATGTGTTTGTTTGTCCTTAACCTTGCTTCAATACAAAACAAAATCCGTAAAAGCAATTTGAAGGTCTATAGTCATTGTAAGAATTTTTAATGAATTTCGAGAAAAGGAAAATGAAGGTCAGAGAACTCATTATGCCAGGACGGAGGCCACGATCCTTTCTGGGCATGGGGTAAAAATGAAACTTAAAATAACTGCTGTTGTTATTAGCGGTCGAAGCTAAAGAGTAGAAACTGGTGCTGGGGATTCATGGGGTTCACAGGGAAAAAGGGGAAAAGCTTTTGTTAAGGGAAATGCCACATCTCAAGGTAAAATGACCAGGGGGAGATTTACTTGATTGGAGTCCATAAAGGAGGTATGAGCATAAAAGGAAATTCATCGCAGCGTATTCCCGAAAGCAAATGCAGTACTGCTCTTTCTGATCGTGTGTTAATACGTCTGTTGATGACCTGCAGGTCACACGTTACTAGGAACAGACTTTCAAGGTGACCATTCGCCTGTCTTACCTTTTCCTGCTCACACTGCTTCTAACCTACCTGCATTACAGTTGTAGAGAAAGACTTCATATTCACCTTTGTGTGACGACAAATTCCATTCACAATTGGGAGACTGATACCCTTGGTGGATTTTCTTGCCAACCTTTGTTTTCCCTACAATTGTTGTGCTCATTTCTTTTCTGTTATTGCCAATTCACCCCCAAATCCTTCCTCATAAACAAAATGTCATGTAAATGAGTGTCCAGTCAGACAACAATTTCGTGTACTCGGAGCCATTTCTCCTCAAAGCTTCTCTCCAGCATGCAGCTTGTTCAGTCTCCTACATTTCCTAGGGCCACCCCAGAAGGCCCCAGAAGATGCTTTGAATTCGTCATGTAATACATCTCACCTTTTTGGGCTATCTTCTCCTTCCTTTTTGGTAAAATGTCTCCTCAAGTAGTTCTCTGGAAAAGACGATAGTTGGTCCTTCAAGAAGCTTTGTTGACAGTGGGATTGCAGGCACAGCAGCAGCCCCCAGCGATGATCCCACCAGCATTGATGTAATGCAGCATTGTGTACACTGGCACGAGTGTAGGTATGCCATTTGTACAAAGCTGACATCATTTAGCAATTCCTTCGCACAATGCCTCCCCCTCAGCAAGAGCTATGTGACCATATGTGGGAGGTAAGTTTTCTGTAAATATCTCAAAATGATTATTTTATAAATATGCATATTAGATGGTATGAATCGCGCAAGTCACAGGTTGGCAAAAATGCAGAGTTTTCCAGGAAGTGTCCATTTTTCTTCTACCCCATGGATGTGGACCTTGTTTACTTGCTACTGGGAGCTCAGCCTGGTAGAGCCAGACTGGGTTCAGTCCTGCATCCTGGAGGGGACACGCCATCTCCACAGTCTCTGGGCTGAAGCATCAGCCATGCGTGCGTTCACTGTCCCAGTGCCCTCGCAAACCAGCAGCTACCCGGTGGTGTAGTATTCATTGTCATCAATGCTATAGTTACCAGCCCATACACATCCGCAACAGCCATACTCATATGTGAACCACTGATATTCTTGTGCTTTTATGTGGGATCCCAGGCTGGTGGACCCAACACACCAGAAGCCTTCAAACAGTGATTGCCATTGGAGACCTGTAGACAGGAAGCATACCCTAGACTGCAGCAGTGATCTGCTTCTCCCAGAGTGCGCTGGCATTTCAATGTGTGCTGGTCCACTGGGTCAACTGATGCCAAGTGGCCAGCTGGTCTGCTGAGGGAATGGTCCTTTGTTAGTGACGCAGAGTTGGCTTCTGATTTTGATATGGACCTTCCATAGCAACAATAGTTAAGTCTTGGCTTGGGGGTGATCCTGCTGTTGGGACGCTATGCAGACACTCCCTCTCTGCCATGATGGCCACATTGGCGATGAGCCCTTGAGCCAACATTGGGCTGGTCTAAGACAAGGTTGACGCCAGTGGGCTAAGTCATTTTGTCTACTTGATTCTTTAGTGCTTTTTCTCTGATGGGTCTCAATCCATGATATGAGATCCCCATACATTAATTCACTTCCGAGTGTAAAATGTATCCTTTCAGATTAGTCAGGCTAGTCATTATTTCTCATAAGCAAATCTTCATGTTCTAGCATGTAGTCCCTTCTCTTCTATGGGGTCTCACCTGCGCGCTCAAAATGTAATTTTCTGCAGGCACACACAGAAAGGGCAATGGGTTTATTTACAGAAAGGGGAAAGGAAAACAAAACAACCCAAGGAAAGAGAGAAGGATATAAAGTAGCTGGAATACTTTACCAGTGAGGCTAACTTGGAGTGCTAGTCCCAAACTAATGCTGTTAGCCTCAGTCACACGGGCTGAGAGCACTTGCTCCAGAGAGAGAGAACCATTACCTTTCCAAAGTATCAGTTGGAAAACCGCTCTCTATTTATCCCCCAAAGTCCCAGAATGCCTGCTTAACTCCGCCCTTAGGTCCTCGCAGTTCTCTCCCTGGTACTGCTGGGAGTTGTAGTTTCCAATCACTGCAGTAGGGGGTGGAATCCAGAAAGCTGGAGTAGGGGGTGGAGTCCACAAGACTCTGCAGAGTTCCTTTAGGACATCCTGCCCCTTAACAATTGAGTTGATGATTATGTGCTTTCCCCAAGGCTATGAGCATTGGGGAGAGGGAAGCCTTTCCTTCACTGCTGTCTTTTAAAGATGCCTCCGAGTGAGGCTGTTATATCTCACATGAACCCAGATTGAGATCCAGCTCATCTATGGACCGAGATCTGGATCTTCTCTTTCTTTATGTCACCCATTATGGGCACCGCCGATGTATCCACGAGTGGCAATTATGCTGTTCCAAAAGTGACTACTGGGTGCTGGACTTCCTCCTTTGTTATGAGAAACATAACCTTTTTGTCTGTTAATGTTCATGGTGTATTAAGTTGAATGACAAATCTTAAGAAGACATATCCACTCTCCAATTCCCAGAAATTGTGAATATTCCCCTTTTGGGGAAAAGGCTCCTTGCAGAGTAATTAAGTTAAGGATTTAGAGATCATCCTGGACTAGTGAATCCATTGGCACATGTCCTTGCCGAGACACATGGGAGATCTGACAGATGCAAGAGCAGTAGACAATGTAACCATGGAGACAGAGATGGCTGTGATGCAGTCACAACCCAAGGAGTGCCTGGAGCACCTTAATTTTGGACAGCTGGTCTCCAGAACTGTGAGAAAATAAATTTCTGTTGCTTTTCACCCACCCATTTTATGGAAATGTGTTGTAACAGCCACAGGTAATGGATACAGAGGCAATCATGGTTTGTTCTTGGACATGGCACATTAAATATTTACAGGACACAGGAAGTATTTTACTGATGTGTTTATAGGGTGTGTCTGCCACCCTCAGCTCTGAGCCTAGCTCACAAAGGCTTTAAAGAGGAACCACTTTTGCTTCTCTCGTCTAAAAATGCTCAGTCTTGTAGTCCGTGTGATGTTTACTGGGCTCTACACAGTCCCACATCTCATCAGCCATCCTAACTAGATGATGAGAGCAAAGGCATTAATATCACTCTGAGGGACAAGGATAAACCTATGATTGAATGTCAAAACAACTTTTTAATCTTATCTTCTGATGGGATAGAAAAGAAGAGCTACATTATGACCTTAAAACATACGGAAACCAAGTTAATCTGTGGCAACAAAGGAACCCCCTGGAACAGAGGCTGCAATTACAACTGGGGGCACCACTTGGTAGAGTCTGCTAACGCACTCCCTTCCTTCAGTCATCTGGTTTTAGCAAGAGACTGATGAATGAAATGGGAATTTGACAGGGCCAACTCCCTATGCATCCTTTAGAGAGTTGTGAATGAAGCTAATGTTTGCCCACTCCCTGGAATGTAATGCTGTCTTTGATGTACTATCTTGGTTGGTGGGAAATGCAGGTTCAGCAGTGTGTGGGAAATGGGCAGAGTCTATGGACTCAGGGTTGTCTGGCTCTTCACCAGGTTTCCATCTATTTCCTTGGCTCCCCTCCAAAATGGGGGCCAGGATGGATTTTTGGTCTCCGGTATCAATGTGAATTGGATTTTTCTGTTCTTCCAGTATGAAGCAGCCACACTGAATGCCTATTGATTCCTGTGGGGAAGCACTAGGAAAGTCACTGTCAAGACTTCTAGACAACCCATCAAGGTGATACATGTTCTTTCCTTCTGTCTTCTACTTTAGGTAATGGGTTCCCAGAACCAAAACAGGCACACATCCAGAAGGAAACAGGGGATCACTTCTTTTTTTTTTTTTTTTTTTTTTGAGTGGAGGCAATTGTTTTCAGACTCTAAATTTCTCATCCTGATTTTTTCTGATGAGACAAGTTGAGTATAATCTCATTACCTTTCCATATATTTTCACTCCAGGGACACTGTGTTCTAGTATTTTCCTCTGTACTGTCAGTGGGTAAAGACTCCTACTTGCTACTACAGTATTAACATGCTTTTTCTTTTTAAAAAAGATTTATTTATGCGTAAAAGAGCTGGGGTGCAGGCCAGAGTTGTGTGTGTGTGTGGGGGGGGGTGGTTTGTGTGTGAGAGGGTTCACTGGAGACAGAGTGGGGATCAGAACAGGCAGACCTACTGAAATAAACTGCTGAGGGGGCAGTGGGGAGACCAGAAGGGTCTGCTGTGCTCGTGGGTCACTCCCTGGGAGGGGTCCAAATCCCATTCTTTCCAATCTACAAATAGGATTAACAGATCCTGCTTATCATTTACTCTGCTGCTCAGCTAACATGGTACACAAGTTGCTGGGTTACTGCTCCCCAACTTTCCTGAGTTTCCACTGCCGGAGGTGGGAGTCTAAAATTTTTAGCTACAATTGTAAAGGCACTAGCTTTCATACATGGACATTTAATCACTTAACCACACAGCATTATGCACACACACACACACATACACATTTAATCTTACATGAGGTCTAACATCAGTCATACAGTCCCATTGCCTTCCTAATCTGTATATTCCCCCTATTTCCCACATGTTTGATGAATGAGACCAGCTAGTGCATTCCTCTTTGCTCGGTAGCCTTCCTCGCCTCCTGTGAGAATTTTAGCAAACACATACCATCCTGGGCCAGGACCGCATGCCAATAATCACAACTGACTGTATCCTAATTACCAGCTGGGTGGTGAGTAGGTCATTTCCAAAATCCCATTTAGCCTTGCTTGAATCAATCCACTGTTTGGATTTTCCAGGATACCAACTCTATGGTGAAGTTTAAAATTCGGGGCTTATTAGAGCACCATTGCAATCATTCTCCATGGATGGGAGTGTAACAGGCAGGGCTGGATAAAGGGAACAGTTGAGCTGTGGTACTGACTGTCTCAGCCAACTCATGGAGAGTTCTGGAACTAAAATGGCCCCTCACACTTGGTCTCTATGAGGGCTTTCTGCCCCAGCATTTATCAGTCTTGGGTAGCAGTCACTCTTGAAAGGTCATGACCTTGGGCAAGTTGGTTTTCTACAAAGGAAGCAGTCCCTGAACAGGTACCTGACAGCTGATGTCTGTCTCCCAGTAGCTCTGCCAACATCCGAGGGGACAAGTTCTGACCTTCATGGGCTGCAGGTGCCACATCTCTGTGGCTACCATGTTCCAGCACTATTTGAAAAAGATGTAGAGAGGAAATTAGGTCTTCCAACTTCAGAATGACCAGCCTTATCCCTGTTATTAAGATACAAAATTCCAATTGAATTCTGAATGGTCTTTCACTCAATTAAGCATAGCCAATCTCAGAATAATTACCAATGCACCAGAGAATAGCTATCTTTTGGTCTCAGTAGGGAGTAGGGCAGCTAAGCTGATAATTCTTTAAAACATACACGTAAAAATAGCTTCAAAATGATCCAGTCAATAAGACTTGGTGGAGACATGCCAGATACTGTGTGAGTGACTCCCAGAAAGATGCACCAAGCCTAGCAGGGGACAGAAAAACACTCTTGACATCAATATTATTCAGCTGGACTATAATTAACAATTGCCCCAATCTCATTGAGTGTGCAGAAGAGAAAGGACCCAGGAAATAGTCACAGAGGGAAGGTTCTCTGAACTGAGGCCTCGGACACAGAACACCTATTTACACCATTCAGCGGAAGCTCACTGAATATGTTACAAGTGGGATATTGATAGGCAGCAGGAAGCTGGATAGAAGGAGGATTCCAAGCAGAGCTTTGACGATGGCCCTGCGTGGGAAGCAGTGACTTGTCCAGTAGGAATGGTTATTAGGTGAAGCTAGAGATGACAGGTTGGGGAAGAACTGGAGTAGGACCTGAGAGCTTCTGAGGTGGTTGGGGAGTGACACATCAGTATGTATTCTGCTCACCTTGAGCCGTGAGAAGGGTGGGTTGGTTATGGTAAGGAGACAGAATAACCAGAGAGGAGGCTGCAGCAGCCTGGGCCTGATCACAAGGCCTAATGCACGAATGCCAGGAGAGGTGGAGAGACAGTGGGTGAGACACTGAAACCACGCTTCTAGAAGACGTACTATGGGCAACAGTACTGCAGTCCACTGTCCCTCCCAAGACTCAGTGGAGCATATTCCTTACTTGTTGACACCCCTAACAACCTGTTGAAGGGAAGGATGTCCTAAAGGAACTATGCAGAGTCTTATGAACTCCACGCCCTACTCCAGCTTTCTGGACCCTACACTCTACTCCAGTGACTGGAAACTACAACTCCCAGCAGCACCAGGGAGAGAACTGCGAGGACCCAAGGGCGGAGCTAGCAGGAATTCTGGGACATGTGGGGGATAAATAGGGCACAATTGCATCTCTTGCTCTCTAGCTCAGAAACGGCTCTCTGGAACACGTGACTCGGTGTTTTTAGTCAGCCTAGCCCTAAGGTATTCCAGATACTTTGTATCCCGCTCTCTTTCCCTGGGTTGTTTCCTATTCCTTTCCCCTTTTGTAAATAAACCCATTATTGACCGTTCTGTGTGTCCCTGCAGTATAACTGAATTGTGAGTGTGCGGGTGAGGCCCCACAGACAGGCGGCCCGTCCACTCTGGGCTTCCCTGTAACAAACCCAGTAAGGTCAATCTTATGGCTTACACCAATGAGAAGAGGGAGCCCTGACACCTCAGGGGACCAGCGGAGGTGGGTTTTGACTCTGTGCTGGCAGTCCCCCAAACCCAGCCTCTTCCCTGCAGCCTTGTGCACTGATCCAGATGACATCATTTCCCCTACCTGGATGGATTTCTTTCCTAAGAACTGGACAGCTGTGATGACCACTTTTGTATCTCTGCCCTTTTGAGGGGGGAGGCATTATATATCACAAGGTAGTGGGTAACTCCCTGAGCTGCGCAGCGCTGTCCTGAGCGATTCTAGGTGAGCTGTCCCAGAGCTGCCGGCAGCCTGCACTGTGTCCTCCGGTCTCCAGGGAGATGACCACAATCTCTGCATCCAGAACAAGTAAGCGCTGCACCCCCCTAGATCCGAATATACTGGCTTACTGACTGGTTCATCACTGAACCCAAATTATCTCCTGCTGAGAAGTCAGGTCGCTGTTATGGGGCCTTCTCCACACTCCCTGCGAGCATTCTCTCCAGATACCGCAGTCACCTGAGGCAGAACTGGCTCTCGATTACCTGCTGACTGCCTGGCTGTGCACCTGGGAAGTCCTGGGAAGAGAGGCGCCCGCAGGCTCCCCCGGCATTATCACGTGCCTCGTTCTGCAGCGGGAAAAGCTTCTCCCTAAACGCTGGTAACTTGGACCCCCCACCTGAGAAATCCTCCAGAGAAAACTGCTGAGCTGTGGCCCAGTGTAGATCATTCCGTGCGCTCAGCCTCACCATGACTAGTTTTCGGCAACTACCCGCTGGCTTGCGTGCCTTCCTCCTCAGCACATTAGTGTGCCACTCCCACTTTATGCAGTCACCCCAAAGTACTGCCCACTAGCTGCAGCCGGCGACTGGGTATCACCAGATTTGAGCAGGGTCAGGTCTACTGGAGGAAAATGTCTCCCCCGCTGTTTCTGAGAATAAGGTGAAGTCTCTTTTCTGGTCGGTGCACACACCTGAACCACATCACTACTACCTTCGAGCACCCCAGTCCCTTTAAATCCCTCTCCTGCTCACTTAGGGGAGACAGGGCCCAGCCGTACCAGAGTATTCAGCCTGGGTTGGAACTCAGTGTTGATCAGCTCAAATTGTTCTACATACTTGGTGGCTACAAAGAGACTCAGATACAAGCATAGGAAATGCTCTGATAAGAGCTGGACCAGATACTCAAGAGGGGAGGGTCACTTTTGACTTTGACCTTCATGACTTCCTGTTTTTGACCTTCATGACTCAGAGACACTTGCTTTCTCTCCTATTTGTGGCTCTGACCACAGTTGCATAGTATGCATTTCTAGATCTTTCTTGACCATATTTTGCAGCAACATGTTGATTGTATTTTATCCAGTTTCTTTAGTTGGCCACTCAAGGGTTTTAGACAGCCCCCGAAGACTGCTCGCGGCCTGGGTATGGTGGCCGGCAAATTTACTAGTCAGTTTGTGAACTGCACCCAAGACCTTCCAGCTAAACGCCAGCCTATGCGTGATGTTCCACCAACATTTTGACCTCTTTTCACTTACTGGTTTTTTCCCTTCCTTTAGGTTTCTGATACGGCTCTTTTCTCTCTCCTTTCTATCGTTCTGCTTCTTACAAATATCTCCATGACTAGTGAATGTTTCCATTTCTTTTCTTTGTGCTTCTCATCCACTGGGGAAGAGGCTAATGGACAGTAGGATGCAGAGAGGTGGCTCATCAGCAGTTGTCACACAGTAAGTGAACTGCTGAAGGACCATTGCCCAATGTCCCTGTCCCCAAAACACGGTCTGTCACATCCGAATTAATTCTCCCAGTGAATGACTATTCTCTTTCCACCTCCTTTGGGGATATAAAAGCGTGTTTTGAATTTCAGCTCTATTTCCTTTGGGGGGGGTGGATATAAGTCATCTGAACATGTGCTTATTGTCACCCCTTCGGAAAGCCCTTCAAGCTCTTGTCAGAGTGCCCATTGCATAAGAGAGTACATTTTCCTGGCTGTCATTCTGTTTTGTAGTCAAACTTTGATCTATCAGCTTCTTCCATTATGCTTTTACAACTTTCAGGATGCCTTGTAAATAATCCAAATAGATTCGCAGAAAGCAGATCAGCTCTTCCTGCCATGGTGGCATCAGACAATCCCCAGGACTCAAATGCTCATTAGCAGTTAGTACTTTGATGACATCACCAGTAATTTGCCTCATTCACTTTCTAACATGTTGTAATTTTGCTTTGAAAATGCTGCACATAATAAAGAGTTATTGGCAAGGGCTTTGAACGTCTCCAGTCATCTTACAATATAACTCTTCCCACCCTGATGGTTTCCTGCCAGCCTGCAGCTTGAAGCATGAGGCATCCCTCTCTGCTGGAGGCGGCAGCTGAGGACTGGTTTGTGCAAACACTAGCTCACTAGCTCACAGTTTCAGAGGACGGGACCCTCCCCTTAGGACCCAGCCTTGTGTACAATCGCGAAGTTTCAAGCAGTGAAAGGGTCGCAAGAGGCTCCCACGACTTTGGGCAAGAAGATGCACAGCAAGCTGTCAGCCTTTGGTCCCATCTTCAGCTATGACTGTAGGGCTCACCCAAGAGTATCGACCCAATGGAGATTCATAAAACTTTTATCAGTGAATTAAAGTGTTGCAAATGCAGCGATGGATGAAAATCATTAGTATGGTGCTTGGAGAATTTTCCTTGCAAACTCAGATTAGCAGCCACACAGATTAGGACAGGGGCCTGCCCTCCCAGCCCTTTGCATTACTAAGCTTCTTCTCTCAAAGTAAACCCTATTCCTGCTGCAGAGTTCATAGCTGTGTTTGCTTTGGGAAGCGGATGCCGATGAGCTCACCCTCAGGTCCTCATGTGGGTCGGCGCTCTCACTCCACATTCTGTCTGTCAAGCAATGTCGCCTGCAGCCGTAGCTAAAACTGTCATCAGGCAAAATGTCCAATTGCATGAATGACAACTGATGCCTCAGACCTGGAAGGATGCTGTGTTGTTGCTGTTTTGGAGCTATGATGGAAAATGCCTCCTGTGACTTTACATATAGATGCATGTGACTTTGTTCCGGGGCGATGTCTTACAGGGACTCGCTCAGCTGCAGGATTTAAATACATTTCGTTGCAGGTGCTATGACCAACAACTTTCATACTCCTTCCTATCACTTGGTCGTGATAGGTTTTTGGTTGTGTTTTGTTTTATTTCCTCTTTTGGTCTTCTGTTAAAAAATGCCATCTTTTGGGCCCTCCCTGGTGGTGCAGCGGGTTAAAGCACAGCACTGAGAAGCTAAAGCCACTTCAGCATGAGTTCGATCCCGCCTGCCCTGGAGGTGACCACATGGTGCGGCAGACCACTCCTGACCCACCCGCTGCTCCCCTCAGCAGTGTATCTCATCTATGTGCCTGTTCTGTTCCCCACTCTGTCTCCGGTGAAGCCTCTCGCCGCCCCTGAGGCTCTGGCCTGTACCCCAGTTCTGTATGCACAAATAAATAAATCTTTAAAAAAAAATGCCATCTTTGACATAGAGGTTTCTAAGGGTGGTTTTAATGAGCAATTTTAGATGATGTATCCTTGAGCATACTCATGCGGAAGCGGCTTTAGATTCTCAGTGCTGTGCTTTAACCCGCTGCGCCACCAGGGAGGGCCGAGCATACTTTTTAATAGCTTGTCTCACACCAGGACTTTGTTCAATGCTTTCCAAAGTCATGTTCTGTGACTTGAAAGAAGGAATAAGCATGTTTCCTATTTCTCTCCCTAAGTGTAAGTAAAGTTAGCAAGAGAAGAAGGAAAATAATAAAAATCAGATAGGAACTCAGTGAAATAGAAAACAGAACAAAGTAGAAGAGATACAAAATAATTTTGTGGAGATTAATAAAATTAATAAATTTGCAACTTTATAAAAATAAGCTGCTGAAGGCCAGTAAATAAATAAATTACCCAGTTAAGGAACGTCAAGATGACAGATCTTACAATATATGGATTACAGAGAAATAAATCAAACATCTTTTATGCCAATACATTTATCAACATTAATATATTACTTTTTTCACTTTAACTGAGAATATTTCTTACAATGGAATTACTCTATATTTTTTTGTCCAGCTTAAGTTTTGTAATGATGAGCATTAGGCTGTGTCTAGCATATTTTATTATTAATCAAGTGCAGTGGTGATGTTTATATGGCTGTTTGGGTACATGTGCAAGAATTTCTCCAGGTCACTCTGCTAAAAGCTAAGAGCTTGCTCAGCTAAATCCTTAGCTGATTGCTGTCTAAAGTGATGGAGTCATTTACACTCCCACCGTCACTAGGTGTTATGACACTTAAAACTATCAGATCTCTGTGCAACTTGTCTTGTTTTATTTTAAATTTTGCTCTCTAACAAAAGGTTTAACAACTTTGCACATTACTATTAATAATCCCTATTGCCTTCCTGAAAAGTATTTTCCTTTCAGACCCTGATGCATTGCTACAGTCAACATGGAAAGCATTATGGGGATTCCTAAAAAATTAATAGCAACATTACCATTTTATCCAGCAATCATTTCATGGTATTACTGAAAGAAATGAAAACACTAGCTTGAAATATCTGCACCCCCATATTCATTGCAGCATTATTTACAAGAGCCAAGACATAGAACCAGGCTAGGTTCCTCACCTAGTGGGTGGATCAGGAAAGTTTGGTTCACATGAGCGTCACTTAATAGCAGATTAGGTTCTCGGTTACAGTTATACTAAACGGCGTGACACAGTCTTCTCCACACCTGCAGCATGTAGTAAAGTCTGCTGGGACCATTGTCCCCACGCGTCTCACTGACCTAAACAACTACACGAAACCCAGACATAACATGGAGTTATCTCTTTAATACTGCTTTTTGATAATATTTTGACCATTAAGGATCAGTCATAGATTGGCTTTATGAAAGGCAAATACTCAGGTCATTTTATGCCTTTATAAAAATAAGCTGTGTTGTCTTATACGGGATTTTCTACTTTAAATTCATTTTATAAGTATCACTCATTACAAGCTATATCCATTGTGTTTTATATAAGAAATTCTTCATCATGAATGTCAAGGTCATAATGCTAATTTATACTCTTTCTTTAGTGGTTTAAGACTAGAGGAGCATTTGGCTTTAATTATCTGAAGTATATTTATTTCTTTTGGATGGGGGGGGGGTATTTTTTTCCCTAGAACACAATTTGCAGCACCAATAATTTCCATTTCTGATTAAATTGACCTCTCCTTTGACAAGTTCCATGCATGTGCCAGTCAGTTTTTGGAACACATGTATTATGGTGCTATTTTTGTCTTATTGAATGAGGACCTTACCGTTATAGTGAATATTATAAATCATTAATTTCTTTAGAGCAAATCCTTCTACCTTATTTTTATTTCAAATACAAATGAATATCTATGGCTATTTAACCTATCATGTGAATTTTGGGTACAGTCATTCGGTTCTGAAAAAAGAAACTCTTAGAAAAACAGCAACTTTACTGTGATATAAAATGTACACATGAATTCACCTCTTGCATGCATGCCATTCAGTATTATTTAGTGTATTCACAGAGCTGTATAATGCTCACAACTATTCCATTTCAGATATTTCACCAACCTCAAAAGAAACACTATCAGCAATCCCTTTCCTTTCCACTCTCCCCCCAGCCATGACAAATGCTTTTTTCTGCTGCGCTTTATTTCTTGACCCTTTACTGAGGGGCATCAAACAATACATTCCCTTTTGTGCCTGGCTTCTTTGACTTAGGATAATTTTTTCAGCATTGTAGCATTTATCTGTATTTATCACTCCTTTTCATGGCTAAGTCTTATTCCATCCTGCAGCTATCGTATGTTTTATTTATCTGCTTATCAAACAGGCATTTGGGACTTTCCAAATGGATAATTCTGCCAAGAATATCAGTTTTGTGAGTTGTATTAATGTTCTCAATTCCCTTGGTAACTACCTAGGAGTGAAATTGCTAACTACATGGCAATTTTACACTTAAATTTGGAGGACACCAAAATTGGGTGAATTTCGAGTTTGTCACTATGGATTGTTTTCTCTCTGGAAAATGAATCATCTTTTCATTCTCTGTCTATCAAGGGCTTTTGGATTGCAATCCAGAGTATTTCCCACCCATGTAATAAAAAATGCCTAGCAAACTATACATTTGAAAGCTATGTTGTTGGGGAAGAGTAGATTGAATTGGAAATCAGATTTCCTTATATTCCTCTGAAGAGTGTTGGGTCATTTTTAAGTCTGGCTTTAAATTGGCTGCACTCAAATGCAAACTCTACCTCTTGAATGCTGGCGCAAATTTCATTTTAGGTATTTTCCTTCGACTGGATGACTGGATCCTGTTTCACATCTGCATGACTCAGAAGTTAGCAAGACATTTAGGAAATATGCATGTATAAAATGTTTTTCCCTGAAAATACTTTTTACATGGAAAAATATAAAATATTTAAAACCTTTTCATTCTATTTGACAAATACATATGAATATATTTTTATTTTAACTTTCTCATTAAAGCCAGTCATATAGAAATAAGCACCCTGCTATGCAGGAGAGAGTAGCTAGTATTAAATGATAACATTGACTTTTAATTTAATTTTATTTCTTAGTGACATCAGAAATTAATTATTCCCATACTATAACTAGTATTTCATATTATAACCAGTATTTTTAAACTGTTGTGGCATTCCTATACTAAACCTCACTGCATTACATCCATACCAACATATGTATATACATGCTTTAATATGTACTTTATATAGTGTGCATGCGTAGTGTAAATAACACCTATAACTTATATCCGTATCATCCATCTGTGTAGATAGGCACATTTGCATATGTACACATACCTACACATACATGTGCCTAATTTATGTCTGTATATATCGTCACATATGTCACCATATATCTGACTATTACACATGAGTATAAAAAGGTGTTTGCAGGTAACACACTGAAGATGTATGTATTTGACATTTTATGTGGACTTTTACATGCTCAGAAGTTTTCTTTGTGTTACTGTTTTTAGTAAAATTTGGGTATCATGCTGGCTTCACAAAGATTTCTTTCCCTTTGACTTCAAAATTTATACATATTGAGGTTGCAACTATCTTTTAGCACAGCTTAAAGGGTTGGTGCCTGTGTGTCTTGGTGGTGGAAGAGGGAGGACTGTCCCATACACTCATAAAATAATTTTTCATGGCATTGGTTTATTGGGATTTATAAGAACTTTTTTTAAAAAGTATTTTAGCCATTTATATTTTCCTAGAAATTCATCCCTTTTGGAGGATTGTAATTTATGGACACTAAGTTTAATGACAAAATAATTTGGCAGCAATTAGCAATTTTGAATATGTGTTTTCCCTTTTACCAAGCAAGTTCACTTCATTTACACTAACCCTTGCCGTGATCAACAAGTGAGTTACATGAGAAACTTGTTTGGTAGAGAAAGCACGTTCCAAGATAACACGGTACGACCCCGTTTCTATAAATGCCAACAGGCCTCATGAGTTCAGCTATATTCTCACATGTAATACGCACACAGCTCATGGAAATACATGTTGCTTTATAATTTAATTCAAATAATACACCTGGAATTAAAGCTAGTGACTGTCTCAGAGAAGAAGAGAACAAAGGGCTAAGGAGACTGACTGGGGTGTTTAATTTCTTTGTTAATAAAATGTCTTGAAATAAATCTAATACAATGTGAAGACCTGTCAATTCTTTCTTTTTTTTTTAAAGATTTACTTATTCATATAGAACTGTGGTACAGGTCAGAGATGCGGAGAGTGAGAGGCTTCACCAGAGACAGAGTGGGGAGCAGAACAGGCAGATCTACGAAGTCCACTGCTGAGGGAGCAGCGGGCGGGTCAGGAGAGGTCTGCCGCGCCATGTGGATCTCCTCGGGGCAGGCGGGAATTGAACTCATGCAGAAGTGGCTTAAGCTTCTTAGTGCTGTGCTTTAACCGGCTGCGCCACCAGGGAGGGCCCAGACCTGTCAATTCTTGATAGGCGATATTGCCAGTAGCTTCTTACCTAATTCATACTAGTCTGATACGTACTTTTTCTCAGCAAGAACAAAAATAAAAATGAAAGAAGTTCATGGTCCATTGAACCCTCTGCCCCGCCCCGCCACCTGCAGCCACCCCCTGACCTGGGACTCTCGTTGCCCGTCTCACTTCCTTGGTACAAGCAAAAGCGTGCATTTGAATTCTCCCAGAAGAGGTGAAATTATGCAAATATTTGCCTTTATTTTTTCTCTAAGATTTATTTGTTCATACAAGAACTGGGGTGTAGGCCAGAGGTGTGGGGGTGAAAGGACTCACCAGAGACAGAGTGGGGAGCAGAATAAGCAGATCTACTGAAATCCACTGCTGAGGGGAGCAGCGGGGAGACAGGAGAGGTCTGCTCCACCCTGTGGGTCACTCCTTGGCGGGGGCTCGAACTCAGGCTGCAGTAGCTGGAATAGCTTGATGGTGCTGAGACCTGACCCCTGTACCACCAGGGAGGCCTGGATCTTTACCCATAATTTGGAAAGGTTTTGCCCTTTGCTGCTTCCTCTGTTCTTTCTTCATACAAAATTAAACTTTACCCATAAACCTAAAACATCTGATCACATGGGCAATAGAAAAATACCAGTCCAATACACTCTCTTCTATTTCCTGACATTTGCTACACATTAATTTTTTCATGGTCTGTTTTAAGTATGTTTTTTTTTTCTTACTGAAGAATTTCATTGCTTCTAAATTTTATGGTATGTGTATAGTTTAGGTAACCATGACTACCTCAGATAGTTCACCTTAAATTTATATTCAAACGCCAGTCCTTTTATACCACATCTATTTTGTTAGATTTATTGCCATTTAGTTTATAAGTTGCTTGCTGTCCTCACTGAGCTTTTTCAAGAGGTTTATCTTTGTGTCCTAGTATTTTTCAAGTTTGTCAAGTTCTAAGCAATAGCTCATAATTAAAATGAATAGTCTCATTGCAGCCAACTGTGAAGCTGGTATCTTTAATATGCTCATTTAGTAGTTTAGGACTGAGCTGGCAACATGAGGCTGTTGCCCAGATTCCCATCAGGAAATCGCTAATGTCCCCTGATGTGGGTTGTTCTCCTAGCTCAGGAGTCAGCAAAATTGCCATGTCAGCGAATGTTCCTGTCTCTGATAGTTCTGATTCTATCCCATCGTTTCCTCTTTTCCATCTCAAGGAAACATGTCCAGGTGTCACTTCTTTGAAGTTTAACGTCTGATCCTTCCGTTGTCTCTGTGGTTGACCACTGTGCTCACCGCCGCCGGCCTCGCGGAGTCTCTCATTCCTCTCCCCCATACCGCGATTCAGTTTCCAGCTGCAGCCAAACCTTCCCCTTCTCTCTAAGGTATGTTTATTCATTGCCGAGTGGTGATGGGTAATTCACTTCTTTCCCTGCTTTTGCAAGTTGGACTAGCTGGTAAGGGCGTTTGCGTGCTCAGATTTCTGTCTTTGTGAGATGCAGCGTCCAGTTAGATTGATGGATAACTGCTTCACAGTGGTGTCCTGCTCCGGTGTGTGTGTGCCCTTTTCTGGGCAGATAAAGCAGGTTGTTGTTGTATCGGTCCCTAATATACACACAGCTTGACAGACACCTTCATAGCACCCGGTGACTACCCCCCTCCCCACCAGCCCAGCCCCTTGCAGCCAGAGGGATGGAAACAGGGAAAACGATGGTTGCAGCAAGGTCCCATCGGAAAAGACTCAAGTTCATTGTTCTACTGCTGTTTAGGCTTCTTTCTCCAAGAACAACAACTCCTGTCAAGGTTTATTCTTACTTTGGTGTTGATTATTAGCGGGTGTTGATAGCTGTGTCTAGCTATTTACACTTCTTCTCTGCTTGGTGAAATTGATGAACACTAAGAGCCGTTACCCTTCTTCGGGAAATTTCCCATCTGTGGTGTTGCGGGGTGGACACTTCCCGAAGTGACCAGATTGGGCTTCCAAGTTGCCAGGTGTCAAGTCCTGCAGGATTTTGCCTAGAGATGTCATCCTGTGCCTCCACAGCTTCTTGGGGAACAGACAGCTATCCATTTATTATTTTCTAGAGCCCTTCTTCATTCTTGTTTCCAAATTATCTTCCTCAAAATGAATAATAATAATAAACTAGGCTCCATGTACATTTGTAGGCTCTCAGATAACTGATTTTGAAAAGACTTTTTTAAATTTTTGTTTATTTTGTTGGATTTGTGTATGAGTTTTGTGATGCCACTTCGTCATGCTGTTTTTCCCAGAATTCCCCATCATCTTTCATCCTGTTTCCAAAGTCATCGTAGCTGCCTTTGATTTCTATGTTTGCATACATCACATTCAAATATCGCCATTTAATGTGGCTTTCTGTCTCTTACACATTATGACCTGTTCTGTTTCATCTCACAGCCTTCCTTCTCTGCCTCTTCACCTCCTCTGCTGTCACTGCCTTGCAGCTTTACCCCATCCTTCTGGAACAGGGATTAAGCAATATGCTCCAGAGACACTTACCTACATTTATTCGTTTGGAGACAGCTTCTACCTCAATTTGCTTTCATTCATCGGTTTAAGACAAAGAAATGTTTTTGTTGCAGCTGTAAACTGACACAGCAAACAGAGGTTTTCATCGACTCTCAGTGCAGCTTCTCACAGGCCCTGTTGTGCACCTGCTATTTTCATTCTTCAGTGTGAATTCTGAGAATCACAGGACTTTAGTGACCCTGAGCTGCTAAGGTCGCCCAGCTGACTCTGGGGGAGCCCACACGAGGATGCCAGTTTCTCTGCCTTCCCGTCCTCTGCCCACCAGTGGATGGTGTTCCCGTGGGAAGCCACTTTGTACTCCCCTGCCCTCCATGTCATAGAGGACAACACTGCTTGCTTTCCCTGGAGGGTTTTATTCAGAATTCATTTGTCTTTGCTTCTTGGGGGGTGCTTCCTCCTGACTCGTGACTCA
The DNA here is from genome assembly GCF_000260355.1 of Condylura cristata. Taxonomy (NCBI): domain Eukaryota; kingdom Metazoa; phylum Chordata; class Mammalia; order Eulipotyphla; family Talpidae; genus Condylura; species Condylura cristata. The sequence continues at coordinate 36,325,987 of NW_004567121.1, forward strand.
AGCTTTTCAATTCCTTCATCCTTCCAACCCCTCATTAGAGAATCCAGGGCAGGGAGAGTTTGAGGTACAGTTAAAATGAGTCCCCCCTTCTTGTTTTTGCTTTTATTTTTAACTATACTTCTTCCTGACAGGAACTCTGTTTGTCCTGAGTTGAGTCTGGTGCTGTGAGTCATCGGGGAGATAGAATATGCTGATTGCCAAACCAGGTTATTATTTTTTTCTTTCTCTGACTCATTCTCTTCAAAATCTCTAATTTATGATAAAAGCCTGTAAGATATAGAGCCAGAAAATGTTTCTAATGGGCTGTCTTATTGTGTTTGGGCCCACGTCATCTCCTTCAACTCTTGGGGGGAGCATCTAAATCAGCATGCCTCTTAGAAAGAGCTGGGACCCCCCTGGGTAACAATGCTGGACAGCCAGGGCTACTTTTGAGCTACATTCACAGGTTTCAACTGTCGCCCCCATTGAAAGAAGGAGAAAACCTTAATGAGATACTTAACGCTTCCTAGAGGTGTGCATCAAAACAGCAAAGAGTCAAGAGGAGCTAGTAAGCTGACATCCTCAAACTGGGCCACTGAAAATAAAGCCAACTCCTGTGCAAAGGAGGAATGTGGATTTGAGCATCACCTGCAGTCACCTGCAGAGAGACGGGTTAGACGCGTCCACTTTATTACGCAAACAACGGGTAGGAATATTACGCACAATCACGCCCACAGCCCCCGGGGCCCCGCAGCCTCTGCGTGGACCCCCGGGTTTCCGGGAGCCCCGATGTACCCACGCACACGTGCGGAGCTGCAGGGGCCGGTGGGCAGGCAGCTGCTGGCCTGACCTCTGCGTAGCCAGGAGGACACCAGGGGATTCCGACGTCTCTGCGCGACCTGGGCCACTGACTCCCCGCTCAGCCCCTGCTCCGTGTCCCTACTCCCCAGACCTGCCCTACCCTCTTCCTTCAGCTGTGGCCGCGGAGACTGGGCCGAGGCAGCGTCTCAGCCTCGTGGCAAGGCCTGCTGTGTCCTGGATCAGCGTGCCAGCAGCTCTGGAGGGCCCTGTCTGGCCAGGGTCTCCACGGGGAGTTTCTCCAAAGCCTGGGACAGGCATCTCAGCAGAGCAAGGATGTCTACTAGCTGACCCACAACCTTCTTCCAGTGTAAGGGGCCCTCTCTGTCACCGCCAGACTTCTATGTTGAGGTCCTCATCCCCATTGTGACTGAATTGGAGAGAGGGTCTTCAAGGAGGAAACTGGGGTTGAATGAGGCAGAGCTGGGGGTCTAGCCTGGTAGGATCAGTGTCCCTCCAAGGCAATCGGGAGACACGGCCACCTGTGTACTGAGGCCAGGCCCCTGAGCCGGCCTGGGGAGTGGGTGAGAGTGGACGGCTGGGCAAGAGGGAAGAACGGTGTATGAGACCGTGGCTGAGAAGCCACGGAAGCAAGTTTAAGCAAATGCACACATGTGCATCTCACCCCAGGAGGGAAGGGAGACAGTGAGTGGGGATTCAGTGGGTCTGGGCCGGGGGAAGGGCTGAGGTGGCTCCACAGAGTATCGCTTAAAGCAGAGTTACCCACGCCATGATCCAACCTCCCTGCAGACAGTTCGGCGCAGCTCCTGGCTCAGTTCCCTCTGAAAACATCTTTAATATGACAAATAATCAGCAAGGTGTGCCTGACCAGTGCTGAACCTGGGGCGGGAGGGCTTGGGTAAAAGCACCTCCCTCCCCAGCCCTCGGATGAAACGGCCCCCAGATGTCCCCCCAAGAAGCTAAACTTGGGCTCTGCTGATCTGTCCTCACTGGCATTTTCACTTTCTAATCCAGACACCCAAGGGCAGTGGTGCTCTTTTTCAAGATCCCCCCTCTAGTAAATAAGAGGACCTGGATTTCACTGCATAGCTCTGTGACTCCGGAGGAAACGCTAAAGAGGGTGAGGAGCCGTAGCAAGAGAGGCCTCTCCCAGCCATCAGATGAGCTACACTGAGCTGGAGCTACTGGTACTGTCTACGCCTGCTGCCGAGCCTCTGGCCTCCCAGACAAGCTCACCTACCTAAGGGGCATTCTGGGGCGCACACCCAAGCCTCAGAAGGCGCCCCGTCTCCTCTCCAGAAGCTTGGAGCTCACAGCCAGCTACTTCTAACAACTCCGCAGTCAGAAGAGGGGTCCCTCCCCTGCCTGGAGCTGTCTGCCAGCACCTCCTGTTGGCAAAATCGAACAGGAAACGCTGAGGACTTGGGCAGTGTAGCTGTGATGGGCACGTGCGGCGGGCGGGCGGGCCTGGCCTTCTGGGGCTCCGGACCCTCCCTGACATGTTCCCCTTGTCTTCACATCTGCCTCGGCAGCCTCTTTGTCAGAGCTACAGCAGAAGTTTAAATAGTTAACCTGTTGCCAAGCAACTCTCTTCTGCATCAGCACATTTCCACTGCCAGTGGTGGCATTTTTTAATCCTTTCGTGACAAGGTACTGGCAGGTTTTAAGAACTTAGACAGACACCTACGATTCTCAGAGGGATTTTTTTCCTTTGCTTTTCTAAAAAAAGTGCTGATTTTCATTGCTTGAGATAGAGGCCTTCAGGAAGCTGGAGTGAAGCTCACTCCTGTTCAGAAGCGCACGTAATTTTCAGAAAGATTGGTGACACTGTTTTATATAGGCTCTTTTCTGCCTGGTTTTGAAAACAAATCAAAGTGGGTGATTCTGATCAAGGTGAACGGCTCCCTCTTCCCTGCTTTCTGGGTGTTTTTCTGCCGGGTATTAATCATACTGCAGATTTGCCTTTGTTTCTTGAGGAAAAGAATATTCAAAATTGGCTGATGAATCAGAGATTCTGGACACTGCCACTCAGCCGCTCTGAGGCAGCTGTCAGAAAATCTCCACAGTGCCCACTAGGAGAACTGTCCTCGGCAGTAAGTGTGCACGCTGCACAGGAACGATCTGCCTGCACCTGAGAAGAGGCGCTTTGGCCACGAGCTGTGGCGATGATGCTCTGCCGGGCTCTTTCCTCCACCGTTCCCACATGGGCAGCTCATGTTCCCCTTGGGTCTTGTTGGGACATCGCCCGGTGAAGACGGGACATCGGAGCAGCTCAGTGACTTGCCGCCTCACACAGCTTCGCCAGGGAGAGACTCAGCCCCAGGTGTGGGGGCAAAGCCCAGAGCCCTTTCTGCAGCTGCAGTCCTGCTCCATCCTGGAGCATCACCCACGCTTGCGCCCGGGATCATGGCAAAGACCCCTTCTAACTTGTGCTTTGAAAAGATGGCACTGTTTCCATTTTGTTCAAAGTTATTTCTTTTCTCACCGAAATCCTAATCACAACGCTCTCACCTGCTCAGTTACAGCATGACAAGGTCTAGACAGGAGCGGATGGGAGCAAAGTGTCTTTCCAGAACCCGTCTCCTCGGCCGCTCTGTCGTGGCGGCAGTTTCAGCAGGGTCTGCCTTGCGAGCACTTTTGAAGACACGCAGCAGAGGCTGCCTGTCAGCCCATATGCTTGTCCCACCGACGGGATATTTTGATCTAATGTTCTGGGAGAGAAAATAGACTGCACCATGCCTTCCACACCCGCAGACGCAGTTAAAAAGAACCCAGCTTCAATTCCAGCCTAGCTCCTATCTGTATTTTCATGCCTTGTCGCCCCATTTTGAGAGCAGTAGTTAAAAAGGGAGCAAGTATTTCCTTTCTGTTTTAACTGGTTGGCCTGAGGAAGACTTAGGGGTTGGGGAAAATAAGACCATCTTCTGGTGGTACCGGGAATTAAGATCCTCCAAACAGATCTTCCAAGCTCACTGCCTATTGCCACCAAATGTCCCCCCAACCCCTGGGCCCATGCCACCCAGGAAGCCGAGTCTAATGCGAATTGGACATTAGATGTGATGTGACAGTTGTTTCGGTGAATTAAAATGCCTGCACCCTAATTAAAAAAAAAAAAAAAGCCTGCACCCCAGGAGATGTAAGCTGCCAGTCAGATGAACTTGGAGAGGGACGTCACTGAAGGGCTCTTCTGTGGACGTGGGCCAGCCAGCTAGGGCGCATCTCAAGCCTGACACTGCGCATCTCAAGCCGCTTCTTTTAGATCGGCTGCTATTTCTAATTCACATCTTTGAAATGCAAAATTCCAAGATATGTTCTGTAACAACAGGCATTTGCTAAGTTCATGTTGGAGAAAAGAAAAAAGCTCGATGAAGGAGGTAAGGTCCAACCCACCCTCGTTTGCTTCTGGGCTTTGGAGGGGCTTTGGAGGGGCTTTGGAGGGTTTTCTTCCAACAAAGTGGACTTATACTTGATCATTCTACTCTAGAGCTCATGAAACATTTGCAAATGCGTTATTAAAATGTATTAGCACCCACCACACTTACTTACTTCATTCTCACAGCAGCCTCTCTGCTGGGCTACATCTGTTAAGACAGAATGGGGCCCTCCCTGGTGGCCCAGCGGGTGACAGCGCAGCACTGAGAAGCTCAAGCCACTGCAGCACGAGTTCGATCCCCGCCCCGAGGTGACCACATGGCGCGGCAGACCTCTCTTGACCCGCCCGCTGCTCCCTCAGCAGTGAACTTCACCCATCTGCCTGTTCTGCTCCCCACTCTGCCTCTGGTGAATCCTCTCACCCCCTGCACTCTGGCCTGTACCCCAGTTCTGTGTGCATAAATAAATAAATCTTAAAAAAAAAAAAAGACAGAGATGAAGCTCTTCCTTCTTCTTTGGACCCCACAAACTCCCCACAGCATCCACACGTGTGTGTCTCCCACTGGCAGTTTCGAAGGAGCTGAGAAAGCTCAGCCTCCTCTTCCTTGCTCTTTCCAGGTGCACACATGTGCGAGGAGGATTGACTCTTGGGGAAGGCTAACACTGCCGGTGAGGATGGAAAGCTCACTCTTGCTAAAACTCTTAGGTCACCTCCTCTTACGTTGACTTTGTCTCCTTATTTTGATTTTCTTCTCCCTGAGGGTTCTCTCTCTGTTGGTCTAGAACTTCATCAAATTGGCAGTTAGCAGTTGACTTCTGCAATCTGAAATTTCTGAAATTTCAACCATGAGCCAACCATAGTACTAATTGCAGACATTTGTTCAATTATTTTTTATAAAAACCCTCCAAGTTATAAATGGGGAAATGATACTTCAAGGAATTAAGCAACTCACCAGGGCTAAAAGCTGGATCGTGGGAGTATGGGAAGTCAAAGCCAGTGCCACTTGCCTGCAAAGCTGCTGTCACCTGCGGCCATCCAAGCCCTGGATGGCCGCTGCCTCTGTCCTACCTCTCAGACCATGTTTCTCTGGGGAGTTACATACACACCCGGAGGAAGCATAAGAAAGTCTCTTCTAAGCTCAACTGAACATGTTGTCTTTCAGCACCACACCTTCTGTCCATTGCACCATGGGGTGGTGGTGGGGGTCAGTGAAGGAAGAATCTGGCTTGAAGTTCTCCTCCAGCTCTTTTTTTGGGTGAATAGCTAGAGTCATTGTGTGGATAACCTAAGAGTGTGTCTTTACATCCCTTTACAACCAAGGATGTCATTATACTTCAGTGCTTTTTTCTGCTAAGGGAAGAAGCAGATTCTGACAGATAAGAAATCCTTTCAGAAAACAGCGATCTTGTGTAGACCACTCCTATGACAAATGTGTTTTATTCCCATTCATTTGTTTATATCTCCTTCTTTAAAAATATTTAGATGTTCTACGGCAACAAGTAGATAAAGAAGATGTGATACATGTATACAGTGGAGTACTACTCAGTCATGAAAAGGTGGTTTCTTGGCATTTGTGACGACATGGGTAAAACTTTAAGGGGATATGCTAAATGAAATAAACAGAAGGAAAATGACAGACACCAGATGATTTTACTCATTTGTGGAATATAAAGAAACAAAGAACAGGACAAGCTAAAGCCAAACCCTTAGACTATGACAAAAGAAAGCAGTGGGTGTAGACCAGGTAGAGAAATTGAGTGGCTGGTGGTGGATTCAACTGGACTTTGGTGGTGTGGTATACTATATATAAATAGTTGTTGAGGTGAGAGGCCATCCCTAAAACTTATAAAGTACTGTCACCTCAACAAAAAGAAATGTTGAGCCTAATTAATAAGAAATGTTCTTAACTTAAAATAATACATACTTAAAATAAATGACATACTATGAGCTTATACTCAAATACCCCAGGGAAGTTTTCTGTTGAAGTTCACCTCATCATGGTGTGATGACGTTAGGACGTGGGGCTTTTGGGAGGTGACCAGTCATGAGGGTGGGGCCTCAGGAGTAAGATTAGTACCACATAATAAAACAACCCTAAGGTTTCTTTCTTTCTCTCTCTGCCCTGGGAAGACATCAGGGGAAGTCAGCACCCCAGGAAGGGCCCCTCGCCAGAACCCAGCCCCTCCAGGCCAGCAGGTCCAACTTCTGCCTCTGGAACTAACACAAACACATTTCTGTGCCTTACAAGCTGTTCTGTGCACGATGCTTTGTTACAGCAACTGGCCCTGACCGAAACATAAGAGCAAGCAACTTTCGCGGTCATTTTCATTCTTTTCCTTTAGATGACAATGGAATGTGAGCATAATTTCTAAATCTTGAACCCCTGGCCTGCTAGGGGCAAGTGGGGGTTGGATGCCTTTTCTAGGAAAATGGCTCAGAGGCAGCATGAATGTTGGGTTCCGTCCCTCTCTGGATTTCAAAGGCAAGATGCTGGACCTGGTTCGAGTGAAGCCAGGTCCTATCTGCCCCTCTGGCTGGGGTACACGCTGAGACTGCTGCTCACATGCCGTAATGGAAGAAACACCACAGATCCCAAGCATCTCGAGTCCAGACAACAACAACCAGAGCTCTGCCCACCGTGCCTTTCCCAGCCATGTGGAAGCACTTTCTGTTGCAAAATCACCCCAGCACTGAAATATTTTACAATTCGGAGCCATGTGTTGGCATATACTAAACACAGATTCAGCAAACGCTCGGCTGGAGCTTTCTCATGGAATTGCAGGCAAAGGATGGTCAAAGGTTCTGACTTTGCAAACCAGAGCAAGCTGCACTTCATCACGGCTTCCAGGGGGCCCCGGGACGGGACATTGTCCTGCTTTCTTTCTTCCTTTCCGTGTAGACGCTCACAACACTTACCTCAGCCACCTGAAGCATCAGCTATTAGATGAGAGTTTCTTCTGCATGACCCTTAATGAGGATCATGTAGGTTGCTGGCAGAGCTGGAGAAGATAAAGAGGGCAAAGCCACAGCAGCCCTGGGCGGCAGTCCATGGGACTGGCCACTATGCAGACTGAGCACCCTGTCACTTGTGTGCTTGAGCATGCAGACAGGAATGACACACAGAACAGCTCGCGTGGTTGGTGTTTTGCTGAGCGCCACGGGCGATGCCTTACAGCACTGGGTCATAAACTATTATCCCCACCTCTGTCCACCCAGCAAAGTTCCCCGCATCTGTGATGTTCAGCTCAAACGTTTCCTTGGAGAACTAAATGGTCCCATACGACGCACCCCTCTCTCCGGCCCTCTGACTCCTCGTGTGTGTCTCCAGTGGGAGGAACTGTGTGTGTCAGTGCCCGCCCGCCCGCAACCCTAGGGGCCCATGGCCCTGCCTTACCAAGACTGCAGAGTGCCTCAAAAGAGTATTTTCCAAGAAAGGATTCATTGCATACGTTAGCAGTGGCGTGAATGATCACAACTGAAGAGTTATTATCTGCGAGTGCATTTCTGGTACATGGATCCATATTCATTTTGCCCAACTTATTCAAATTCCCCTAAATCCCAATTGTAATAGAACTGACAGTGAAGAGTTCTGCCAAATCCTCATGAAGTTCAGGCTCAGCACCACGGTCTCCATTTGGAAGAGCGGATTACACATCTCTGCCTGCCCAGTAGAACTATTTGAGTACATTTCGTCTTAGAACTCCTGCGTGTGCGCCTTATGCACTAAGCAGTACGTAGGTAGGCAGAGAGAATTTAGAGATATAGATGAGTGCACGTAATGTTTGTATGAGGGTTTAAGGATATCGTTTTATTAAGGAATAATGAAATAAGCATCCATAGCTCTCCTACCTCACTCATGAAATAAGAAACTATGTTTTTACCAAACTAGAAATGAAATTTTAACAGGCCTATGTTTTCATTATAAGCACAATTTATGAAAAGTTTGTTTTGTTTCATGAACGTGATTAACATTAGCAAAACAATGTATCATCAAACGAGTGTTATGAAGACTTGGAAACCCTTAGCTCTGTCTCCTCTGAGATGTCCATGGTCACCAAGCCATATCCTCGCTTTCCTGATGTGTGTGTGTGTGTGTGTGTGTGTGTGTGTGTGTGTGGACTGCCAGCCCAGCCTTTTGCTTGAACACTAGCCCTCCATGGACCTCATCATCTGATACACTCGGAGTCCTCATGAATTCATTTCTTTCTGTTCACAAATGGAATGGATCACGAAATCTTCATAACCAGTATTTCTGTTTTTCTCATCCTGAGTGATCTTGCACATCATTTCTAGGATTATTTACCCAGTGTGCAACAGAGAGAAAAGCAAGATTATAGATAAAATAGTTTCCCCTGAGACACCAGAGTCACCCATCCCCTCGTGGGTTAGATGCCATCTTAGGCTTGCTTTGGCCTCAGGGGCGTCCTCACCAGTCAGGCGACAGGTGCTGTGTTAGTACGTCACGTCCAGGACCGTGACGGAGAACACACGCTTGTCAGCTGAACCCTGAAGAGAATGTTTCTGTGGACGCTGAAGAGACTTAAAAGATGAGCCAAGCAGAAAGAGGCCGAGTTCCATGCCCATGGGGGGTGGGGTGGGAGGTAGATGGAGCAGACATAGACACTGAAACAGAGGGACTGACAGAGAGTGGGAGACAGAAATGAGAGTGAGAAGAAGACTAATAGCTAAGGAGGAGGGGAAGAAGAATGTCCCGAGACAGACACACTTCCATGGGGTCTTGCAGTTCTCACAGGGTTCGCAGAAGCACTCTGTCTGGGCTCATGTCCCTGAAATGTCCTGTTCACAAAGCACTTTGGCCCCTCAGAGCTTCTACCAGCCCCCCGGGGTTGACCGGGAGGAAACTGAGGCCCAGAGGATACCACCTGTCGCCTCTGGGCGAGACAGGCATGAGAGGAAGCCAAGGTCAGAAGACACAAGCCCAGCTGGGCCCTGTCCCCCTGTCCCTCCAGACCCGGGCGAGCAGGGCACAGCCAGGCTGGGAGCCACGCTGGTGGTCAGACAACAGTGTGGACCAGGCCCAGGGCCCCAAGTCTCCCACTGCCACCTCAGGTCGCTTCTTCATAAGTGGAACCTTGAAAGCCCACAGAGATTTGTTATTTTGAGCCCTCCACCTCCATGTATTCACTGAAACTGTGAGATAACAGATTTTGTCGCCCATCACCTTATGCATATAATGCTCTGCCCATTTCCTGTCCCCCTTTCCCACAATTGTTTCTCACACAGCTGGCGTCCGCATGCAGCCCTTGGGCCCTTGCCTTTGTCCTTCGGAAGACATTACAAACAAGGTTACTAGTTGCCATGGTGTTCCCGTGTTCATTTTAATAGCTACATACTATTTTATTCAGGGAGCACACCGTCCATTATTGACTGTCTCCGTTTTCTTAGTGAGACCCCATTTTGGTGCTAAACTATTCCGGGTGTCTCCATAGAGTCACTCTCACCAGCATTATTCTGCCTTTCGGCACTTTGGCTAGTGTTTACTTCCTCTTTTCACTGGGCAGGACTTGGAAGGGCCCCATCTTCAACGGGAGCTGTGGTTATCTTCAGACATTCCGCAAACACTCGGGATGCTGGATGGGCTATTTATATCTCTTCACTCAAACTCCAGCACTCAGCTCCCTTTTACGGGTGTTCCGCGCGCTTTGTCTGGGGGTCAAACAGCCCTCCTTCAAAAAAAAAGCAAGAACCAAAATTCACTGGCTGCTTCTGCTTTGCATCCAACGGAACAGCGACACGAGTTGGACGGCAAAGCTGCTCTCCCGTCACGATTCTTTCTTCTGCTTCACAGATCAAAATCTATCCCGGATGCCAGCTGCAGAGTAAACGCAGATCAGTTCCCCTGCTCGCCCCTCTGTCTTCACTTTACTTCATTCCTCATGTTAAATGTTCGCTTCAGGAGAGTTTCCGGCGCTTCTGTTCTCATTACTTGTGGGTTTGGGACCCTCGGGCAGGAAAGAGCGCGGCGGGCCAGCAGAGAAGGTGCCGAAGCTCAGGACGCTGGTGCCTCCTCAGCTTAGCAAGGCGCTTACAGTGCTATGCGGACCCCTCTGACAGGCATCTCTGTGGGTCTATGTACCCTCATTCCTGGTGTCATGTAACTGTTCAAGTCCCCGATTTGTTGTTTTCTTAGCGGGATGTGTATGTTTCACAGGCTGTGTCACTTTTGAAAGATGTGGCAAGATGAATGAAGTTCGACATGATAGAATCCACGCAGCTGCGTAAGCCACAAAGGAGGCGTCATCTCAGATCAAGTTGGCTCCCAGAGCCTGTTGGCCAGAGGCCAGGGTAACTGAGACTCCGAACCCCAAGCCCTGCCCGGGGGCCCTGGGTGGACGCCCCATCACTGACACTCACTCTCGGGAGCCTGAGCGCACCCCACCTGGCCTCTCTGCTGAGTGCAGGCTGCACATGGCAGGCACCCGGCAAGAGTCACGGCTCCCCTTGGGAGAGGAGGGACAGGCGTTTAGGGATTTCTTCCTCTCTTCGGGCAGCACAGACCGGCAAATTACTTACCAACCCCATGTCTTTTCTTTCCTGAACACACAAGTGAGGAGACAGCCTCAAGCCTCCTTGCCTCTCGTTGGTCATGTGACTAGGTTCTGGCCAATGGGTGTGTGAAGAGAGGGCAGGGCCACGCCCACCGGGGGGACCACGCCCACCGGGGGGACCACGCCCACCGGGGGACCACGCCCACCGGGGAACCACGCCCACCGGGGAACCACGCCCACCGGGGACCACGCCCACCGGGGACCACGCCCACCGGGGACCACGCCCACTCAGGGCCAGCCAGCACCCTGCAGGTCTGCCCTGTGCTGAGCGTTCCTTTCCCTCCAGCTTCCCCTGGTGCCGGCGTCACTCTGGCCACGCACACACGAGGCAGGACCATGACATGAAAGCAAACATCTGAGCTATTAGAGAGGAATGAGAATTCGGGATTTTGTGAGCAAAAAGTAAACTTCCATCTTGTTGCTGCCTTTATGTATTTTTTTGTATTTGTCACTATTGTGTTATGCTAATAAAATACGTGTCACCACAATATCTTAAAATCCAACGTAGTGGTGAGGAAATGCTGGGAAAATGCTTTCCAGAATTCACATCACCTTGGTCACTTATTTCAGGTTCTTCTAAGGACCCCACGCTTTTTTCCCCTTTTAAATGATTCCATAAGCACTGTTCCATAAAGTTAAGAGAAAAGGACCTGGGGGCTTTTCAACGCCTTGCATCTTCCCAGGAGCCCTATGTAGTAATCACTTAAAATACGAGACAACCCCATAAAATGACGTCAAACTTTCCATGAATCAGGGAACTAGTGAGAGCAGATTTGTGCTCGCTCTGTTGATGAGCGATTTAGTGCAATTCATTTCATTGGGATATCACATTCTCCATTCTCATTCCTGCTCTTGCGCAGGGCCTTGCTGGTGAAACTCCTTCCTTCCTGCCTGCCTCCCTCCTTCCATCTTCCTTCTCTCTCTTTCTCTTTTAACAAACCTGACTTTTCAGATAGGTATTTCTAGCTCGACATACCTGACTTGTTCTGTCACTTCTCTTGTGTAAATGTAGCAGTTTATTTTCTTGGGAATGGCTGCAGAAATCCTCACTTTCTGCTCAGGCCAGCAGTGCCCAGGCCATGTTGGGAGCATCCCAGAGAGCGTCCTGGCCTGCGAAGCTTGAAGCCTGACCCTCGGATGCAGAGACCCGCCCGTTGGAGCTGATGAGTGACGGGCACGCATTCTCTTGGGGGTAACCCACCAGCAGAATGATGGAAAAAGAGAGCCAGTGAAGTTGTGGGTGAACTGTGGAGATTATGGATTACAGATGCAGGTTTCTTTTTGCTTTTTTAATTCAGTTTAATAAAACCCAGCTGACACCAAGTCTTTTTTTTTTGAGAATCATGTTCATGGGATGTGAGTCAGTGATGACATCCCCTGAAGCCACTCCAGTGGGGGGCAGCCACAGAGGCAGCGGTTTGTGGGAGCTGAGCTGAGCTGAGCGTGGCGCTAGCCCGTGGGTGGTTCCCGCCTCCTGTGCGTGAGACTCCCACGTCTTCAGAGGAAGCCCCAAGGTGGATTTTTGTGGTGATAAGGAGGCATCAGAGCAGTGTTGCTTATCTGATGTCGTTCTGACTCTCCAAGCTGTCAAAGTGAGGGCTTGGCTGGGAACTGTCAATCACAGGGTGACGCTCTGCTGTCACGGACGCAGCGGACAAGGATTCTGACGACCTTCCCTGAGAGTGGCCCGCGCAGTGGCGGCCGGTGACACAGCACAGGAGGGCGACGTGCCTGCACCACCGTCGAACGCCGGCTCTGGAGCCAAACACCCGTCTCCCTACGTCACGGCGCCGGTGATGGGCTGTGGTCACCCCGGGCTTGGGAACAACCTGCCGTTGTGAGGCGGAGACAGAAGCCAACTCTCCTCATCGTCCCCAAACAGGCTGAGCTTTTCACTGCAACGCACGTATTGTGCCCAGTTCGTCTTGAGGAAGATAAGCACTTTCTCTGTGGAAAACTTTCCTTTCAGTTTTCAAAAGCGTCACTTTCATTAGGGCCTGGAAATGAAAGAGCCAGCTTTCTCTACTGGTTTGAACATATCGAGTGACAAGCACAATCCACACTTGAGCCATCGGTGACTGTGGAGGTGGGGCTCGTTGTCATGCGTTAGCTGTGCTCTGTGAGGTCCAGCTTGACCCGGTGGCCAGACAGATTTTGTCAGGGTTAGCTCCATGGGGCATTACATCCTCAGGAGCCCACTTCTCAGACCAGGGGATTCGGACCTCCAGCTCGTCATCACTGCTCATGGCTAGAACCAAGGATGTCAGCAGCTAAGGCTACCTTCAGGAAAGTTCTCTTCACATATAATCTGTATAAACTATTTGCAATTTCTATTTAATGAAATCTGTTGTTAGAGCGACAACAGTAGGACAAATAGATGACAAAGGAGAGACACGGGGAAGGAGACCAAGGAGAAAGAGGACGAGGAAGAAGCAAAGGAAGATGGGCAGGAGGAGGGAAAAGAGATGGCGGGAGAAGGGGAGGAGAAAGAAGAGGCAAAAAGAACAGAGAAGAGTGGGAGGGAGAGACAGCTACCCTGCCAGGGGTGTCAGCTGCACTAACTGCGCACCCCCAGGAAGCTCTGGGCTGATCTGGAAGTTAAGAACACGCTGTAGAAATCCACAGGGTGGGATTGCGCCAACCCTGGATAAAAAGTGTGCTACTAGTGGCTGGGGAAATGATGTAAAGTGTTTCTTACAGAACTATTCTGCCTCAAAGATGGACTACTGAGATGGAGCGCTCGATGCCAGGCGGCGGGGAAAGGACGGGACAGGCCGCAGGATCCAGAAGGCTGGGCCTGGGGTCCCGGGGTTTTAGCTGCTTTTGTGTTAGCATTTTCGCGTTCTTTGAATAAACCTAATGATGCCATGTAACAGTAACATTGCTGGACTCACTGACAGCCTTTCTATGCGAACAGTGGTCATTCGGTGGGGACCTGAGTTTTCACTCTAACTCTTGACGGAAAATCACACTACGCTGTGGCCAGTGGAGGGCTTGCAGGAGCCTGTCGATTTGTCTGGCATTTCTTTGTTTCTTTAATTCCAAAGAGCCAGAAGACTTTTTTCCCTTCAGGTTGTATTTATTTATGCATACAAGATTTGGTACAGGCCACAGGTATGGGGACGGGGGGTTGAGAGGATTCACAAGAGACAGAGCTGGGAGAAGAACAGGCAGATCCACTGAAACACACTGCTGAGGGGAGCAGCAGGGAGACAGGAGCAGTCTGTTGCACCCTGTGATCACTCCCTGGCCACGGATCAAATTTGTGCAGTAGCTGCAGATGGCTTCATAGTGTGGGACTTCATCGTGGTGAAGCCAGGGAGGCCCCTCTTCTTTGTTGATAAGATCATTTCTTCTACTGTATCTCATATAATCAGAATGCTATTTAATAGGATGCTGGATTTGGGGATCCTGCCTTGATGTTTCTAAACTTTCTCTATATAGCTTCACATTTCTCCTTTTTGTATACTGCACTCTGGGGAGACCCCTGCTCGACCTCCCAGCTTGTTAGTTTTCTCCTAAAGAGTCTCCTATCCACTATTAACACCTAACACATTTTTGTTGAAGGATCACATTTTAAATGCCCAAATTCTCAACTTTGTCATGAGACTAATAGTTTCCTTGTTTACCTGAAACTATTCAGTACTCTCACTCTTCTTTCTCTTTCTCTGCATCAATTCTTTGTTACATGACTTCCTCATTTTGAGTTTGGTATTGTCTTTTGTTTAGTTCATTTTCATGAAAAATTATTATTCTATTTCTGTCCAGCTTCATAGAGGATCCCTGCCTGACTGTATAAACTGGCCCATGAAGAATCTGTACTTAGGTGGTGGCATTCTGACTTGATTTCTAGTGCTATTATTATTTTATTTTATCTTTAGATGTTTCTATGTCTTTTTTCTGTTATTCTTAGGGTTCTGGGGCAAAGGGGTAAGTGATACGTGGACATGGGACAACAAATGGGTCAGCTCTCCACAGTTTTTGAATTGAGTTTTAACATATATAATGCTTTGAGTTTCAAGAAGCTTCTATTTTTTATCCAATCTGTGTAGATCAGAGAGGCTGCATCAACTGCAAGATCTACATAAGAGTTATTTTATGAAAAGCAAAGCACATGAAGCAGGTTGAGGGGCCTCAGAGACAGATCTGGGTGGTCTGCCAGCTCAGGGCTGAGCCCACTGAAAGACAGGAGCGGGTCATGACAAGCGCATTCAGCCTCCTTCCAATACGCAATGTCCCTGCACCCCTTAGCATTTCACCAGTATGACAGAGCTTGCTGGGAAATTTACAGAAAATGCTAAACTACTCATTTTTAAATGGATATGCTCAGTGTAATTCCAAAGTTCCAAAAACTTCAAACATAATCAGAAGCTTATAAATAGAAAAGTTAGAGTGGAGAGCCCTCCCTGGTATCGCAACAGGTTAGGACTCCCCACAGCAACATGACCACAGCCGATTCAGTGTGAGTTCAATCTCCCCTCCCCCCCAGGAGGTGACCACATGGCGACAGACCTCTCCTGACCCGCCCACTGCTCCCCTCAGCAGTGTACTTCTTCGATCTGCCTGTTCTGCTCCCCACTCTGTCTCAGGGGGATTCTCTCACCATCCCTGCAATTCTGGCCTGTACCCCAGTTCTGTATGCATTAATAAATATTTTTTTTTTAAAAGGGAAAGTTAGGGCCCTCCCTGGTGGCGCAGCGGGTTAAAGCACTGCACTGAGAAGCTAAAGCCACTTCTGCATGAGTTCGAATCCCGCCTGCCCCGGAGGTGACCACATGGCGTGGCAGACCTCTACTGACCCGCCTGCTGCTTCCCTCAGCAGTGTACTTCGTCATTCTGCCTGTTCTGCTCCCCACTCTGTCTCTGGTGAAGCCTCTCACCGCCCCTGAGCCTCTGGCCTGTACCCCAGTTCTGTATATACAAATAAATAAATCTTTAAAAAAAAAAAAAAAAGGGAAAGTTAGAGAGGAAATTCAGAAGGCTCATTTTGAAAGGAGTTCATATCGTCATTACTTTGCCACATAATTTTAAATAACGGTCCCTCAAGTCGTTGGACGTGTAGCCTATGATAAAGGTTTTCAAGTCATAACTGAGAACTCCTGAGTCTAAGGCAGCCTTCTTTGATGAAATATTTGTTGTGTGGATGTTGTCACTGGGGCAAAAGCACAGATTCAGTCTCTGTTCCCCCAATTGAGGAAGAAAGCACTTCGCTCATGTTAACGTTCATTAAAATGAAAACATGTCTGGGTAAGTGAGAATATTTTTCCACAGGATATTTGAATTTGCTTTTCCAAATTTGTTAAAAGCAAATCAATAATCATTTTCTGTTTCTACATCAAATACAAGACATGCAATATTTATAGAATCTGAAACACAAGTAATTAAATACTAAGTCAATAAAATATGATTTTTATGACTTTTAAAGACATAGTTCTCATTTACTTAGAAGCTACCTAAGAAGTTTTAGATAAAAAATAAAATAAAAACTTTGAGCAATCTAGATTTGCTTAAAAGCCTGCTAGTTTGCATACCTTGGATGTCAGCACCTTCCTCCTTCAGCCTGGGGCAAGTCTGTTTACTGGACTCTTCCCTCCAGCTTCCATTTGGAGACATGTGAAAAGTATCTGGAAGCAAGCAATTACCCATCAGTTTCTTTTGATGCTTATCACATCTTACCATAACTTTCAGATAGTCATATTCATGTCTTCTTTATCATCTTAAGAAAATAAGGTACCAGATCATTTTTTTTATGGAAACAAAACTTAATGGATATATTTAAATCAATATCTTACAATCTTCGTTTTTTCATTAGTTCTGCAATGACTTTTGCATATAGATCCATCTATCTATCTTAAAGACTTTCTGAAAAATAAACATGGATACTGTTGTTGTCTGAAACTTTTGATTGACACTTTCTGCTAAGATCAAGATCCCCACATTAAAAGTTGCAGAACTGGGCCCTCCCTGGTGGCGCAGCGGGTTACATACAGCACAGCACTAAGAAGCAAAAACCACTTCAGCATGAGTTCAATCCCCGCCTGCCCCAGAGGTGAACCATATAGTGCAGCAGACCTCTCCTGACCTGCCTCCTGCTCCCCTCAGCAGTGTACTTCATCGATCTGCCTGTTCTGCTCCCTTCTCTGTCTCTGGTGAATCCTCTCACCGCCCCTGCACCTCTGGCCTGCACCCCAGTTCTGTATGCATAAATAAATAAATCTTTTTTAAAAAATTGCAGAACTGATGCAAAAGGCTCACATCGAACAAATCTGGGAACATAAGTAAAAAGTTCTTGATGGAACAGAGGATGTTTGTGGGGAAAAGTTGGACATCATCATGAAGCTGAACATTATTTCAGACAAATGCTTCTGAGTGGAAGTTATTTTAGGACTTTCTAAGCAATTAGCATGTTTTCTTTTTCATGTTTGCTTCATTGGTAAATTAAGGAAAATGCCCCATGTGTCTAAAGGAACTCTTTCAAAGAATATAGACTGCAAATACACAAACCATTGTGCTGTAACTGAATTGCCAAAAAATAACTAATAGCATTGTCTTCTTTCGACGCATATAAAACGGGTGTTTGGCTTATTGGATGAGAAAAGCATGTAGTCATTTGCAAAGTTTGAGAAGTATTTGTAAACAGAATATGGATTATGAATAAGTCACTCTTCCAGGTCTTGTGGTGGTCCAGACAAGTGGTATAAACAAATACAAATAATCTTACAAAGACAAGAGACTATGCACAGACACCTGTAATAGCATGGACATTGTGAATGCTGCCGTGTGTAGTGAAGAGTCCAAATATGGGAGAGGTGATATCCCACAGGGAACTGAGGAGAAGCCTGAATGACTGTCATCTGAGCTCAGTACACGGTAGAAGTAGGACTTGGCAGACACCAGTGGTAGGACAGATGTCACGGGGAAGGGATGTCCCATGGGTGGCACGGTGGGTGATGATGGTCTAGGCCACATCCTGTGGTCTCCAAGTGGAAAGAGTGAGCAGAAAGCAGAGAGCACTTGCCAGCTCATAGGAACCCTCAAAGGTCACTATGTCACTACACTTGATCCTGGTTCATGTGTGCTTGATGCTTATCACATGACCTTGACATTGTTTAACCCAACAAACAAAGGCTTAGCCACTGAACCTATTACTGGACATAGTAAGTGAATTTTCTCTGTTTTGTGCTCAAGGAAGATCATTCTGGTCTCACACAGGGCTGATTTGAGTTGGCATCAGGGAGGGAGGAGACAGCAAGTAGCGAAACAGAAAAGAAGCAATTGGAGGGGAGAGCCCAGTTATAACATCTTTTGAGTGATCTTTGTCCATTTTGAAATGGTTCGCAGACAGTCCTACAAAAATACCCATGAGTTCTAATCAGTGGTAAAATCATGTCTTTGTGATTGCAATAAACAGCATCACAGCAAGCCCTACTCTCATTGTTATAATTTACATTTTTATTCACAAGAGTTATCTCCTATGAGATATGAATTAACTTCTCAAATTATGTATGGCCTCAGCATATCTCAATGGTAGGTGAAATCTGGGAACTTGAAGGGCTTGGCGAACAGCAAGAAGCTCATTAATGGCCTCCTTGAATGAGGTGGCCAGCAGGAAAGCGAGGAGGTGACATGCTGTCCCCCAACCTGGTTGCATTATGAACCTGTAATTTGAGAAAGAAACCAGGCAGGATGGAAGACACACTCACATACAGAGGCTTGTGAGTATAAAAAACGTGACAGCTCAGAACTTCTACACGTCTTCTCAAATGAGGAAATGAGGTTGCAGATTTTGGTTCTTTGGTGGACACTGGGTGTGATGGGGTGTGAAGGCCCACACCTAAGTCACATCCAGTGTTGTGACCCCATGTCACGCAATATAAAATAAGCAAACAAGGTGACAAAAATAAAGTAAAACATTGAAGCGTGGGAGAGCACAGGGTTTTCCTCAGCAACAGCTCAATACAATCCTGATGGTGCCACACTAGGCAGACAATCTGCGGCCTTACGGCGGGAGGCACATGAGTGTCGGTGATTGTGCCGCAGCTCTGTTTGGCGAGGAACGCCGCGCCTCGCCAGCTCCAGTGAGGTCCAGGCGCCCTGATGAGTGAGGGCCGTTCTGGAGGCACAGCTCTCAGCAAGTGCCTTGGCGCCAAGGCGGCCCCGGAGAGGGGCATCAGCCAAGGGTCAGCAAGCACTTTCTGGTGAGGTGCAGTGAGACGCACAGGCCCCATGAAGGGTAACTCAGCTCCACAAGGTCAGCCAAGGCTCGACCTGAGGCCGGTCACGTTCGTTCTTCGCTCCCCGAGTCGTTCTTCTGGGAAAGAAATACAACCGGTGGTTGTCGGGATTGAGTTGACCTACTGTGTGTGCATGTAGTGGGTCCCTGAGGCTGTGGCAGCAGGGGTGGCTGGAAGCTGCTCTCAGACGTCCCTGGTCTCAGACCTCACCCAGCAGAGAGCGCCCCAGCCGACCTGCATCGGTAACTGTCGGTTTTCTTTGAGCCTCAGAACACTACAGTTCATTAGAAGCAAACCCAAACAGAGAAAGCACCACACATCCAGGTAGGGGGCATAACTGTATCCATTTTTTGGAGACTTGTCACTGACGATTTGAGAATTTAACAGATGCAAGCATGAAGAAGGAAGAAACACACACATACTGTGCCTTCCTGACCTGTTCCAAGGGTACATCTAGAGACCAAAATGAATGTTCCATCTCCGGACCCTCTAAATCCAGTCCAGGAACCCTGATGAATACTCGATCCATGGTGCTTGAACACATTCTAGTAAAAGTGACAGATTTGGTTGGCCTGGGGCTGGAGCACAGAACAGGTCCTGGCGCTGAAGGGCCCTCAGACGCTTGGAGCTGATGAGCCATTTTCATCATGGGCCCTTGAGAAGAAACAGCTTCCCAGGTCTGTTCACCTGCACCCTCTGATGGCCATCCAATTTCAAGACCTGTTTCTGGTTTTCTTCTCTTAGGAGGGTGATTGCTTTGTGCACGTCTCCCCAGTGATTCATCTCCGCATCTGTGATGATGCTAAGGATTAGCTGCTCATCCTTCACTTGAATGGATGCTCTACTCATGGAAAACGATTTGTGGTAGAGGCAGATGCTTTGGGCAAAGGCTTATTTTTTGTGTGGCTTCACACCACATGCATTACCCTGGCGTTTGTGACTGCCATATCCCAGTGGTTACAACAAGAACTAATGTTTAATCCATTGCATATAGCATGAGTGTTTGCTGGGATGGGGCTCCAAGCTGGACCCAACACCCATCAGGACAGGAGACTGCACGGTGACATATCCAGTCCTTTCCCTGGGAGAACTTACACTTGGTGCCCTGTGATGAGAGCTGGGCTCTTACCATGTTCAGCCTCACCCTGAGCTTGGCATGAAGGCGGGGCAGTTAGATAAGGGGCCGTGATGAGTGAGATGGTAGGGGACGGTATCTCGGGGTGGACTTGATATCACAAGTTGTTAGTTGCATCTGAGGATCACATTTATAGAAAATAATTGCATTCCACAGAATGCAAACTGGAAAAGCCGATGGTTAAGACTTCAAAGCAGTAAATCAGCATGAAACAAGCCAAAGGAAGTGGTCAAACTTATTTCCAGAACAGGGAATAGTGAGCGGAGGCCAGCAGTGAGAGAATGTGGGGTGATGATGAAGCTGACAGGGTGGATTTGCTGCCTTTGAAGGTCAGGAAGAAACTGATGGTGATTCATGAGACTGGAGAAATTAGCTGGGGTCAGATTGTGAAGGCCCTAGTAAGCAAGGGGGTTCCCACAAAAGCTGTTAGTCAAGACAGGATTAATACTATGTTTTAGACAGATTTATCAGGCTACTGTATGGAGCATGGACTCGGGGGAGAGAGCTATGGAGGACCAGTTAGGAAACCACTGTGATAATCCAGGCAAGAACAATAGTGACGGGCCAGATGAATAGGCGGGTGGTCTCCAGAGCACAGACAGATGAGGAGTAGTCAGATGAGAAGTAGTCAGAAGACAATAGGACTTTGTGAAGTCACTGTATGCAGCAGGGCTGAGGGCAAAGAAAAGTAGGCAGAACTGATGGACCAGCTGCGGGTCAGTTGTCACCATGAATTAAGGGGACTGGAATTCAGGTTTCCGGACTCACCATGTGGCTTAGGGACAGTCTCAAACCAAAGCATCTGGAGAATGTGTGTTGTCTTGCAATGTCTGGTCTCTACCCTAGTTGTATCAGGGGAAGTTCCAGCGGTTAGAGGCAGTGTCATAACCAGCTGAGCGTTACATCTCTGGAGGAGTCTGCGAGGCTATATTCAGAAGACATCTGTGCGAAAGAAATTGTTCCTGGGATTTGGCCCGGGGTGGCAACACCAGCATTCTCAGATCCAGGACAATTCCGGCCCTGGTACAGAGCCTTCATCAGACGTGAACATAGGCCTCATCGAGATGTGCACACCTGGACGTGCCTAGTCATCAGACCTCAAAGAAGTGGATTCTGGTCCCAGCTCTTACTTATGCACACTATTTAGTTTATCAGTTAAAGGGGTGCCATTTCTGACTACTTTTACTTTATGAACTGGGGCGTCTGGTCAAATAACATCAAGAGACCTCTACTAACCCGACAGTCCCTGAGTTTACTTTATGATGAACAGATGGCAGGAAAACCTTGGTTTCTGTCACAGATCTGGCTCTGAAGAATCCAGTTGCAAATGTACCAACAGGGATGTTCTGGAAAACCAACTCAGCAAGAACCAAAGCATGGAGCCGATAGAGAAAACAATCATCAGCCGCTGTGATTTCTGAGATTGGAAACAAACATGGGGGTTGGGGAGGGGTTGACACCCTCAGGAATGAAATGGGCTATTTATATGTTTATTTTTAATAGAAAAAGTAATGACATACTGTGAACCAAAATCCGGACACGTTACTTAACAATAAGGCAAATATTTACTATTTGACCTAGCCTCAAACATCCAGAATCTATCATTTACATTTTCAGAGTTGATAAAATAGTCACGGAAGCCATGGCATACGCTCAGTGTTGTCACTGTTTCCCTTAATCCACACTCCTTCCACACTCAGCCTAGGACGCCAGGCCGACGCCAGCCTGCCTGAGACAGTTACTTTATATCAGAAGTGGTGTTTGAAGCCGGGCCCCTTTGAAGCCCAAGCCCACTGTGTTTCTTCCAGGAGATGCAGAAGCAGTGAGGTCAGAACTCAATGTCCTGACAATACTATGCTTGAGTTTGGCTTTAGAACTCTCAGTAGCAAAAAGTAAAATTTCATACATAAAAAACAAGTATATATCATATGGAGAGATGGAGGCCCTGTCTCACTGCGTGATCTCAACAACAACAACAACAAAAAGCAAAGCATCTCCTGTTTGGGATAAATCCAGGGACCTCAAGCGCCAAGTAGATGTGGACTGAGATGCCTGTGAGCAGCAGCCCAGTGGGAGCCCAGGGGCGGCGGGAAGCTCTTGCTTCGGGTGCATTTGGTCAGTGGAGATGGTCTCTCGGGCTTGTTAAAGTCAGGGAATCCCACTGAGGAATGACATGAATTAAAAGCCAGATCAGGTTGTGATACTAGGCCCCGCCTTATCAGCTCCTTCTCCAAGGGGCTTCAATAAGCAGAAAGTGAAAGGCAGTTGCCAGGTGACTTCACTCATTTATGGAATATAAATAACCAAAGGAGAAAAAACAATGACAGCGCATAGCAAAAATAATTTGCAGATTCAAGAATACACTGGGTACTAGAGGGGTCACGGAGGAGGGGGCGGGACTTCAGTGCCAGCTTGGGGGGGGGTGAGTGAATGATATGCGCACACAGTGACGTGATGCTTCGCTCCCAGTGAGAGGTATGCAAGTGCCTGACAAATTTATTTTAAAAGGAGAACACTGAGGCCCTCCCTGGTGGCGCAGCAGGTTAAAGCGCAGCTCTAAGCAGCTAGTATCACTTCAGCATGAGTTCCATCCCCGCCCCGGAGGTGACCACATGGTGTGGCAGACCTCTCCTGACCCATCCGCTGCTCCCCTCAGCAGTGTGCTTCCTCCATCTGCCTGTTCTGCTCCCCACTCTGTCTCTGGTGAGGCCTCTCCCCCCCACCCCCGAACCTCTGGCCTGTGACCCAGTTCTGTATGCATAATTAAATAAATCTTTAAAAATAAAAAAAAGCAGAACATTGGAGTCACCCATCACATGCCAATAAAAAAACGGAGGAATAGTCCATGGTAATCCTGGTAACTGCCAGGACATAGCAGCGTTTCTACTTTGCTCAAGGCGTCCATGTTGGCTGCTCTTGCTTGACTGTAATCATTTTTAAATTCAAACGGAATTGAAATATTTCAGTATTGGAGAAGACTAAGGTGTGGGAGAGGGTGTGGTAGAAGAAAGACTTGGACTTTCAGTAGTGAACGAAACACAGCACAGACGCGAGGGCTGTCAACATGGAACACCGGCACTTACAGAATGTTACTTGCCATGTTGCTTCAAAATCAGAACAAGTCCTCACCGATTAAAAAACAAAAAACACCCCGAGAAGCGGAGACCGTGGAGCTGAGACTGGAAGGAGTCCCGTGAGAAGGTGCAGGGCTGCGCCCACCGCAGGGCTCCCCTCCCGGGAAGCCCTCTGCACCCCCAGAGCCCCCTGCTGTCTGTTCCGTGTTGGCAGGAGCAAGGCGCAAAGCCAGACTCCTGACGAAACAGGGCCTGGGGCAGAGAAAGTCAGAACGGCTGGTTGGAAATCAGCACCCAACAGGGACTAAGGCATGACACATGTATGATTCAGACAAGCACCCACAGCTGAACTCTCTGAGTGGCGCTGCGCCCCGGGAGAGCGCGGTACCAGCCACGGAAATGCCTGCGCTCGCTCCAACTGGCAATCAATCACTCTAGGCCCTCGCCAGCCAGAGGCAGCGCGTTTACATGAAAAAGTCAGTTTTTCATCCACCCCTTGGGGTTTCCCAAAAACAAAGACAACAGCATCGCATGCGATCTGATAAGACACATGAAAGGCGGAGAGGAAGCTCATTGAGCCCCGCATTGGACCGGAGTTGCAGCAAGGACTACCCTGGTTCTGTGCACATCTCCGGTAGATCAGAGGTGAAGTCTGCGTCCTGTTGTCAGCCTGCGTCTGGCTGCCAGGGGTTTGTGGCAGCCTCTGCTTCCCCACTGGAGTGATGAGGCACAGCCCCCTCACTGGCCTCTGTGCTGGTCTCGGGTTGACTAATACTGGGTCCTGGAACACTCAGATGACATAGAAACTTAAGAAAAGCTTTAAAGTGATAGGAAACCAAACTGTATGCTGAGAAAAGTCAGATTCCCAGTGGGGAGACTTGTTTTTTCAGCACAGAAAGTGGTGTTTTTCTGCTGACTCTTTGATTCCACATTTTGTCATTGAGAGTTACAAAGTGGCATTTACTTATAGATTAAGAGTGTCCAAATACCCAATATAGAAGCTGCTTGCTACACTTTTTTTTATATATCTATAATTAGAGAGTCAGGGGCCCTCCCTGGTGGTGCAATGGATTAAAGTGCTGCCCTGAGAAGCTAGCCACAGCTGATTCAGCACAAGTTCAATCCATGGCCAGAGAGGTGACCCACAGGGCGCAGCAGCCCTCTCCTGACCCGCCCGCTGCTCCCCTCAGCAGTGGACTTCATCGATCTGCCTGTTCTGCTCCTCACTCAGTCTCTGGTGAATCCTCTCACCACCCCTGCCCCTCTGGCCTGGACCCCAGTTCTGTGTGCATAAATACATAAATCTTTAACACAAGACAATAAAAGGAATGAGGAAATACACAATACTGAAAAGTGTGAATATGGCGTAAATGAGTTAGGATTGGTTGCTAAAAACACAGAAACTGGGCTATTCTGGGGACGGACAATGATTTATCATGCAAGGCAGAGTAGACCAAGTTAAAATGTGCTAAATTGTACCAGCAACGTAATAACAGCAAGGTTGCAGAATGGCAAGATTATTGGTGGATCTGTGATAGCCAGCGAAAGAATGTGAAGGGGCTCAAAATAGAACAATTTCCAGAAGTTAGAGAAAGACTGGAGAGACTCCATCTGTAAGATGGCTTATCTGCACGAAGAAAGGAAGCCATATAGTTGCGTGACCTGCACACACTGATGAAAACAGGGAGTGTGGCAACTCACCCAGTCCCCACTTAAATCGCATTAAGCAAAGTGCTTCTCATTTCAATGATCCGGCATGACCTAAGAGCTCTCGCTGAAGACGGCGGTATTCTCAAGTCAAGGGCAGGTGGAAAGTCAAAAAACAATACAGAATCAGTGCAAAATCCCCAAGGTGAACAATTAGGGTTGAGAGCCGAAAAGGAAGCCCGGAGGGAGGGGGGCGGGAACTGATCCCCGGTTTACAGACCCAAAGGTATTAAATTACTGCCTTCTCCCCAAAGTCAAAATTTGGGGTATCACTGCTTGACCTCTGGTGGCTGGAAATTCCACACCTGGTTCATAAATGTGCTGATGAGTCAGTGAGGTTGAGAGCAGGAGGTCCTTCCTCCAAGGTCAGAGGCATGGTTTCCTTTCAGGCTCATTTAGCCTTTCAGCACCAGTTCAGCCCATCTGCTAACCACAGGGCGTGGTGGTGGACACTGGGGACAGAAATGCCAAGTGTCACCGCTTCTGAGAGGTGGCTGTGGACCAGCAGCAGCGCCAGCGTGGGAGGCTGCGGATGACGAAGCATCGACCCGGTAGCTTCTGAGAGTGCCTCCTGAGCCTACCTACCAGATCTCCTTCGGCATCGACTTGGTCACCAGTCAGGGACAGATGTCTTGAATTGCGTATAATGTGATCTGATCAGTGATTTAAAAGACACATGAAGAATCCCAGGCAAAAAGAGGTCCACTCACTGCCACACTGGAATCTCCACAGCCTTGCACCTGCTTCCGTCAGCCCAGATTCTTGCAAGCCCCAGGTCCGTGTAACCTGCGCCCTCTTCTCGGGTAGGCATTTCCAAAGGAGAGCTCCCACTGGGAGTTCACTGAGGCAAGGCTCCTTGGGAGTTAGCTGGGACGCCATCTCTTCCTCTCCCGGGCATAGACTGTGATCAGAGCAGCAACTCCAGGTGTTCTCTAGAATATTCTAGTGCATGTGCTGGGCTGTTGATTATTCATTTGTATCCATTTTTAGATTAGGAGCTTCTTGAGGGTTTGATCCATATAAAATATCTAATTATGTAGACTCGGTGCCTCGTATGAAATGAGGAGTTTTAAGATGACTTGGGAGAGGAGTGATAGAATGAGAGAGAGAAGGAAGGAGTGACAGAAAAGAAACTTTGGATGAATAAGTAGCTGCACCCAATTAACTGCCTAAGACAGACTTTTTCTGCTGTAAAGTAATAGGGAAGCGAAACCCATAGATACAGAAAGCAAGTTCACAAAAACAATTGTTTGGGCTATTATTATAGCTTATAGCTCAGCCTCTGATCCTTTAATGCTATAATGTAAGTATTTGAAATTCTCTACATGTCACTCAAACTCCTGCATTTTGTTCCCAAATTATGAACCAAAATGTATTTCCTACCCTCCCCATCATATACTAAAGCAGCATCTGTGTTAAAATCATTATGTGATCCTTACAATGTGTACAGCATTTTGCGACCACCTATGAAATGTTCTTGGGAATCATTATCCTTCAAAATTTACCTTCAAAATTGCTTCCTCCTGGACCCTTCTCCTGACACAATTATGTCCACTCTCCCTGCCTGCCCATTATTCTCAGTGTCCACATTTATTCCAACACTTGTCAGCCTCATTTGTTAATCACCTAGTTTCTTCTCTATTGGTGTGTCAGATGTTCTAGTATATATCCTGTGTTTTATCAATCCATCTCCAGTGTCCAGAATCTCCATGGCCCCTGACACACTCAGAAAATGGTGACTTAATACGTGTTGAGCAAAGATCATCAGAGGTAGGTTCAAAAAGCCGCTTGAGGTGCTGGGTGAAGACTGTAACAATGCATGTAACATGTTCACATGTGCTCAGACAGCATTGAGAAGCAGCAGCCCCTTCTGGGGTAAGAAAGGCCCCCAGAGCCTGCAAGTCATCAGAGATGGTCATGATGCTCACTAGTAGAAGAGAGAACCTATTGTTCAGCTTGAAGAGGACAATGCTGGAGACTCCTAAAACTTCAGCATGGCGTCCTCTATGGAACCTGCTTGTCCTTAGATTAACCACGTTGGAATCTTAACTCCATTCCCCATGGTAGACTGGACACATGCATCAGTTATGATGGAAACTAGCAAATGTTTGTTAAAACACCAAAACCAGATTGTCCTTCTCCCTGGGCACAGGTGGGGCACCCCCTACCCCAAGAGTCATTATTACCTGGACTCAGGCTGAGGGACCTGGAGCAGAAGCTTTATTTTCTGTTGGGAGTATAGTCTGGGCCACTGAAAATGTCCATGGCACCTTCACCCAAAGTTGCTTCCTTTGCTGGACAGACCCAGGGGTGGACCCCTTGACGCGGGGCATCAGGAAGGCGCAACAGGAGCCTGTGAGTGGTGAAGAGTCCCGGCTTTCTCACTGGCGACCTCCCTGGACTGGGACTGCGTGTGAGTGATAAAGACTCCATAGCTCAGTAGTTTGACATCTCAATGGTCTCTTGGAGGAGCGATTTGCCTACAATACTGACAAGGGCAATACTTAGTCTCCAACCCCTCATCTGACAAATGGAGGCCATAACTCCTGCACTGCTTTCTTCACCGAGATAGTGTAAGATGAGGATACGGTCTTGTCAACGGTAACATTTTTAATATATGTTCCCTGAGTTATGATTGCCTTTTCTCTCAGGAAGTTGGGCGTGGAAGGGGCAATCATGTCAGAGCAATTATATTTCACTGTGAGACTCCAGAGTGCAGGTTGCTGCTCCGTCCAGGAAGTGGCAGGTAGGTCTTTTCACTCCAAGGAGGCGGTGGGGTGAGAAGCGATGTTCTGGCAGCTTGTCCCTGGACTCTGTGCAGCTCAGCCTCAGAACAGATGAAACTGCTCTAAGAAAACCACCCTCGGGCGGGGCCACAGGTCTACAGGTGCGGCCTGCCGACTCCTTTCGGGTCATCACGCGATAAGGGGCTGACTGCGAGCCCGAGACATGTTCACGCCCGGGACGCCCTCCCTCTCAAGAAGTCGACCATCCTGTCCCCTGGGTGTCTGGAGAAAGTACAGATGTCTGTAGGCGTTGCCGAAGGGACCCACCCTTGCGGAGAACTGCCCACACCTCGCCCTGGGCGTCCTTCTCTGCCTGAGCCCGAGACGCTGTGGGGCGAGGCGGGCCACGGTGCCCCCGCTCCCCACTCCTGTTCGGGAAATCCGTGGGAGGCAGCGCGGGCCAGGAGGGCCCGAGCCTCCCAGACCCGAGTTCGAAACCTGACTCTGGAACTCACGCTGAGGAAACGGCCCTGGGGCAGAACCTCACACGTTTGTAAATGGAGCCGAGCCTGTGGCCTGTGGCGGAGACCTGAGGCCGGAGCCCCGACTGCCCGTAGGGTCAGCGGCGCCCGGACACAGATCAACCTCAGCCCCCAGAACTAGCGCCGGCGGGGTGCTGGCGGGCACTGGGCACTGCTGCTCTGCCCCAATGCCCGTAGCAGTTACCAGCCAGCAGGGCGACGCCCTTACACAGCTGAGTATTGCAAGTGTGTTTCCTTTCCTATTTTTCAGACAAAATAATAATACAGGAATTGGGGTTCCAATCTCAAAGGTGAGAAAGTTACTACTTAGGCAACTGAAGGAACTTTTCCGGTATCAGAACCAGGACCACCAGAGCTCCAGCCACAGACTCTGCCCCGCCCCCCACCCCTTCCCCCAACTCAGCCCTCTCCCCCCCACCTTCCCTTCTGTCTCTGAATGTCGCAGGGGAGCCGGTTGGAGGCTCTCGTGCAGGGGACCACAGACCGGCATGCCCTGTCCCGAGCTTGCTGGGGAGGTGGGGTCCCCATGAAGAGGATGCCCGGGTGGAGAGGATGCCGCCACAGACCTGCATTTTTGCTGCTGAGTTTCCCAGATCGGGGGCTGAGATTTCAACATCAAGTCCTTCTCACGTTCATGAAAGAATGAACTCAGGAATGGACACTGCGAGTTTGGGGGTCACTCTGACACAAAGCTGCCCCTCTCTCTACTTGCGCGGCCTCTGTGGATGAAGCCACCAGCCTGGGACCAGGGTTAAAATATGTCCAAGCCACGTCATGGCTCCGCTCCTCTCTGGATTTTGGGGTGATTCTCTTGACAACTGTGGGTTGTCAAGGAACTTGGAACTTGTGGTTTGGGAGCTATTCTTGGTGAACTGCAAGCCAGATGTTTCACACGAGTGCAACAGCTGGTTGGGGAAGGCGGGAGGCCTTTAGGGGCAGGGCAGAAGGTTGAATCAGCAAAGACTTGGGAGCAGATTCTCAGGCTCAGACAGAAAGTCCTGGGTGCTGGGAACCAGCCAGGAGAGCAGCTCCGGGGCCCTGGGTCTCTCAGGCTCTCGTCTGTGTGGCCTCCTGGCCGGTTACTCCCCAGCTCCAGTTCTGCCTCTTAAATTTTAAAGCTTAGTCCCAGCTGCCAATTCTGAGTCTCTTGTTTATTCCATATTTTCAGTGTCATCCCTGGGCCCCACGAGACCCCTCTGGACTCTCCCTGTGTCCTCTGCAGAGCTCTTGAATGTGTGTGGCTGGTGTACATCTGTGCCCTCGTCCACAGCGCCAACTTCTGGGTCCACCCACAGTCCAAGGCTCAAGTATCCCTTTGCTCTGGGGCAGACCTCAGATGACGCAGGCCCGAGTTCTAATTCACCACTCTGAATTTCCTCTCTGGGAAATCGGGATCCAAATGTTAAACTCGCGTCGGGCCCTCAAGATGCCCTTCATTTCTACAGGGGGTAACTAACTGAGAGCTGCATGGCCTTGACACACAACAGAGGCCCAGAATCCTGCGCGTCAGTAGATGCCACCTAGTCAGACCGTCCCTCTGCGAGGTAATTTCTCTCCTCCTAGCCTGACCTCATGGACACTTGTGGTAACCATGAAGAAAAAAACAAAAACCAAAAAAACAACAGCTGTCTGTGTAACCCACACACTACTGAGGTGCAGGGAGGGTTATGACAAAGGGGGGAATGAAATCCCCACCTAGCTCTGCCATTCACTCACTGCGTGGCCTTGAGAAACCAAGATCCTGTCCTCGTCCTCTCTCCCTGTGCACCGTGGGAGAAGGTCTGTGTGAGTGACAGGAGCTGCTGAGAAAGTGCCAAGTTCAGCTGCTACTTGGGGGTGCCGCTGTGTCTGGGTGGCGTGAGGAGTGTTGGGTTTTTTAACCAACACTTTTTTTTTTAATTTTTGCATAGAAGAACTGGGGTGCAGGACAGAGGTGTGGGGGTGATTCAGAGACAGAGTGGGGAGCAGAACAGACAGATTCATTGAAACCCACTGCTGAGGGGGGCAGCAAGGAGACAGGAGAGGTCTGCTGCGCCATGTGGGTCACACCCTGACCGGGGATCGAACTCAGGCCGTCACAGTGACAGTGCTGAGACTTAACTCCTCGGCCACCAGGGAGGTCCAGGTGTTAACTGACATATCACACAATCTGTTGTGTAAGGTGCATTGTGAATGCTGGCCATGGGCATTTCTGCCGAGCTCCAAGGCCCGGAGCCTCCTTGTTTATTTTTTTGGCTTTCTGCAGGCTGTTTCACCTGCTCTCAGATGGGCCCTGGCGGAGACCTCGACGAGCGAGGCCCTGGGCTCCCTCGTTTCGGTATGAGTCGTCCTGACCTTCTCTTGCTCATTCAACCAGCGGAGGGGCAGGAAGGGGAAGGGCGGAGGGGAGCCCCCACCCTTTCCTGCGTAACACCGAGAAGCAAACAGAGGAGCAGCGTTTTCTACTTGGTGCTCCTCTCCCCTGACCCCCACACGAGACCATGCTCTCTTCTTGATAAATTGTCCTCTTCACTTCCTTTTTTCTCTTCACCGGTTAAAAGTGACTGGTTATTTTGCAAGGCTGCTTTAGTCTGGAACATTCCAGAGAAGAAAGCTGCATCGGTAAATACCCACCTCCTCCCTGTTCTGTATCAGACCCATCGCTGAAACGGCCCTTTCTCCCTAACGTGAGCTTCTCTTTGGCTCGGGGCACCTTTGCTCCCGCCCGAACCACGAATATACTCCAGCTGGTCTTGACAACACATGAGAAGTTTTTCGTTGGACGTTGCATATTTTTTAAAATAACCTTGTTTATCACCTTTAGTGTGGCTTCAGACCAAAGCATTCAGCTGCCAATCGATGAATCACTGACAGGGCAGCCATTGCCGGGACACGGCGACAGAGTGGGGCTGCCCTGGGGAGAAGGCTCATCGGGGTGGCGCCCCTGAGGGAGGGCCCTGAGAACCCCACCGCCCCTCTTTGTCCTTTTGATTCTCTCTGGTTTGGACTTTCCAGGTGCTTCCGAGGGTTCGTAAGTCTCCTCACCTGGGCCCGGAGACAGAGGAGCCTCTCGTTCCCTAGGACGGTGGGAACGCCCAGGCCTACAAACCGAGGACCCAGGTGGGAAACTAGCTAAGAGCTACCGAGCTGCCACCGAAGAACGCGTCTCCCACCAGCACCCGCAAGAGGGGCCAGACATGCAGCGACGTCTCTTGTTCCTGCTCTTTCCCCTTGTTTCAGAAACCCAAGGAACTTTCCTCATGTCCTGCAACCATCCCAGGCTGGGTAGCTTCAGCGTCCGCTCAGACAGCTTAAAAGAGAACCAGGGAGCCCTCAGCAACATCCCAAGGGCTACAGGAAGCCAACCAGCAGGGAGGCAGAACTGGGGCCCCCTGAGCACGCCATGCGCTTTCTCCTCATGGAGCCGCTCTCCGCCATCCCCACCGCACTCTGCCCACGCCGCCCTCTGCCTCACTGCCCTTATAGGCCCAGACCCAGGTGCAACAGCTCAGGCAAGCCACGCCCCACCTCAGCTGTCCACCCTCAGGCAGGCTGCCCTGCCTGTGCCCCCAAGCGCCCCAAGCACCTCCTGCATTCAAGGCTGCAGGTGGGGGCCACTGGGGCCCGCAGCACAAAAGCCTGAGCATCTTCATCACCCCGCGCCCCACTTTCTGCACACAGACCCAGGCGCAGCAGCACCGGCCCTTGGGCCTGACTGACTCTCACTTTAGTGCCTCGAACTCCTCTCCACCACCCTCTGATTTTGTTAGCACGGAGGGGCGCTCAGGTCTCCACAGAACGAGCTACCGTGAGGCACCGTGGGGCACCTCTGAATGTCAGGCTGAAGGATGTTCTCTGGCCTGAGGCACAAGTGAGGAAGGGAAACGTATTTTTTCCACAGTGGAGAAGGCATTACTGTATCAGTTATTCCATTCGAGTCTTAGACAGTTTATGAGGTTACATCATGAGTGAGCAAATGGAGGCTTCAAAGCATGGGTGCCTGGAGAGAGGAGCTGCAGGGCTGGGGTACCCCAAGGGCATGGGCTTGAGTGCAGAGCTCTTGCCAAAATACCCTCCTCCATGGAGGAGGACCAGGAAAGCAACTGAAGCAGGGAAGGGAGCAAACAGCAGGTGTCCTGGGGGCTGGGGGTAAGCCCAGAAGCTCCCCCTGCAGGGCCCTGTCTGTCCTGTCTTGACAGAATCTGCAGAGCCTGCCACCGGGAACTCCCCCAGGTTTGTTGAGTAGCTGAGCTCACAGCAGGGGGGCAGGGGGCGGGACCAGCACTGAGCTGGGGTTCTTCCCATCCCCAGGGGACACACAGCCAGGAAAAGGGCCCCTCAGGGGTGGAAAGTGACTCTGTGGGTATGGAATGGAGACTGTGGAAGGGAAATGGGTAACGAAAGGCTGTGGTGATGGTGGAGTAACTGAGTGTTACAATGAGAACTGTTTTCTAGACACAGGAGACCCTAGAACCAGTTGCTTTAATTGAATGAATGACTCACTCGTGTGCACCAATGAAAGACTAGTTACATTTCCACCAACAAAGGACATTCCCTGTCTCTTCATCCTTAGGTGTGATCTTACACAACTAGCTGGCTAGTTGTGTCAACTAATGGCAAGTCAAAAAAGCATGAGGGGAAGCAGAGTAATTACCATAACAGGTGTCTAAGTGGGCGATGCCAGGAAGCAGTGCTGTGCCCCATTGGGGGATTGCTCTGTTCAGCTTCTAGTTTTTGTTTGCTGACTTACTTTCTACAGAGTTGGAGAGCACCGTCCCTGCCCCTCTGGGACCCCCTCAGCTCACACATGTGTCTGTGGGCTGGGTGACAGACTTATCTGGAATTGCACAAAATGTTCCTGGTGTCAGCAGTGAAAGTCTCACTTCTGGGGAAACCCATCCTCCTTGGAGACATTTACTGTGTGGATGTGGAAATCACCCAAATCTCAGATTCATACCCAAACCCAACAATGTTAAGACAGCTTTACCTGGGTGACTCAGAGTTAATTAAAACCTAACGTGTCCCTGTGATCCCATAATTCTAGCGTGTCAGCTCTAGCCACAGCACAATCCAGCCCGCTGCTCAGGACTGAAGCCCCGGAGCATTCCAGACCCTCTCTGCCTCACTGACCACCACCTTCAGATGACCTCCAAGATCCACCCACTACCCCATTCCACCGTCAACCCCAGCTCCAACCACCATCATCCATCCCTTTCTCCAATTTTTGTCCTCTCTCAAGTGATTTTCACAACCATATCGATGACTTAAGAATACAAATCAGACCCTGGCCCTACATGGTTTAAAGCCCCTAGGCAAGATCACCAGGCAGCTATGGATCAGAGACATGCTCTGGGGCCGGAGAAGGGAGAAGGACCAGGCAGGAAGAGCACGAGGGTCTGAGGTGAGGGTGGCGGGAATTTCACAGGAAGACTGTTCATTGTACAAGCACGAAGGATGATGGAATAAATATATTTACAAAATAAAAGTAAAGCCCCTAGGCTTTCCCAATTCATCTCCAAATCCAGCTCCCAAGATCCATCCTGTTGAACTCTGCCTTTACTCCCTTTACTTCCAGTCCCCCAGAAACACTGCCCCACTCACTGCGGGGGCCAGGTTGGAGTGGGGGGAGCAAGGCCAGGGGGGAAGCCCCTTGCCACATCCTGTTCATTATGCAAACTCTAGAAAACACTGTTCCCTTCCTCCCCTCGAAGGGTTGGATAAGTTTGCAGATATGCAAACCCAAGACAAAACAAAATAATTGTTTTGTATTTTTTGTACCAAACAAAATATCCCAGCTATTATTTCCCCCAAAAGGGGGGGGGGGTTCATTGGTCTGATTGGTGAGACCTTGAATTTATCAGGCCATGCTTGAGGGTGGACAGATAACACACACCTGAGCAAAATTAACCCTCAGGCCCCACCCAAAGAAGTGCTGAGTAGCACCCTCCCTCCCCTGCAATGGGGGTGGGGGAACAGCTCCTGGGCCAAAGAGGCCACCCACTTTGCACAACAGAAGAGCGAGAGGTGGGGTGCCTGGGAAGGGGAGCCAAGACGGACTAGGTGGTAACAAGGCCAGACTCAGGCTGGGCCTGCGTCAGAGACAGCGCCACCAGCCTCTGCCCAGCCGCGTCCTGTTAGTTACTTAAAGTTTGTGGGGAGAAAACCCAACTTGGGATGACAACACAGGACCAGAGAGGTCAGAGCTGCACCCTGGCGCGGCGCACCCCCACCTGGCAGGCCCACACCGGCGCCCCTGGGCTGCAGGTTCTCATCGTGTTATGACTCATCTCTGCAGCGTCGTGGCTCTTCCCGAGGGCCTCAAACAGTCTGTCCTTCCGGCGGCCCCCTCCAGAGAGCGTGGTGCTGGGCCACAGGGCCTCCCACCGTATCAGCTGTCTGAGGCCTGGTGGGCAGCCCCGAAGCCCCAAGGAAGCCGACCTGGCTGCATCAGGCCCCTGAGCCTGCCCGCCAGGGCCCACACGCAGAGGGGCCGCCTCTGGGTAGGGCTATTCCGGGATCCGGGGCGCCTCTCTGCCAGTCAGGCCAGCTCTGGCCCGTCTGTCCCTGGCGCAGCCCCACTCTCGGCCAGCCTTCCCTGAAGCCTCGCTCCGGGCAAGCCTCTCCTTACCCGCTCTCGTCAGGCTTTGGTGCTGGTTCTGCCCGCCACCTGGAGGCCCCTCTTCCCTCTTGATGAGCTGGTGATGTGTATCAGGCTCCACGCCAATGCCTCACCCTGCCTCCAGTCTCCCTAAAACAGGTGGCACCCAGTGACGCCCCCTGCAGCTCACCTGCTCACCTGAGGTAGGTTCTGCCTGCTGCTGCGGCCCGGCCACGCCCCCTGGCACCCCCACGGGGTCAGACACACTGCCAGAGGAGGTGCAGGGACCTGGACTGAGCTCTCTGGCGGTGGCTAAAGGGCGGGAGCGGGGTGGGGCGGAGACTGGAGAACAGGCATCTGGGTGCAAACTTGAAGGAGGCCCCAAAACACTGCAGAAGGCGAAAGCAGAGATTGAGATGCAATAGTAACAATAGCGAAATTAATTTAAAACCCCAGGTGGTGCTTCACCTGGCACATCTTCAAACAACTAGCAACAACAAATGTTGGCGAGGATGTGGAGAAAAAGGAACTCTCCTGCACTGCTGGTGGGAATGCAAACT
>NW_004567121.1:36362311-36364397 GCF_000260355.1 Condylura cristata
CCCACCCCCACGCACTCGGTGAGTCCCTGGGCCAGCAGCCTGGCCTTCGCCCTCTGGCCTGCGCCCTGGCTTGAGGCCCGGCGCCCCCTCCCGGAGCCGCAGCCCCTAGGTCCAGGTCCCCCTGCCTTGAGGGCTGCGGTCGGTCAGCACCATCTCATCACGATAGCAATGGCCACTGCCCCGCCTTCTTTTTCTCCTTGTTTACACACTCAGCAGGATGGTTCTGCCCCGTCTGGTCTGCATTTTCAGGTTGCTCGTGAGCTCTTACTCCGCAGTGGGCACGGAGCTCCTGGTGACTCAGACGCGAGCACACCACGGCGCTGCCTCGGGCCAGCCGCCCACTGTGGCCATCTGGGCACAGCCGGGGGTGGGCAGGAGGTCAGCGCAGAGGAAGTGAGCCGCGGTCACCCTGCCTCCCAGTGCCCGCTCGTGTTCCCAGTGAGGGGTGGCTGGAGAGGCCGGCGAGCAGGTGTGAGGTGGGAGCAGGTGGCCTGCAGGGGACTGGACCGCGGGCCCACTTAGCACAGTTGAGGTGAAAGATAACAAGTAGCAGCAGCATCCAGAAGCCTGCAGTTAGAGGGGTCGCAGGGCGCCCCGCAGGCAGGAGAGTGGAGCGCTGGACACTCGGAGCCCCACCGGCCGTGTGGGGAGAGACCCGGGAGGACTCAGACCTGCTGGCTGGGGCGTGGTGGGCGCCCAGTCAGGGCGAGCGGGCAGCTGGCCTGGCCTGCGGGAGACAAGCTCCAGTGATGAGAGGAAATAGATAATTGACATGTCTGCCCCCAGAAAGCCGCCCAACCAAGCCTTTCCTGTTCTCTCCTGTCCCTATTATGAATGATTGTGTTTCAATCACGATTTTGAAAGTATTTCCTTGAGGAAATATGTCAGGGTTCCACCTTGGGAATGAAGCCATGAAAGTTTAATTTATTGTAGAGACGGCCTTAAAAAAAAAAAGAAGGAAGTAGAAAATGGAAGAACAGAAAGGCAGGAAGATAGAGAGTCGGGGGGCGGGAGGTGTCTAATCCGTGGGGAGTCGGTCTCAGGGCTGAGGGCAGGACGTGGGCTGGCAGGATGCCAGCTCCCGTCAGCTGCTCTGTCGCTCTCCAAGGGACCCTCAGGGAGGAAAGAGCAGGGTGGCCTGGCTGGACAAGGTGCCGGACCCCAGGAGCCCTGCGTAAGACAAGGCCCTGCCTGCCCTGAGGATGCTTGCAGTCTAGCCGCTAGGGAGGAGGGTGATATTAGGGGGAGTGTGGACTGTGGGGGCTTGAAAGGGCAAGTTCCCACAGCTCACTCGGGGAGGCAGGTCAGTGGCCCACCCGGTGGCCACCGGCCCCAGCCCGCTTGTCTCTGGCTCACCCCGGTGCGTGTGTTCAAGGAGGCCTGGAAGTCGGTCGGGAAGAAGCTCCAGTCTGTCTTTGAGGGCCACTCGGACCACAGGCGCGTCCCCGGCACATGTCCTCCTAGAGGTGGACCAGGGAGTCACACGCAGGTGGGTGACAGGAGCCCGGGGCAGCGCAGTGACTCCTGCCCAGCAAGAAGCCAGAGCTTCCTAGAGAAAGACCACTGGACAGGGGTGGGGGGGGGCGCGGGGTCTCTTCCTCGGGGAGGGAGAGCAGAGGGTGCAGAGCGAATGCCCCGGCGGAGCCAGATGGGAGCCTGTAGACGCCGTGGGTCTGGGGCCTGGGGAGGGAGGGAGGGGTGACACCCCACAAGGCCAGGTGGCTGGGCACGCCCGGGGCCGCTCAGGCCTGGCCAGAGGGCATCCTGGCCGCCGTCAGGCGCATGGAGCAGCCACCGCACCACTGGACACTCACTGGCAGAAGTTTCCGCCAGGTCAAGTCTGGGAGACACTTGCATTTTCGGGGAGACATTAGTCATAGATTGGAAGCAGGTTCAGAAAGACCTCAAGCCCACCTGTTACCATTTTCCCGTAACGTTCACTTGCATCCCCACAGTGACTGTGCAGTTCTAGCCGCTGCACCCCCTTGCAGATGGGGAGCTAGACCTCGAAGAACCCCACTGCTGGCTGAGGTTTCACTGAAGTAAGTTGTGGGGATGGAAATAGCTCATCCCTTGGTTCACTACA
>NW_004567121.1:36365234-36393821 GCF_000260355.1 Condylura cristata
TCAGAAGCAGAGAAGCCTCTGAATGGCAGGCGTGGCGCATGGCTGTGAGCTGGCCGTGTCCTCACACCAACATACAGAGCGAGGGGCATGTACCACTGTGTGGGGGCCCAGGTGAGCCGCTGGGGAGGACATGGCGCTTGCTCTGAGGCTGAATGGACCTTCTCCAGTTACAAACCACACTTGGAAGCTCAGACTTTGCCACAAGAGTCAATTAGCAGAAGCATCGACCTTCCTCTGATGAGTCAGACTGGAATCCCCTTCACCTTAAGGCTGCTTGATTGGTTTCTTGGCCGAAACTTTTCCTGGCGACATCCTGTCCTTCTTGCTCAGATGTATCGCCTGCTGACCACTGGGCTCCCTGTGGAGAAGGCAAAGGCCCAGCCAAGGTCACCGGGTGCAGATGGGAGTGTCTGCCTGGGGTGACCTGAAAGCCCAGAGCCCATCCTTCAGGGCTGAGGTAAAGCCCTTCCGTGGAGCAACCTCGCCAGGTAATGCCAGTTCTGTTCGGACACCCCATTTCTGGAAGCAGCCCAGCTTTGTGAAAGGGCGCAGATGAGGAATTAAGTCACTGTTTACAAGAAATTCTAATCTTAGGCCAGTTCAAGGTAAAGACAGACACTAGCCAGGAACAGCCAAAAACAACATTGCTGGGACACTCCGTGATAGGCCTCCAGGCAGGCACTGTTCTTTCTCTAAATACTGTCACAACAAAACTCGGATATCTGCGCACCACCAGCGAGCAGTCATAGCCATCCTAAAAATAATACAGATCACCTACTGCGTGTCAGCCACGGCTCCTCTTTGACCACCATCCCTCTTGCCCCCCAAAATCATCTGAGCAGGGGTGATTACACAAAAGGAAAGAGAAAGGTTGAGAAATGGGTTGGAGTCACACGGTTAATAAGTAACAGCGTTAACTTTCCTCTAGAAGGTGAACTTAAGTCTCCCCGCTGTTCAGATTTTGACTTTGTTTTGCTAAGCAGGAAGGCTGGTGGTCTTAATGGAAAAATGTTCTTTCTTTTTGAACCTCCGACATCTAGCCCAACAGAACTTAAGTGTTTGG
The DNA here is from genome assembly GCF_000260355.1 of Condylura cristata. Lineage (NCBI taxonomy): Eukaryota > Metazoa > Chordata > Mammalia > Eulipotyphla > Talpidae > Condylura > Condylura cristata. The sequence goes on from NW_004567121.1 coordinate 36,366,298, forward strand.
GGTTAGGGAGATCTTTTCTAAAATCCGAAAATTATAGCCTGACTCTCCACCCACCCCCAACTGCACCTGTAATTACAGAAAGTTTTGTGTAACATCTAAGGGCAATCATAGCCATTTACTTATTTATTCATTTATTTATTTATTCATGTATTCATTTTTCATTTTCTGTGAGCCTCAGGATAAGACACCAAGATGGAACTCTTTTGGTGAGCTGATTAGAATTACAGTTTCGAGGCTCAGTCGGTGTCCAGGGCAAGGCGCCATGTTCGGCCTTTGCTCCCCCTCAAAATTCATCCTCTTTCCCTCCCTCTTCCTTCAGGAACTGGACGAGCCCTGCAGGCCAGCCCCGCTCTGCACGGGACAGGCAGGGACACACAGCTGTCCCTGGGTGCTCTCTTCAGTGGCCAGGACTTCACGTGCCACTGCTGCCTGGGACTCCCAGGGTGTCACCTGTGTCTGGAGCAACTGTCCAGAGGTCAGAGGGGGGACCCCATGATGCTCACAGTAATCTTTCAATGAACCAGACATTAGATTTTCAAAAATGTAAAACAACATCTCTTGCCTCCTAAATATTTGTACATTTAGAAGTTATTTTGTTAAAACATGTTATCTATGTGACTGAGTAATTGGCTTGTTGTTATATGTGCATGAATTAATCTGTATGATTTAACTTTCTCTGTTTCAATTTCTAATATGATAAATATTTATATAGATCTATCAGACAAGCAGAAGTTCTTTGGAGTTCTAAATCATTTTAAAAGTGTATATGCATTTAATCACCCCATATAAAATCTATGAACTTCCAAAAGTATCTCAAAAAGAGATTTTTAGTGTGGAATGAATGATGTGGCTCGGTTCCCATTACTTTCTACCTTTCGGCTCCTCTCTGCGGTGCTAGCCAGGGGTGGGGGCGGGATTGTGTGTAGCTGCGGCTAGGAAGCCTGTGGTCACTCACCTGCACTGTGCTTCTAGAAAGGCCAGCTGCTGGAAATGCATCTGTCCTGTAAGCCCAGGGCTCCATCCTTAAGGCATTAGACCCACATCTCTTTTCTATAGCATCATTCCTAACTCCCAGTGTAGGAGGCACAACATCTTCCAGAAAGGCAGGTACAGGCACCAAAGTCCAGGGTTTGGAATCAAGAACATGGGTTTCTGTTCTTAGGATCATTTCTGTTCAGTATCCTTCTGCACAAATGTTTGATGAGTGACCCAGACTCTCGCTAAGACATTTTCCAACTATGAATCTATTTGAAAGGGCCTTTCAAAGACAATGACAATAACAATTGGCATCTACATGTCACAGTTTACCATTTGTTTTGCCATCCAGTCTACTGGGTGCTCGTTTTGTTAGATGTGCATGGGACAATTTTGCTTGAATGTTCTATATGCAACTTTTCTGGCTTTGAATCTAAAAGCACTAGCTAGCTATGTAACCTTGGGTAAGTTATTTAACTCCTCCTTGCTGATGAGTGAATTCAGTACATTAAGGGATGCATATGTTTTGAATAAATTCAGGCTTATGCCACATGCTCAGTAGGATAATATCAGCATGATTTTATTGTGCTGCAGTTTGTGTTCATATGTCGGTCTTCCCCCTAGATCCTGAACTTCTTACAGGATAGGGTCACACCTGCTTCATCGTTGTATGGTCAAGTTCTCATACAGCCCAGGGTATAATCAATGCTCATAAAATGGATTAATCAATGTCTGCATTTAGGTCACTCTCCAGCATAAAATCAGTCCCTAACTTCCTATACTTTTGAAAAAGTGTAACTTCTATGTGATTATGTTTGGCCCTCCGCATTTCAGAACCCAAACAGCACGTGGTGGTTTAGCTTGTCTCCCAGGCGATGACCCCTATTTTGCTAACCCAGGCCCAGAATGAACTAGCCGTAGCCGGCCTCCACCTGATAGCTAGAGAGAAGCTCGCAGAGCCCTCCAGGAGTCCTTTCCCTGGACACAAACAAGCTGTCCCAAGTAGTGACACACTTACTTTGTGGGACCACGTGTGGTTGGACAGCCAGAATGGAGCTGGCATGGGCTTAGGTGACTTGAGTTGTTTCTTACTACTCAACATGCAGGAAATGCAAATCAAACCTGCAAAGGTCCAACTCAACAAGACTGGCAGCAAGTGTTTGGGAGCATACAGAGGCAAGGACGCTTTTGACTGTCGGTGCAAAGTTGGCTCGCCCATCCCCCGTGAAGTAAATATGCAGTTTTCTCAAATATCAAAGATAGATCTGCCATCTGACCCAGTAACTCCACTCGTAGGCATCTATTTAAAGAGGACACAATGTTGTGGTCATTGCGGCATTGTGTGCAGTAGTCATGTGTCCATGGATGGATAAGTGGATTAGAAGAATGTGGTCTGTTGAGTCTTAAAAGTATTCTTTAAGTACTAAAGTCCACATTCTAATGTCAAGGAAAATAGGTCATAGCAAGAGTGACCTGTTGACCTAGCTCACATTGCAAGCGATAGAAGGACAAACTAGGAATTTTCCCCCTTTTCACAATGTGTACTGTGGCCCATAAAAAGAAGCAACCTGCTCCCTTTGGAGGCATCACAATCCCCATGCCAAGGGATGAGCCAGCACAGAGTAGACGGAACTTGTATAAATCTATCCATGGGACTTAGCTGAATCCCTTGGTTCGCTTTGGATGAATACATAGCTGATAGGATCCCGCACATGAATCAATTTGACAGAGTCAACCAGTTGCTTATATCCTTCAATACTACACGTTTACTCTGGCTGATACCATTACCAGTATGATTTTAAACGCTTCTGTAATACTTGAGGTATCCTCAATGCCTTCTGACTTAGTGCAAAATTAATGAATTTTTATGATAGAAAATTTGAGCAGAGCTAAAAATGATGAAAACGTAGGGGAAAAACAATCACCCATAGTCTAGTAACTCACAAGCAGCAACTGTGGGTTTAGTTTTCTTCTAGACTTTTCCCTCCACTTTGTATTTCTACGAAAATGAGATCATATGCTATGTGCCATCTTATCCAATGTTCCTGGTGCACCTCACAATTTCCTGCCATTACAATTTTTTAACCATGTTTTCTGTTATAATTCCAGTGTATGAAATAAGCCCTCATTTTATCAGTCCTCTTTCCACTGTTGGACAATGGAACCAGATGATTATTAAATCTGTTTGCTTCTTTCGACAAAGAAAGCACTTTCATTTATTTGTTCAATGTTAATTTAGCTTTGCAATGACAAACTACATTGCAACGTGGCTAGATTTTTCACTGGCTACACATCTACACCTGAGCTCGGAAAGACTCCTGGTTGTTTCTGCATAATCTCCCTGGCAAGGCTAAGGCCCCCCCCCCCCTGCTTCCCAGGTTGGCCCGCCCTGGAACCTCCCGGAGATTGCCTATCTAATCAGCCCACAGGCCACTTGGCCCTTTCTTCAGAGTAGGGTGACACTGCCTCGGGTTCTTTTCCCCCATTTTCAGAGTAAATATCAAAAGTCAGACTCTTTTATCTCATATTTTCTTTGCATATGAGCCAGAGTCATGACTCAGAGCCTATATTTTTATCTCTATGATATGTTCTGGATGACTGTCGGGTACATTGATGTTGAATGTATAAGTAAATATACATTTTTACCTTTTATTGATTTTGAGCATGGATACTATCCCATTGCTGCACTAAAGCCTTTTTGAATACAAGAATCATGAATGAATAATAAAAGAACAGCCAATTAATGAGGCCTATTCCGTGCCAGGCACTCTAAGTGCGGTGCCCAGTTGAATAGTTGATCCTGAAAGCTTTAACTGCCTCATATGTGATGCTCAGCCTTTCAGTTTACAGATGAGGGCATAGAATGACCGTGTGATTTGCCCAGGACCCTACCATCTCCGGTGGGGCTGGGTTTTTGACCCAGGTTAAATGCCTAGGCAGAGTTCCTATCAAAAAGCCTTAATACATTTGTTAGATTTAATCACAGGGCACGGGACTACAGGGTAAACACCAGCCATATCCAGGTTATCTGCTTTAGTTCTCATTGGGAAACTGAGCAGTTTTTACAAACTGTGAAATTTAGGAAGCCAAGAGCTTCAAGAAAATGAGACCAATGTTTTCTAATTTTTGTTATAAAATGTGATTCTCTATATCATGAGAATTATATTAGAATAATACCATGAGATATTACTCTAAAAACCCAGGATCTGGTGGGAATGATTGCTTGGGTCCTGGCAGACTCTGCTCCCCATTTTCGGATAGGGCTTGAGAGGGCCATCCCATGCTTGAGAGTTGTAAGTGTTAGCTTCAAACTCCAAAACAGAATAGTCCACCTCAGGTTTACTCAGGTTGTTGACAGAATTCAGACTCTGTAGGACACAAAATGAGGTTCTAGTTTCCTTGCTGGTTGTTGTCTGGGTGGGGACGTGGGGCAGGGTGGGGGGTGTCTCTCTCCCACTCTTCCTACAAGTCACCACATTTCTGTCCATGTGACCTCTTCCAGCTCCACACCAGCAACTGTGGGCAAAATCTTCCTTGGGCTTCCAATCACTCTGCATCGTTCCTTTGCTCCTAGCAGGAAGAAATTCTGCATGTAAAGGTATTTATATCAAGCTTGATTTTTTTCCTGACATTTATTTAAATGCCAGAATTGACATTTTAGAAGTTAACTTCAGTAATGTCTATTATCTATAGTAAAATATGTCAGTTTTTTTTTTTTTAAATAAGGCACTCATGCAATTAGATTAGGACCATGTGGATTACCTGTCTATGTCAAAAAAAAAAAAATTACACAGTGAGTGCAGTGATGGACTATGGAGCTGAGGGACATTTTCAGAATATTGTCACCACTATACCAAAACCACAGGAGGAAAGATCCAGAAAGAAGAAGTGCAACACAGTTGGAAATCTTTTGCCCTCAGCAACCTAAAAGTGTTGAAACACTTATAAGTCTATTAATATAATCAACTAGAACTTCATATTAAAGTAGATATATAATATTTTCAATACAGAAATTGCTTTTATCATAATAGCAGAAGACATAAAAAATAAACAGATTTCCATCAATAAGAAATATAAAAACAATACAGTTATTTGATCAAATATTGCACAAAATAAAGGAGGCAAATGTGAAATTATATACATTAAAATATAAGAATCCATAAAGCTAAAGACTCAGGGACAAAGCAGAAGCTATACAGTAAGTTCCATTTACATGAAGGTCAGCTATAACCACAACCAGATAGCATACTATTTAGAGATAAAGGTGGGACCTAGTTCAGCTATTAAAAACACAATGGAACAATTAACATAACAATCAGTGCAGTGGTTAACTTTTAGGGGGCGGGAATTAGTTGTGACTAACTAGAAACAAATAAGGAACTCCAGAATTTTTAACTCGGTATTTTTACACTGCAGGTGGTGAAAACATGTGTGCTTACTTTGTCATTTTTTCACTGAGCACATACACAAGATTGATTATTACTTTTAGGTATGCCATATTTTCCTATAGAAGTACAAAAAAAAAAAAAAAAAGATTCAATTCTCAAAGATTTTCCCTAAACCGCCATTTGGGAATATTGTAAATGAAAACAATTCTAAAAATTTCCCAGAAATTGTCTTCTAAGAAAAGTACCAGAAACCAATGACAAATGTTCCCATTTGTATCCTTGCCCACCAACGAGGGAAACACTGGGATCTGAGCTTACAATGCCAAACTAGAGGAACGGGAAGAGAAGAGACATCATTGGGATCAAACAGAAATTCTTGCTTGATAAAGTGAAGAACTCGTAACACTGAGAATTCAACAATGCACGAATTCAATCACCACATAAGTGAGGATTTACTGACTGCTTTTTATATGTTGACAAAGGTCTGCAGACTATAACTAGGGTCACAACCAAGACCCTGCTCTGGAGAATCTCATTCTTGGGTGGAGAGATAGTTAAAAAAAAAAAGTGCCGGGCCCTCCCTGGTGGCGCAGCGGGTTAAAGCACAGCACTGAGAATCTAAGGCCGCTTCCACATGAGTTCGATTCCCGCCTGCCCCGGAGGTGACCACATGGCGTGGCAGACCTCTCCTGACCCGCCCGCTGCTCCCCTCAGCAGTGTACTTCGTTGATTTGCCTGTTCTGTCTCTGGTGAAGCCTCTCACCACCCCTGAGCCTCTGGCCTGTACCCCAGTTCTGTATGCACAAATAAATAAATCTTAAAAAAAAAAAAAAAAAAAAAAGTGTGCCATGAAATACATGAAGGTGATTACTCTGATGGAGGGCTGTTCAGAAGGATACCCCAGAACACCGGGGGTGTATGGAAGAGGAATCGTGTGTGAGCAAATAAAAAGTATCACTCACAGTACAGACAGCCTATCAAAGAAGTATGTTGCTGGCATAAAAGCAGACCCATAGATCAATAGAACACGAGAGATGAGAGGCTGGAAATAAACACATGTATAGATGGCCAATAGAGAAAGGACTGGCCTTCAATGCACGGCATTAGGAAAAGTGGACAGTCACATGCAAAAGAATAGAACTGCACTTCCGGATATAGTTGTGAGAACGGAGATTGCTGCAGCAGCCAGCTTGGTGGTAACATTTCTTCAACTATTTTTGGAGAACTTCCAATTTGATAGGCTGATAAAGGCTACTTCAGGGAGCAGCACAGTTGCACGGGAGAGGCATGTTCAGGAATCCCAGAGTGGCGTGAGCTATAGAACAAAGGGAGTTAGTTAGAACCAAAGAGGTAGACTGTAAGTCAAGTTTTGTACCTAAACACATGTACGAAGAATGAAAGAAGGTCTGAGTGAATGAGTGGATAGGAAAGCTGAGGGGGGAAAATCATGAAAACTATAGAAAAGAATCAAATGAAACTATGACAAGTGGAAGGTTATTAACTGAAATAAAAATGTGCATGAATGTCTAGGAGCTCATTGTTGAGCCGCAGTGCAAAGGTAAGGTAGAGCTAACTTGAAGAGGAGTCGAAAGAAAGCATCTGGCTTAGGTAGCAGAGAAAGGGCCAGAGGAAGTGGAGTCAGATCTTCCAGGGAACATGGACAATATAAAACATCTATACTATGTATTTTGCAATTCCAGTCTCCAAAGGACAAAGTGCGAGATTGGGGAAGAAAACATATTTTAAAAAAATAATGAATTAAAATTTCCTAAATCTATAAAACAACAAAAAAAAACTGCTTTTTTCTTTATGCCTTTGCTAACACTTCTAATATAGCTCACTCTGGAAGATGCGAGGTAGTGTCTCATTGGGGTTTTGATTTGCATTTGCCTAATAATTAATGAGATGAACATTTTTTCACTTGTCAGTTGACCAATCTGTACATTTTCTTGAAGTGTCTGTTCAGATTTCTGCCCCCTTTAGACTGGGTCTTTTTTTAGTTTGTTATGTTTTATGAGTGATGGATCTTGCAGTTTAACCCCTTGCTGGATGTATGAGGTGCCATTATCTTATCCCCTTTCATCAGTGTGTCTTGTTGTTTGAATGATAGTATTTTTCACTGCGCACAATCTGTGAAGTCTGATGTAGTCCCATTGGCTTAAGTTTGTTTCATTGGGATTGAATGGGCGTCTCCAATTCAGGTGGAGAGGAGTCCCATGCACCTCTCTAAGGTAATGGCATGGAGTGTACTGAATGTTTTATCTTATGTAAGAGCCCTGTAAACTGTTGGTGGGATTATAAATTGGTACAGTCATTATGCAAAAACAGATTAAAAATAGACCTATGCTATGATCCAGCAATGCCACACCAAGGTATCTATCAGGAGAATAAACACACTGATGGAAATGTTTTTCATCTCATGTTCACTGCACCACTATTTACAATAGCCAAGATATGGAGACAACCTATGTGCCTAAAGACAGATGAGTGGATTAGGGATATGTAGTCTATATGCACAATGAAATGCCACTCAGCTATAAGAAAAGGTGAAATCTTACCATTTGCAATGACATAGCTGGAACTAGAGAGGATTATGCTAAGTAAAAAATAAGTCAGAAAGAGAAAGACAAATACTGAATGATTTCACTCATATGTGGAATAAAAAGAGAAAGCAGAGCAACAGAAAAAGTCAAAACCAAAACAAACCTTTGGATTCTGACTACAGAACTGAAGTCACCAGAGGTATGGGGAGTGATGGGAATAGAGGATGGAGGGCCCACAGACTGTGGTGGAGGATGATGGGGCTTTGGTGGTGCGCATGTTGTGGCAACATATTTTTGAAGAGGTATGGATCTATAGGTCTACAACATGTACAGTGTTGGGAACCAGGATCACCTCAATGAAAACAAACAACACTGTTGCCAATATAATAATTTCAGTAAGTCCCAAAGAGGTTATATATCACAAAGACCTAAACACATTATAGTTAACTTTCCGAAAAAGTATCAATATGGCAATACTCAAACAAAGGAGGGAGAGATCTATGCTGTTTGCAATCACATACATTTGAGAAATGTAAAGTGTACATCAAAACACTACAAACTGGAAGTGGCAGGCATGGAGGGTAAAGTACAGAAAAGAACAACATTTACCAGAAATAGAGTATATGTAAGAAGCCATACTTCTGGACTCAAAACAATCACTGTAAAACAAACAACTGAAGTAATAAAGAGACCTACCATCTGATGTGGAAAGTAAGTGTAGCACTAACATCTGTTTCATTACAGCCAGAAGACAAGAAGGAAACAACAGAATACCCAAAAGCAGGAGGGAGAGTTTATTGACACATTTCTTCATTCGTGAATTCAGTCAACATGAGTCTTGCTATGTATGTGAAGTGTGCTTTGTTGTGTTGTGAGGAATGATACTAATTATGCAATTGCTATTACCATTTACTCAGTACTAATTCCTGTCAGTTATTCTTGTAGGTATTTATATATTTTTCATCAAGAATGTAAGTCCTTCCCAGCTGAATTATGTTATCCTCATAAAAAGGGAGGAAAGTAAGGCTCAGGGAAGTATCTGACTCTAGGTTATAGGGCTAAATTGGGGGTGAAGAGGGGTTTGAATTCCGTTCTGATTCCAGACCCAATCTTTCCACCAATTCTGAGTGCTTGCCTTGCTTTGACATTTTCTAGGAATAAAAGTGAATCTCAAAGTACCAAGGGCTGACATTAATGTTGCCTAGGGAGTTGTGAGTACTTCAAATAAGGCGATAGATTCATCTAGGTTTTAGAAGTTGCCATTCTGGACACTAAGATGCACAGGCTAGTCCCAAAGTTCACCTAGTCATATTCTAATTGGGAAATAAGCTGTGATGGAGGGATCTAAGAAAGCACCATTTTTATGCTGCTAGATATTTAGTTTCCTGGATGAATCTTCAGGTACTCAGTCATCTGGGAAATAATTCTAGGCTTATCTTTTCTCACTGCAAATAAAACTGAAAGTTACATAGCTGCTCCAAGATGTATGTACAACTCATGCTGAAACAATCATATTAACAAAGATCCTTCTTCTGTTGTTTTTTCCTAAGGGATATGACCTATGATCAGCTCTGACTAAAGTGATTTACAAGGAATTATGATTTATACTTGCAGAGTGGCTTGTCATTTCACTTCTATACATTGCCTATTGCTATATAAACTTATCTATCTATACTCTTTCCCAATCCTCAGAACCCATCTTGGTCTAGGATTCATGTGTATTGAGCTCCATTCTCCATTCTCCATTCTATGGATCAACATCAGAGTGATCAAACTAAACCATTTAATTTCAAAAAATGTAAACATAAGGCCAATTAAACTCTGCCATCAAGATGCTTATGAGTAAGGAACACAGAAAAAGAACATCCTAAAGGTTGTTAAGAGTGATAAAATATAAAGACACCATGGTAACATGGCTTCTAGCTGACTTGATATTTCTCCACACCAGCAGTAGAGATTGGGGAGTTAAAATTAAAACAGTCAAACCATAGAATCAAGTGAAATACATGTAAATCTAGAAAATCTTGTATAGGATATTTAGTCTTCTTCATACTACAAAATGTAAATTAAAAAGATAAATGAAGAAACCAAAACAATTGGGCAGGCATACCATGTTCATGGATACATTATTAATTAGTAAAATAATTTTCCTTAAATAGATAAGCAGATTGAATATTATACCAATCAGAATCAAAATCCCAGCAAGATTTTTTCTTAATATAAGTAAGTTCATTCTAAATTCATATGGAAATGCAAAGAAATTAACCAGAACTATTTTGAAAACCAATAAATCTGAAACATATATTAGTTTATTCCAGCAGCCATAACAAAGTGGCAAAATGTGACTTAACCAATGGAAATGTGTTTCTCACTGTTTTAAAGGCTGGAGATCCAAGGTTCAGTACCTGTCTTATAAATGGCTGCCTTTCCAGGTGTCCTCATGTGGCCTTCCCATGGTAAAGGCAATCCTGGTGCCTCTTCCTTCTCTCATAAGGCAAACAGTCCAAAAGTCCCCAGCCTCTATAACTTACATCATCCCCTTCACACTGACCAATTGAAGTCACATCAGGAGCTGGGACTTCAACACCTAAATTTTTTTTTTTTGGAGGGAGATACACAAATATTCAGTCCATAAATAGGCATTTTTAAAAATGCAAGAAAGTAACAGTAATCACAACTCTGTAAAATTGACATCAAAATGAATTTATATGGAACAATGGACTAGACCAGAGAATCTAGAAATAGGCTACACACTGTGTAGTCAACTTATTTTTCACAAAGTTACAAACATAGTTCATTGGGGGAAAGGACAGTCTGTTCCAAAAAAGTGATAGAAAATTTGGACACCTGCAAGCAAATTGGTGAATATAATATTCCATCTCATTAAAAATGGATTCAAAATGGATCACAGGTCCCAATCTAAAATGCAAAGCTATAAAATCCTTAAAAGAAAATCTTCTATGTACTTAAGCAAAAAATAAAAGTACAGCCCATTAAAGAAAAATACAGTAAATTTAATTTCCTCAAATCTAAATTTGCTTTGTAGAATACACTATTAAGAGAAAAAAAAAAAGATAAGCAGATAAGCTACAGGCTGAGTCAAAAATAAATTACTGGATATTACATATCTAACAAAAGATTTGTATCCATAACTTTTTAAATAATTCACCAAAATGTAAAAAATAAATTTAAAAGCAAGCACAAAAGATTTGAAGAGATATATCAACAACAACAAAAAATAGAAAATAAGCACATAAAATGTTCCACATTTTTAGCCATTAGGGAAATTAAAAGATACTACTACATATGCCTCTTACGATACACACAATGATGTGCTGACATTAAAAGAACTGAAACCTTCACTTATTACACATTCCCTACAATATATGGTGCTGTCACTCAAGAAAACAGTTTAGCAGTTTCTTAGAAATTTAAATATACATTTAACAGATAGCCCAGGAATCCTGTCCTTACATATTTACTTTAGAGATGTATAAACTTGTATTTCCACATAACCTCTACATGAACTTTATTGAAGTTATACATAGAATTGTTCAAAACTTAAAGTCATCTGACTATCCATCTGTACACAGATGAGTGTACAGACTGTGTTACATCCTGTATTGGTTTCCTATTGCTGCTGAAATGAATCGTCATAAAATTAACAAAACCATGACTAAAGCCAATTGAAAAATGAACATTATCAGCTAAGATCAGTGTTCTCAGGGTTGCTTCTTCTAGAAGACCCCAAGGTAAAGTCCATTTCCATGACTTTTCTAGTTTTAGAGGGTGTCTGCATTTCCTGGATCTTTGACCCTTTCTTCCATCTTCAAGTTACCTCAGTCCAACCTCTGTTTCCATTAGTGTGACTCATTTTTCCTGATTTTTATCCTTTGATCTTCTTTCTTCTCTCTTATAAATATCCATTTGATTACATTGCACCTACCCAGATAATCCAGGAAAATAACTCCATGTCAAGACCCTTCATTGAACCTGTCTGCAAGTTACTCTTACCATGTTAGATTACCTATTCGTTGGTTCTTAGACTTAGTATGAGGACATCTCTCAAGGGTCATTCCTCTGTTCATCACCCATCCATAATGGAATACTACTGAGTAATAAAGAAATAACACATTATTGAGACAGGTAGCAACTTGGATATATGTTGAAGGCATGATATTGCATGAAAGAAGCCATTTTCAAAGGTTATATACTGTATGGCTTTATTAAAAAGAAAAATCTGTAGCAATGGAGAGCTAAAAAGTCAGTGGTTTTGTGGTTTCCAAGATTTAAGGGTGGGTAGCCCGTGACTATGAAGGGACAGCAGAAGAGTGTGTTGAGAAGAGGAAGTGTCCTGTGTTCTGCGGGCGGTGATGGTCACTCTATGAATCCATACCTGTGTTTATTAATAGAACTTTATAACAAAAACTAGTAAGTTTACCTTGCCTAAAATAACTCCTTATAAAATGAAAAGTCCAATTCTGCCTTTGACCCCGTTGACCCAATTAACACTAATTTAGCCTGCTAGTCTCTAAGAGTTTACTTTTACTTAATTCACTCGTTTGTTTTGGTTTCTCTACATTCCACATGCAAATGAAATCATTCGGTACTTGTCTTATTCCATTGGACTTATCTCATTAAACATTATCCCCTCTAGAGTCTTCCGGGTTGCTACAAACATTTCTTTTATTTAAAGCTGAGTAGAAATCCATTATGATTCTACACCACAAAGTGGTGAACTTAATATAATCTATGCAAATGTTGATGTACAATGATGTACACCTGGCTCTCATACATTGTTATCATACAATGTCACCTCAATAAATTACAAATTGATAAAACAAAAAGATTAAAAGGCTACAACAGATATGAGATGAATCACCACCTCTCGGAGTCTCAACCTGCGCATATTTTTATATTTCTCCAGCAGCAGAGGATTCCATCCTGATGTCCCCACACTTAACTTCCCTGGATTTTGCAGGGTGCTTACACATCCTCCTTTCAACCCCCAATTCCTTGTCAATAAGAGAAGACTCCCCGTTGCGGATTCCTGGTGCTCCCGAGAGCCTGGAGGGAGAAGCACGTGAGCACTGACTGCTCCTCATGTTGGCTACAGAGAAACCCCCTCACAGCAACAGTCTCAAACGCTTTTTATTTAATGCTTTAAAATATATTTATATCTTTGGCCTTGTTTAACATTTCTCACTGAGTTCCCTTTTCCTTTCAAGAAGCAGAGGCCAAAAAAAAAAAAAAAAAAAAAAAAAAAAAAAAAACAGAAAATGAGTTACAGGAGCCTCAGCAAGAAATCTCCTGAGACACCGTGGTCTCCTGGAAAATTCTCCTCAAGAGTTTACAAGACATATAAATATATACTGGATGAAGTTTTCAGCGACCTTTAAACTGTTTGCATTTAAGGACAAGTCCAAGATGTGTTTCTGTCCCTGGTAGATTCTTAAGTCCCTGGGCTTAAATTTAACAAATCTAAACCAGACTGCAGAGCAGTGAAGCATCCAGACATGGCACCCTGGGTCTGGGCGTCCAGGAACCCAGTGGGTATGGGTATTGGGACAGGTGTCCAGGGCTGCTACCCTGGGGTTTTCTCGTTCCCAACAGCCTGAAATGGGAAGGATGGTGATTCTCATCACCCCAAGGAGAAAACGGAATCTCAGGTTACACAGGCTGAAGTTACCTGGTCTGTGGGAATCTCCTATTCCTTGTTGATTTGGGTTACCTATTTTCAGGGTTGTTACAGATTTAGCCTTGAAGCTGAAGATCATTGTAGGTGCTCAAGAAACGACAACTGTGGGTAAACCAAGATCCAAACCCAAGTTCTGCAGACTCAAAAAGGCTGGCTCTTCTTCCCTCCCTCCCTCCCTCCTTCCTTCCTCCCTCTCTCCCTTCCTCATGAAAATGGATCTTATTTTTTCCTGTACATTGTTTCTTATTTCTCTGTGTCCCTTGTTAAGGTCAGTGCTTTCCAGAAGCACAGAGGCTGTGCTCGAGCGCTCCAGGCAAGACTCTCCTGGCTGGCTAGGCCACCCGGCTGTCCCCCACCCGCTGCTGACCCCCACTCCTTCACAGGAGACGCCAGGGGCTGCTTTACTGGCCTTCAGGGGAAAGCCCCCGCCTGCCTATAGGCCGGCCCTATTCCTCCAGCCTGGAAGTGGAGACCCTCTCGATGGGGCCCTATATATCTGCAGAGACAAAGGGCCCTCGCCTCTCAGGGTGACTGTCATTCATCTTGGCAACAAGACAGTGACAAAAATAGCCGATCCGATCCAAGGAAGCAGCCAGACAGCAGTGTCTGGTGTTGCCCTGGGAGCTGTGGCCAGGGACATTGTCTCCGGCTGGCTCGGAGGTGCCCCTCAGTCTTCTTGCCAGGCCAGGGTGGAGAGCCCCTTGGGACAAGGCAGGGGAAGGTGCGCCTTGCTCCTCCTGCATCACCATGACCCAGCTCGGGTGGGTCACTCAGGGGGCCTATGTACTTCTGACATGCTAGTGAGGAGAACTGCAGCCACCACTGCAGGCCTCTAAGCACGTTTCTCCTGCTCGGTGCGTTTGGATGTTAGCAGGAGGAGGCAAAAGAGGGCAGGAAGAAGCAGCAACGTCTGAGTGGGTCAGAACTAGGAGGGAATCGTGAACGCGTGTACAGACCTACGAGGCAAGGACATAGCAATAATCAGATTAAACGGGAGGACAGATTTTCTGACTCTAAAATTTCCTAGCTTAGAAGATCCATCGTTTCATGTTCTGCTTTTAAATATTGACCATTTGTTAAAAACCTAGCTTAAAAAATAGAGAAGTTTCACAGCAGGCCTACCATCCCTGCTAATCCCTGGTGTAGGGATCAGCTCAGGGCTGTTAGCATTTGGGCTGTTTCCTCCTGCTGCTTTTCTAGTCCTGTCTCACTCCGTGCAGGTGAGATCCTGCGTGTGTGGTAGGTGTCTGTGCACACACTGTTTCCTGCCCTGCTTTCCTCTTCCAGCACACAGAATTAACAAGAAAAGACTTAGGGAAAATAACAACTTTATGCAAAATGGGATTTTGGAGAGGATCCCAGAACAGACCATGGCTGGCAAAACAAGTAAAGTTCAATTAAACGTGGTAGTTTTGCAACACTCACCTCCTGGTTTTGATCACTGTTAATTGCACCATGGTTCTGGCAGAAATTAACATGCGGGACTCTGGGTGACAGGAGGTGAGGACTGACTCTCATGCAACTTTTCCATGAGAGAAAAACTACTTCGAAATGAAAGGTGTCGAAATGAAAGGTGTCGAACTTCTCTTCATAAAACAATATATTTAGCATAGATACAAACTGGGTTTCTTTCTAGCACTGCATAGTATCGGAAAGCGCTGTAGTCAGGACCATTCTGCTGAAAATTCTTCCACAATCTGGAGAACTTTCACAAGATCAAGTCCCAGGATGAAATCACTGGTTCAAAGTGTTTTAATATACGGAAGTCTTTCGTTTCATCTTATCAAAATTCTTTCCAAAATGTTTTATTAATTAATACTCTGACCATCCAGTTATGAGTGTGTCTTTTCTAATTAGTAACAGATAATGTTACTAGGAAAGATGAGAGTAGATCAGAGAATTCTCAGATTGTATTTCTTCGTACAAAAAGCCGAGGCTGGGCCCTTTGATTCTTGACACGTAGGGGTTTTCTTAGGAATTTGAGCAACATGTGATCATTCTTTGTCTACCTCATGTTACAAACTTTGACTGCTTAGCGATGTTTAAGAAAACATATTTTAATGATTTCAAAGTGCACGTCTTAATAGAAATAAGTCGTTGAATATTCTTCAAGTAATATTAAGACTAAGATAGACACTAATAGGATTTATTAGTAATGGTTAAATTCTTAAAGCAGCTAATTATCCTCAGTAGGTGATGAACGTTTCCACCATGCTTTCTTAGAGATAAAGCTGATATAAATTTTCAAATTAAGCAAGTTAATAGATGACATTCTATACTGGCTGTAGATATTACACAGGGTATGTCTTGGATACAAGATGCAAAGAATGGAACTGAATCCTCCCAGGACGTGGGCAGCAAGGTCTCGGGAAGATCACGTGACCTGCTGTCTCCTTAGTTTCCTTTTTGCAAAATGCTAACGATAACTGCTCGGCACCCTTCAGTGATGTGAGAATCCAATGTGATTTGACATTTTGGGCCTTAAATCTACCTATTCCTGCATCATTCCACAAATAATTTTTGAAAAGCTAGAGAAGAACCATTGCCCCCTGCAAACAGCTATCCATAGTAGCCACGTAAAATCGCTCCTAAGTCTGACAAAGCTGAATACTTGAGTGGATTAACCAGCTGTGTGTATGTTCACCACGGAAGACCATGCAGCCATAGAAAGATGAAATCTTCCATTTTCAGAAGCCTAGATGAATGGAGGGGGAGTTCTCCCTCTATATCAATAAAAAAGCAGACACCTAATTCAAAATGCCACGGTTAAACTGCACAGAGCCTTCCCTCCTTTGTGGGTCCGAAAGCCCCACTCCCTTGCATCAAGTTCATGATCACGCACTGAGGCCATCTCACTCACGGGAGAGTCGGACTTTGACAGACTTGGTGTCATGTACCGCACTGAGCCCTGACCTCCTCCCCCCAGCCTCTTGCTGTCTCCCAGCACCCTCCCCACAGAGCGGAAGCACAGCACCGCCTGCTGTATTTAGTGGACTGAGAAGATGGACACTTGCTGATGGCAAATGACGCCCCGAGGTGGAGAAACACTGAGTGGAGATGCACTGGGCCATGTCTGGAAGGACAGTGCTCGTCCTTCTGGCCCTGGCCTTTGCACACAGGGCTCAGCACACAGGGACCCAGATCCTGCGTTGGGGTTTCTGGGCTTGCTCAGTGTGAGAGACTCTCTTCTCCTCCCTCGTCCCTGACGCATCCCCTCTCCCCCAGTCGGTGAGCTCCTTGCTGTACACTGCAATGTGCCTTTGGGGGACCACTTACAGGTGCCCCGTCACCCCTGACCATAGTGCTGTATCCCTCACCCCAATGCCAGGTCCGTGTGATTACTGGGATAAAATGATGCCCAGTGATAAGTGCAAGGGACCAATGGCAGCTAACAAATGAAGACGAGAAGGTCGAAAGCTGGGATGGAACTCACACATCCTGCGCACTTTCCGGCAGGTGCACTGTGGTCTCAACTCTCCTCCGTTCAGCCTCACTTCGTGTGACCCCCCACCTTAAAGATGGAGGACACTGAAGTCAGAAAAATTAAGTTCTGTGCTCAAGGTTACCTAGCCTGTAATGACAACCCCAGGATTCTGACTGGGCAAGTTCGTAATTGGTGTTCTTTGGACTGAAGAACACTGAGTAACCTGGCAGCCTGATGAGGAATTTGGATTCTTAAGGATTGTGGGCTCATCCCATTTATATTCATCACATGAATGCCATACACGAGGTACCTGAAAGGAAACAGGATGGCAGTTTCTCTGACTGTTTCAATATGTTCAAAGGACATTGGGGGCTATTTTCATTGACTTTCTCCACGTTTCTTTTCAAACCAAGTACAGCCTAGTATCTTCCATTTAAGTCTAAATGGATGTGTCAATGGCAAAGGTGCCCCCAGCTGGGACTTACTTAACTTGCAGTTTAGGTATCCACCCTGCATTGCACAATCCTCAAATGGGATGTGATGCAATTTTTTCTTAAACAGACTTTGCAAAACAAGTATTGAGTAACCCGAATCTCTCTTTATCCCTGTATATGCCTAGCAACCTTGCAGGTCTGTTTGACAGAGAAAAATTTGCCCTTGGATAGCAGTTCAGGGAGATACTCCAAGGCTCAGACAAGCAGGAGGCTTGGAAGTGTTGTAATCAGTCGGCCTGGTTGAGATTAACGCAGGAGTCCTGCTCAGACCCCCTCCCCCACCCCAGCCAAGGGCAGCTGATGACTGGAGGAGCCAGACTGGGGAGACATTTCAGTCTGCTGGATGCAGGGTCTGAGGCAGAGGGGAAACTTCCTAATGTGTATCTTCCGCTGAAAAAATGACGCAAGCCTACAGAAATTCTGAAAGAGGAACAATCTTGCTTCATTTCATCATCCAACAAACGCGTCTTTGTTACTACTTTACCTTCCAGAGTGCCTCATTCATTCACATTTTTCACTGTGGGATGAATAAAAGCAGCCACTGTCTGCGCTGTATTATCGTGCTAGAACAGGGCTCTGTGTTTATGTACGTGACCAAGTTCATCCCAGACAAAAGTCTCTGTCAAAGATTTCCTCCCATTTTACAGATAAGAACATGAACTAGGCCCTGCCTGGTGGCGCAGCAGGTTACAGCACTGCACTGAGAAACTAAAGCCACTTCCGCATGGGTTCGATTCCTGCCTGCCCGGAGGTGACCACATGGCGCGGCAGACCTCTCCTGACCCGCCCGCTGCTCCCCTCAGCAGTGTACTTCGTCAATCTACCTGTTCTGCTCCCCACTCTGTCTCTGGTGAAGCCTCTCGCGACTCCTGAGCTTCTGCCCTGTATCCCAGTTCTGTATGCACAAATAAATAAATCTGAAAAAAAAAAAAAGAACATGAACTAAGGGCATGTTAGAATCCCAAGCATGTGCCCTAGGTAAGCTGGGGGTCTGGGATTCATTTTTTTTCTTCTGATTCCTTGTCTGATGGCTTTCCAGTTGAGCTACTGTAAGCACATCTCATTTATTTATCGTCCAGTGATTGAGGACCTGGGGATACAGAGCATCACAGGTGCACTATGGCCACCATGAGCAAGGAGCGTCGGGGTGGGACAGGAGAGCTCCCCCGGGGTTCACACCCAGGTCTGCCCATCCCAAAAGGGGGGATGACATTACGCCACTGACAATGAACTTGATCTCGTTCTCACTTTCCATTGTTGCTAAGCGTAAGATTTTACTGTGTCTCTAAATTAATATTTTCATATATAATCTGAACATCTAAAGAAATCACCACTTACTTTAGAGCACTGAGTTTTGCAGTAGGTATAAATCTTAAAGCACAAAAAATTCAAGGTCACAGGAATCATTGCCTTACTTTCTGTAAACTGATCTGGTGTTTATTTCTAACCTCCATTTTGCCAGGTAATAAGGATATAATCTAATCAAAAGAGATTTACACCTCTGAACCCTGACAAGTCCCGCATTGTTGTTTATATTCCAGGTTCTCAACTACTGCCTGGTACATGGGGATAAAGTCACACGGCCTTCAGTGTTACCCTCTGTCCTCTTTAACATTCCCTGGGTCACCCTGATTCCCATCTGATTCCCAGTTTCTGTCCTTAAAGCTCAGGTCTGCACCCTGTTTACCCAGCTGCAAAGCCTCCCCAGGTCTGGTTTGACTGCTGCGGCCTTGCTGGATGAATGGATTGTCAGTGCCTCGCAGCTCTGGTTTTCCGAAGCCTTTCTTCCTGCCCAGTGGGCTTCTATTTACAAAGGACCTGCTGCTTTTCCAGGCGAGGCACTCAGGCTCCAGGCTGTCAGGACAGAAGCAGGTGATTTTGCTGGGATTGTCAGGGGAAGAGAGGATACTTGAAGTGTAGACCTTGCAGGTGACAGTGATAACTTTTCTATTAGTCAGTGTTCGCCAAAGAAATAGAACCACTTAGAGAGAGAGACTGATTTTAAGGAATTGGTTCATGTCATTGCAGAAACTTAGAGAGTCCTAGAGTCCAATATCTGATGGGAAGAAGCCAGCCAGTGGACTGGAAATAGGAAAGAGCTGAAGAATTGAGTCAGAAATGATCTGCCACAGAATCAGGAGTCACTAATGTTGCAGATGAAACCCAAAGACAGTCTGCTGGAAAATTCTCTCTTGCTCTTACAGTCAAACTTTTGTTCTCCTCAGGCCTTCTACTGACTGAATGTAGCCCACCCACATATGGAGTCCATGGATTTAAATGTACATGTCATCCCAAACAGCATCACGGAAACATCCAGGATGTTTGGCACATACATGGGCATTGAGACTTAGGCGAGGTCACATGAGACTAAACATCACCACATTCTTTCTTGAGCATGCACATGTGGGTGTCCACAAAACCCCATCACTCCCCGACTCCATGCTGACGTGTCAAACCAAATCCTGGACTTCTTGCGGTTACCTTGAATGAGGGCGTTTCAGAAGCAAGCAAACGACCTATGTTTATAAGATGTGAATTAATTAGCTTAATATTAACTGTCTCTGCAGATTCATAGGTGAATAAGGTACTATTCTTTGTCCCAAGGAATTGACTTTTATGGAGCCCCAGGGAACTAAACAAGAAGATGGGAAACAGTGCAATGTTTGCTAAAACTGTAGTCTTCCCGGGCACTACAGGGCCCTGTGCTTTGGTCTTTCATCAGTTTTCTCTCTGAATTCCACACTGGAGCGGGGCCACTGGCCACACCAGGGTCTCAGGAGAAGAGCCACAGGCAGCAGGATGCTGCTGTAGAGGGTGCTGTCAGGGTCATCCAGTGTCCCACAGGGCCTGCCCTCAAGGACAGGGAGGTATCTTGAGCTCAGGAAACGAAGCAGTTGTGTCTCTCCTTCCTTAGCAACCTGTTAGCTTTCGCCTTAATGTACAGTTAGTTCTGTGAGACTCCGCATGCAGCTTTCCTTTGCTTTAACTTTGAAGGAGAAATGAAAGCAAAGGTGAAGGTGACCCAGCAGGGCTCTAGGACCGTGTTCCTGTGCCTGTTTTGTAGACTGAGGATACTTCTGCCTTCTCTCTCTCTCACACACTCTCTACCCATTTCTCTCTTCTTTTACTAGCTTTCTTTTTTTTTTTAATCCTACTGTAATGTTTTCTTGTCAATCAACTCCAATCCACTTTGGAAAGACAGAGTGAAGGGTAGAAAGGTGGATAGATGGACAGTCAGAAAAATGGAGGGATGGATAGAATGATGATTGCGTGGATGGATGGATGGATGGATGGATGGATGGATGGATGGGTGGATGGATGGGTGGGTGGGTGGAGCAATAAATTTTTCCTTGAGGGAACTGTGGGGAGCAAAAATGAAGCAAGGGTACAGTCAGATTGGATTTGTTGGGAGGAAAGGAGTCTCTACCTGGAGCTAGGTGGAGAAGAGGGATAGGGAGTCTGTTTTATACTGATCTTTAGTGAACAGAGTTAATTAAATAAGTGACTTAGTAATCACATCATCTGGTTAATGCACTTCAGAATGTGTCCCAGATACATTGGTCATTATGCTGATGGAAAGCTTTTTGAAAAGGCAAAAAGCCCTCTTCCTATGCTCATCCTGTAATTATCCATTTCTTGCCTACCCCTTGCTGGTTTTGATAAGAGCCATTAGGATAATAATTATAGACTCAACTAATGTATTAATAACTCTGTTGATGTACGCTTCTTTATGCCTCTGTAAAAGACCGAAATGCGTTAACCTCCTTGTCGCCCTCTGCCATGGACTGTGCCAGACTTTTACTAAGGACCTGCCTGAGCTTCCCGAACTCCAGCTTGCTGCGAATGTGTGCTGTGTGCAGAGACAAAGCCTGTTCATTTTGCTTATGGCCATTTCCCTTTTTAGGAACTTGAAATGAAATCCTGTGTTTATCCTGTATATCTGAAGAATGTACGTCAGCTGCAAAGCCTGAAATAGACATGGTTTTTGCTGCCCTAAATATTTGAATCTTGAGTCAAGTTATTATAATTGCTAGACCTCCTTCTTTAAATATAGAAGGACAGTAGAAGCCGCACATTGGAAATAACCACCCCCCCACCCCCGTGGCGTAGCAGTTTCCACTGGACTTTATTTTAGACAGTCCTCTCAGGCTGGGAGAGGGTAGTGGAATGATGAGCTATTTGACTCATCTGAAGCTTTAGGGAGACGGAGACGTGATAAGGGGGACAGGCAGGAAGAAGGTGTTGGTCTAGTATGATAGGACAGAAACTTCGCCACACCCTGTTGTAAAACCATTGTTAATCAACCATTGCCCCCTCTCAGGGCGGCTGTTTCGCTGATAAGTAGTTTCAGATTAAACAGTGAAGGCAAATATGTTTGCCCCAGACAAAAGCACTTGCAGTGGGACCCAACTGCTTTTGAACTGTTTGATAACTTATCTTCTGCAGCTAGGGCATTAAGCTAAAGTTGCAAGGTTGTCTTGACATCAGCAGAAAGAGCCTTGGGATAAAAAAAAAAAATGGTCAAGCAGCCCTGCTCAGTACACGCCACAGTCAGAGAAAAAGAAAGAAGGGACTCAAAGTCCATTAGCTGGGACTCTGTTTTCTTTAACATCAGTTTGATAGTATAAGACCCTTCTGTAGAGGGTGTTGTCCAGAATCACCCCTGAGACCCTGACGTCGTTCACATCCCAATTCCTCTCATTATGAGAGGAATCTGATACAATTTGGTTCCTTGGAATTGAACTTTAGGAGAGGCATAAATACGATTTGTGTCATTGAAGACGTCATAATGAAAGGTGTTTTCTAGTGGTTGATTAGAAGATAATGTTGAAAATGAGAAATGATAAATGAAAATGCTGTGTCTATCAATATCTGTGTATGTAGAATATATGATATATACATGATATGAGACAGACCTTATGCAGAGTCTACCACATATAATATAGAAAAAGAAGTGGTCCAGCCACCAGCTCCCTCCACCACACAATGGTGTCCTTGACAAAGACTGATCCATAAATCAATTTATATTTAATGCATCCATATTTTCATTAGTAATCAATGTAATTAAGTAAATAAATGTCCAAAGCAGCTATCTACGGCTGGACAAGCTGATGGGAAAATCAAGGAGATGAAGCAAGCATTTTCTGCCAAACTTCCAGTTTATACAAACAAATGATGAGCAAACTGAAATTTCATGAGACTGACTCCACGATGAAGGTGGAGGGAGAGCGGACTGGGTGCTCAGAGCCACCCCCAGGCTGAGGGGGCCAAGGAGAGCACCAGGGAGTGGTTCCTGGACAAGCTCTCTTGGTATCTCTGGGTTGGGACCATCAGTTTTAGTCTGAGGATCACAAAGCACAGGAGAGGATAAGCCCTAATAATAATAACAATAATCCTAATAATAATAATAAAAAAAATACATGAGCTCAATCAGAGATTCCAAGAGGTAAGAAAAGGCCACTGGTCCTTGTCAAGACCCCACTATCGGCTGGAAATTTTGCTAGTCATCCCCCAAGTGCTTAAGGACTTTTCTGGCAAGTATTGGAGAGTAAGAGGGACCTTTCAAGACAAAAGCTAAGATGCTTACATGACAAATGCTGGAACAATTCGAAAATGCTTGGACAATAGGGCAGAAAGAACAGCTTAGTCCCAACATATCTGAAGAATAAAACTTTGCTCGAAACACACAAATGAACACATAGAAAGACCCACTGTGGGATGCAGGATGCTTAAGACTCACTGGACACTGTATAGAGCTTTGAAGCTTGTAACACAGCTTTCAACTGTGAAGAGATAGTTTCCTATTAGCCAATCCAATAGATATTGGTTAAACAATTAACATGGCCATGAAATATTCTAATATTGGGCCAGAGACTTAGTCAGATCATCATCCTCTTGGATTTCCATTCTAGTGAGTGCAAGTAGATGACAAGTGAAATATGAGTGGGCAAATAAATAAGACAAAAACAAAATACCAGGTAACATGCGGAGCTCTCAAGCTCTCATTGTACGAATTAGGGGGGAAAAAAGGCCCCTGTGGGTGGACAAAATAGAGAGAAAGTACCACATCCTCTGGCCTGAGAGGTGTGTCTACTCAATAGCACCTTCTGCTAACACTAGGTGAAGCACCTCTGGCACTCAGGAGGAATCTGTGGGCCCGAGGTCTGGCCACCCCAACTCCGTGACCAGAAGCCCCTGACAAAGCCCAAACCATGGTGGCTCTGACGTGGTCTGGGGGCCGTGCTCAACACCCCATGGGGGGATGGATGGGTGAGCCCACATGACTCGGGATGCTCTTGCCAAAACAGTGCTATTTGTTCTGAGATCTCAAAGATGAGCAGAAGTCAATCCCATCAATCCCACACAAGGGGAGAGCCACATTCCAGACAATGAGACTAACAAGGACAAGAATCCCAGCCAGACGAGTGTGGCTGTACAGAACACCAAAGCCAGCACGTGGGCAGCGGGCATGGGCGGAGGGGACAGAAGGGACAGTCAGCCATGGAACTGGCACTTGCTATCAGATTTTGGTGGGGGGGGAGTGGTATGTCTGTGCACTGTGCATGCTTACAGTTGAAATTAGGTCTAACTTAGTTGGAAACTGAGGTTGACAGGAATCCTTAGCTTCCTGGTTTCTATGGAAAATATAAATTATGTATATTTACATCGAGGTTATAAAATCCCAATTTAGGGAACCAAGACCCTAGATTGCTATCACCGAAAGAACTTTATTAATTATATGCACTTAATTAATACATGCATTTAATTATACTAGGATGGCAAAGAGGTGTTTTGGGAGGGCATGCACAGAAGCAAAATGAGAAGACATTTAAAATAAAAGTACACCCTCTAGATAAAGCAAAGGCAGCAAGTTCAACAACTCAGGACTAAAACAAATGCAATTTATGGTTCCAAATCTGAACTCCCGAGACGTTGCGCACCCCGATTCTCCAAAGGCATGAAAACTGACGCCAGGTGTGCTCAGTGGCTCCCCTCCCTCCTCCTGGTGGACTCCTTCCTCTAAGTTCCAGGGCATATTCCCCATGAAGCCCTGGACCACAGACGGATTGATGGAGTGCCCCTCATCGATGCCCACCTACCAATGCCTGTGGTGATGTGCCCCATGCCATCCCATGAGTGTCCCGTGGTCACCGCTTTGGGGTCCTGTCTGAGCTAGCCTCACACAGTGGCAAATACCTGTCCCTCTGGCTAGTGAATCCTATAAAAGTGACCTAAGACTTTCTGCCTAACTGGCTCTGCCCGATGTTCTTCCTCCTGCCACCTCGTTCATATAGGATCCCTGGGCTGACCCTCTTACTGGCCTCAGTTCCTCCATCTTCCCCGGGAGGTTCTTCATCGGTATACCCGCACCCCCAGGCCTGTGGTGGAGCCAGCTCCTCTGCTCCCAACCGTATCGGTGCCTTCCCTTATGTCCAGGTCAGGCACGTGTACCTAGTCATTGCTACTTACATCTAATCATTGATCTAAGCATCTAGCAATTTGGATGACAAGTTTTATCTGACCAGTTAAGCAGTGTCTCTTTTCTACTGTCTTTAGATCACCTAGCTCTGGCCCATTTCTGCTGTGTACTCCGCCAGAAGATAACTGGCCACCAGAATTAGGGAGAGCAACAGGCTAATGAGACACCACTGGAAAAAAAAAAAAAATCAAGCTTGATCAGTAATATAACAAAATACCATCCAGGTCCTTGAAATATCAAAATAAAATAATGCCATACAGTGATTTGTTCAATGACTTTGCAACTAAGTTAACTCAATATGTCTTAAATATTTTGCAGTTAGATACTTCTTAACTATACATTACTCCCTGAAGGCATGCATCCATTAAGATTTAAGCTATTGTGCGACAAAAACACTGATTAAAAAAGATACCTGCACCCCCATGTTTATTGCTGCTTTATTTACAGTTGGAAAGACATGGAAGCAGCCCAAATGCCCAAAAGTAGATGACCGGATTAGAAAGATGTGGTACATATATACAATGGAATATTACTCAGCAACCAAAAAAGAGAAACACATGTCTTTCACAGCAACTTGGATGGAGCTGGAAAAGATCATGCTTAGTGAGATAAGCCAGAAAGAGAAAGAAAAATACCGGATGGTTTCACTCATAGCAGGAGTATAATGGACCAGGCGAGAAAATAACAAAAATAATGAACAGCCATATACCAGAGACATTTCGTGGGGGTGGAGTGGGGAAGGATCAAAAACGGGGGGTGGGGAGGGAAGTGCATGGGATTATGGTGATGGCACACGTGTGACTTGGTGATGGGAAACCCACAGGGATTACAATTGAGATGGGGGAAAAAATGTACAAAATGATGTAAAAATAAACTCATAAAAATTTAAAAAATTTTTAAAAAGATATAAGCTATTGTGTGATATATGAAGTTATTTCTAAAAATGGGTAAAATATGGATTTTTATCTCTCATACACACACCAACAGGAAGAACAATTTATGCACACCCATAATGTAAAAACTAAGGCCCTACAACATGTTACGGCGGCAATGCTAAGCCAGATGACAGAGGAGTTCCTTCTACAGAACTTTCCTCTAGTTTTGCAAAAAGTGTTGATGGCTGAGTCCTTGATCTGGTTTAATATTTCAGCTATGTGTCAAGCCTAAGAATCAAGAGATTCTGAAACAGTCAAATAACTGTCACTTCCACCACATTACAGTAACAGAAACCCCAGCACAATCACCTAGGCCTCTCACTTCCAGTTTCAGAAGTTAGCTGATCCAGGCTTTCTGGTCCACACGGCTGAACACTGTCCACTGATTCATTCTAATGAGTCATCAAATATTATGTTCAGCATGTTCACGACCCAAGAACTATATTAGTCATTGAGAATGATCAAGTTGAAAGGCCTGGGTGACTGACAAGAGCACCCTCCAGACAGACATGGAATAGGCCGGGAGACCTGGCGTAAAGTCTGCACAGTCATGATTCTGTGGTGTAAACAGTAGAAGAGTGGCTTTGTGCACCGAGTAAAATCAGAGAAGACTCTGGAAGACTGTTCTTTAAAGGGTCTTTAAAGATGAGTCAATGCTTCCTGAGTGAAGAAGGGAAAGTCTTGGAGCCCACATCCCCCATAACTTTTCACGACATGAGCCTCCTTGATGGTCTAGTGAAGGTTACTCCCTCCTTTTCAGAGTGGTGACTTTTAAGCACGAAAAATGATGTGCTATTAAACATTTACAATCAAACACATTGAGGGAATCAATGATAGATTAAAATGAAATACTGAAATATGATTTTTAAATATTGAAAACAGTAACCTGCTTCCCCTTAACGTACTTATAAAGCTTACTGAGCAGATGCCCTCACAGTGGTCTAGTAATGACCAGGCTTTCAAGCTAGGGGTTAACATAAGCATCATTTCACGATGGCGATACTGTGGTTTGAAAAAGCTACGCTATTAGTGGCAACGTTACAAGTCTCTACTAATATGATTGGCAGGCAAACCACTGAATTCATCATAGGAGGAAATAAGAAATTGATACTAGTCTGAGTGAAAATAAATAAGAAAAATCTCCTCATTCAAGTGCCCTCTGTAGATCTAAGGGGAATCCATGGGTGTCCAGATCAAAAACACTTGTTCTGGAAAGACAGACTAGAATGTGCAAAGTGGAGGGACACCTCAGTGGGTGAGATGAATGTGGTTATGTGGGCAGGGATGTACCTGGCCGTAAAGTCTCATCTGCAGAGTAAGTACTGAAGTACCTTGACTTTACCCACTGCACTTGGAAAACATCAAAAGAACCTTAAAGAGAAGAACAGCACTGTCATATGGAATTCTGGAAGATAAACCTGATATCAAAGTAGAGGATATTTTATGCAATTATCTGACTCTTAAAATATACCTTTATTTGAAGACACATAGCACAGGAGGAAATAGTTATTTTGGAAATGTTCATATGTCTTTCTTTTTTCTATAAGTAGTAGAGAAATTTTTAAAAAATGGTAAGATGATATCCTG
>NW_004567121.1:36394066-36401640 GCF_000260355.1 Condylura cristata
AAAAATATCAGAAGGATGCTTCCACCTGTCTGTTAAGTATTCCAAGAACTCCCTTGAATTTCCACTGACCTTCTCTTCAACCCTTTTCCCCCAATCCCCATCAGAAATGTAAAAGAAGAAAAGAAAGGAGGGAGGTACTTCCTGACTGAAAGGCAGAAACTAGACACCCAGAGTTCACTGGCAAGAGCAGCCTCCCCTAACATTTGCAAACATCTTTAGGGGAGGAGCATTTGCCTTGTAAGTAGTTATTTTAAAGCCATAAAACAAGCTAACCAAGTGTGCAATAGAGCAACAGAACAAGCTTGTTTAAAAAGCAAACTCCCTGCATTAAGACTGACCTTCCCATATGGTACAATGACCTGGAAAATATCAACCCTTGGGTCTCTCCTCACCGTGACTCCATCTAACCTGTGCCCTGTCTACACTGACCTTCAACAGCCAACTCTTGACCTTTCCTTATATCTGAGGTACAACCAGTGGTACAATCATCCTGTGGCCACGTGAGCTGGGGAGAGGACAGTCTGAGAAGAGCTCTGAGTAACTTGGCAAGGTGCTCCGAGGTCCTTAATTAAAGGGCCTCGCTGTGGAAGGGTTGTAGCTTGAGACCAGAGAGAAGATTCTAGAGTGCAGAGCCTGGAGAAGGACCCACGCTGTGAGGCTGTGTAGTTTAATTCTGTTAGGGTGAAGGTATGGACTTTACATCTCTTAAACATCAGGGTATCTACACAACATAATGATGATTGTTGTAATAACTATATATTTCTCATTACTAATTTGTTTTTCCATTACTTGACCATTTATTGCATTTTTAAGAGAGTATGAGGCCTGACAACTCAATGATTTGTCCAAGTCTACATAGTAACAAAACTCTAGATCCAAGATTCAGCCAAAATCCTCCAAATTCTGTTGTTCATCTAATGTCAGGGAATAAACATACTGTTCTGAATATTCTTACACAGTAAATGTTTAGAACTATAAAATAAGTTGTGGATTTGATATCTGGAAACAGGAAAAGTCATTTGGTCCCCAGCAGGTTTTATTAACATGGGGAGTCAAAACCACTCTGCCATTGTAACCAGCTCTAGTTATAAGATTGTTTCCTGTTCTTTAATATTTTATTAATAAAATTTTCTTCCCATCTCATCTCACAGCTGGGAAACTGAGTCTCAGGTAAACAGTGAAACACAATCAGGAAAAGATAGAAACCCAACTATTCTAAATACTAAGTGCATTTCTTTTTCCTTTTAACCACAGTGACTCCTAAATAGAATAATTAGGAAGAGACAAACGGTCAATGATTGTTCTATATTACAGCAAAGCTTCTCTTGCCCAAGTCTAGAAGACATTTTAATTAGCTGGGGAGTGTGAAATCAGAAAATGTCAATGAATATTGTTTGTTGAGCGAATCAATTACATTGAATCAGTGTTACATATCAAATATTTTCTCTGGCATAACTCCTCCTCGTCTCCAGAGAAACTAATTCATTTAGAGATACTTTTATTCATTAAAACTACAATCCATGCATATTATGCCACAGATCGGTAGTATGCATGTGTGTGTGCATGTTTGTGTGTGTGCACCTGTGTGTCTCCTGAATGCGCGCACACTCCTGTGTGTGTGCACACGTGTGTGTGCACTCTGTGTGTTGACAGCCTCCATGGCACACTGAGTCACCTTTCAACGCTCACTCCACTTACTGTCTCTTGCCCCAACTCCCGGACTACCAAGTTGAGGCCACCAACTTCCTCTTCCATTACATCCTCCAGAAATATTGATAGCAGCAAGTCCACAAGAATTTGACTTATTTGGAGGACAGTCTCTCTTACCAGGCTCCATGGCTGGTGTCTTTTTATTGCTGTTTTCTCACCATCTAGCGCAGCAACAAATACAGAGAGAAAGCACAAATATTTTTCAATAGAAATTCCAATGCGCTCATCACTTATTTGAAAACATTTTGTTGGTCTCGTTAGGAGGCAGAATTGATGTGACAATCAAACCTAAAACATTTACTGAGTCTGTGATGGGTGTCAACCACTTCCTGGGCTCTGGTGCTCAGGTTGACGGCATCTTCCCCCAGGCACTGGCAACTGCTGATGTGTCACACACATGTGTGTATGTGTGTGTGGCGTGTGCAAGGCACGGTGGCCCGCGCAGGGGTGAGTACAGGTCTTGTGTGTGTGATGTGAGCCTGGCCAGTGCCCTGCAGCGCTCGTTGCCAGCTGCCGGGCCCCAGCCCCTTGGTAACACGCCGCAGGAAGTAGCTGGCGCTCACCGGCGCTCGCCTGGGCTCTGGCCGACGTCCCTCCACCCGGCCATTCCGCGACCTGCGGCTCCTTGCGGAAGCAGGGTTCAAACAAGGAGCCTTGGCTCACATGCCATCATTACAGCGCCATGAAGCCTGCCCATCCTCTCAGGTTCACTATTCTCACTGATCTGGCTATTTGAGCTTGTGTATGACGTAAAAAGCAGCAAGCAACGGATTGTGTAAAACCCAGACCATCGCCTTTCTCCACACCTCCCTCCGCTTAGCCTGGCCGCTGCCCCTTGTCTCTGCAGCCCTCACGTGGTCCCCTGCCTCACCATGCCATCATAGTGTGTACTTGAGTTTTCTCTCTTTCTTGA
Organism: Condylura cristata; assembly: GCF_000260355.1. NCBI lineage: Eukaryota > Metazoa > Chordata > Mammalia > Eulipotyphla > Talpidae > Condylura > Condylura cristata. Next base: position 36,396,690 of record NW_004567121.1, read on the forward strand.
ACATGAAACAAGGTCAACTTGTATCCTGAAATCTAGAGCAGATTCGAACTAGGCCCACGAATTTAAAAAAAAAGCCTGCATGAATGGCGAAGATGAGGGGTGCTATTTCCCTTCGGCCCCCAAGGAACTCCGCAGGATTCATCTGGCTGTTCCTTCCTTCTTTGAAACATTCAAAACGCTGCCAAGAGTGGGGTTTGAGGCATGACTTGGAGGAAGGACGCAGGAAGGGGAAGCGGGTGAAAAGGAAGAGCTGCCTTCCCTCTGCCAGGTCCCATCCGTGGCTGGCTCATCACCTCACCCAGCTCTGCTCCCCCCCCCCAGCCGGCTTCCAGCTTCTGCTGCCTCTGGGCCATCAAAGGGCCCCTCACAGCCCAGCTGGCCATCTAATTAGCCCGATGGGGGGCCAGGGAGGGACCAGGCAGGCTCACTGAGCTCATTAAAAGCCCCTGTCTCCTGCTAGGGAAATTGCTCTCCCTTTCACTAGGCTGTTTGCAGACTGCAGCTCCCACGGGAGCCTGCAGTGCTGGTTGAATTCCTGCTGAGCCCTTTGGCCCAGACACTCCTAAAACCCAGCTCCAGGCCCCAGCCTCCCTGACTTGGGCTTTCCTCATTAAACCTGGAGACAGGAGCCGGCTGCTTGGCGCAGAGGCCCAGGTGGGACGACAGCCGAGGCTCGTCACCCTGAGGGCCCAGCATGGAGGGAATGAGGGTGTGGTCTGAGAGTGGCCAGATACCTTGCAGCTGCAGCAACAGGGCGAAGTAGCATCCAGAAGAAACAGTTCCAAAGCAGATAGAGTGCTGGTTCCCCGTGGGCAGTGAGCCCCTTTGGAAAAGTGTCAGAGAGACTCCCCGCTAAAACATCTCTGCACGGACCCCCTCCTGGACTGGGCCCTGGACCTCAACGGGTTTGCCTTTGCCTTGGTCACACTGTGGATGATGGATGCACCACGTGGGTCTGTCCACCGCTGGCCTTCAGGGAGGCCGCCAGGAACGCGGGCCTGCAGGGACGCGGCAGGCGGGGGCCTCCCATGACCCCCCCGAGTAAGCCTCCCAGACTCCACTGTGGCTTTGTGCCTTTGGGATAAATCTTGGGAGTCTGAGGCCCTCAGAGCTGGCCCCAGCCCCTCTCAGCCTGGACTATGTGCATCCCACCCCCGGCACCAAATCTCTGTGCAGAAAGGGGGTGGCCCCTGAATCTTCACTTTGTGTGTGAGGGGGAGGGGGGGAGGACTTACGGTGCTGAAGGACTTCACTGCCAAATTCTACATCCAAATGCAGCTTGTAAATTTTTCAGGGGAATCTGCCCTGCCAAACGAGCACGCCCTCTTCACAGACTCCATCTTAGAACCAAAACCCGACTGCCTGGACGTCTAAGTCGGTCTGTTCAGCTAGAACGATTTGCCGCCGAGTCCAGCTGGCATTTCTGAGGTGCCCTTGGAGGGGAGGCGCGTCGCCCGCGTCGCCTTCCTCTAGCACCAGCACTTGAGGGCCAGAAGCCTCCGCGCAGCTAGTCCCGGAGGTGACTTACAGCGCTCTGGCACTCCTCATACTCTGTGCCCGGGGTCACGACACAATCCTTGGAGTCTTTTTTAAAAGCTGAGTTTCTAGAAGGTGTTCAGCGCCCCAGCCCAGTTCCTGCCGTTCACTGGGTCTCCTCTCCCAGGCCTAGACGCCGTGACTGAGCACCAGTCTCTCACCACCACCGTCGTAGGGGATGGTGTCACTGACTGACAGCCCTCCAAGGGCCTGCAGGCAGCTTTCCGGGAGCCTTCTTCTCCCTAGGGGAGCAGAGCTGTCGCCGAGTCTCTGCTCAGTCTGGAAGTCACCCTTTTCCACCCTTTTCCAGTGACCTTCTACTGAGCTGACGTGAACCAGCTGATTTTACTGCCTACACCTGTTTCATGCTAGCATTTGCGCTAATACAAAGACGAGCCAGTGGCGGTGTGCGCTCCAGGAGGCCCGCCCGCCCCCGCCAGGCCCCGGGCTGCCTCGCTGGCTCAGAACAACAGTCCAGGCTGAGACGTCCGCCGGGGCGAGGCGGTGACTGCTGCCAACGAGCGAACCCTGAGTATTCTGACTCCAAACTCCCATGGTCTCTCCGACGCTGTGCTATTCCTCAAGACCACCAGGATGAGTAAATGAGTTGGAAACTGGGATAAAATGAGGAAAGCTGGCACCGGCCTCGAGTTTGGGAAGTCACGTGGCGAGGGGGCGGGGGCACAGCCTGGGCGGGACTGCCGGCCCCCGCGCGTCCTGCCCGGCCATCTTGTCACCCTGTGCGCCTCGTGTCCACCACCGAGCTCCCTCTGAGCCCTGCTGAGCCAGAAACTCCAGGGGCGGAGTCCGGTAGCCTGTGTGTGCTTCTGAGGCGGCCAATCCAGAGAAAGACACGGAACACCTCTGCGGGGTCGCCACCACCCGCACCCTAAAGATCAGCGGCTCTTCCTCCCCCCCATTTATGATTCTGTTGTTTTCATTTTAAATGTATGTCTTGATGGGAAGTTAAAGCGAAAACAAAATAAAAACAGCTCATTAGTTCCTACCCTCTGAGGCACATTATCTTTGACATTTATTGACATTTAAAGTCCATGTAAGTGGGTGCATACACACACACACACATGCACACACATCCATGACTATACATTTACAGTAGAGAAAGCACCAAGTGAAAAGTAAGTTTTTCACACCCACCCATTACCTCTCGCAAAGGTCAACACGTGGCCAGCTGCATTTGCTCCCACTCAAGCCTTGATTGACACCTCGCCTCTGTTTTTCTTCAATAATTTGTTAGTGCATTCAGCTCATTTCCCCCCTTCCTCACCACCACCCCAGTGCTCCCCTCTGCTGCCTCCTAACTTCAGTGTGCTCACAGCCTTTATTCATGTCCGCTCATTTTTATTAGTATTTTGCTTTGTCAGATCATCCACGATGTGCATCACTGGGTTTGTCTTCTGAGCTGCTTACTGCACATTATTCTCTAGACTCCCTCCCTCCCTTTGCTTTGGCTGTGAACTGCTCATTGCATCTTTGTGTCAGCTCAACAGCATTGCACCGTGTGGGTTGAACACATCTTCTTGATGCAATTGTCTGTGGGTGATTTTCCAGGGCCAAGCTATTGTCAACAGGACTGCAACAAATATCCTAGAGCATGTTGCTATGTGTGTGATAATGGGCTCCTGTTCTTTGGGGTGATGCCCACGAATGGGATTGTTGGTTTTAGGGGGTTTCCAGCTTTTAAAAATGAAGCCAGATCACCTTCCATAAGGCTGCAGTGTTGTGTTCCCGCCAACAATACAGAGGTTCTTTTTCTCCACATCCTCCCCAACACCAGTGGAGAATCTTGTTAATATGTGTCCTTCCAGGTCTCACTGTGATGTTAACCTGCACTCTCTCTCCAGAAGAGATGATGAGTTTTCTTCCCAGAGCTCTTGTTCTTCTGGATTACGTCTTTACTGACTTGCCTGTGCATCTCTGCTGCCCATGTATGACTGAGTATTCCTTAGAAAGATCCAGTTTTCACAATGTACCCCAATTTATTTATTCCGTACTAGATTGACAAACATTTTGAGTTTTTTCAAGCTCTATTTGCTGCTTATTCTTGAAAACAACGTGTCCACCTACACAGGTCTTGGTGGACATAAGCACGTTTGGGTTATAGGTAAATGTCCTAACTTTGGCCTTGCTAAGCCAAAACACGTGTATATTTAGCTGCAATACTTGCTTTCAAATCATCATTCCAACACTGCCGTCACCAGCCCTGCTATCTTTAAATAGATGGAGGCCGAAAGACAAAATAAGGAAGCAAGTTCCAGAGTGAACTGTGAAATGCATGCCTGGGACCAATCAACTAGCCAGAGTCTGCTAAGAGCTGGCTGAACCGATACAGTGGAGTGTTGAAAACATGTGCACAGGCATGTACCTGTACCTAATGAACGCACACCCACGTGTGCATGTAAGCACACAGACGCACTTACACATGTATGTGTAGATGCCACATTTTATATGCACCAAATGCCGGAAGAAAGCATGCACCAGATGCAAATAATTCCAATAGTTTAAAAAGCAAGAACTGTTGCCCCGGGGAACAGCTTATGCAGCAGGCTGATTTTTTTCCTTTGTCTGTATTGAATGGTGTGTACAAGCCCATCTTACCTAGATAAAAAGTAATTAAAGTATAAAGTACCACAGAAAAGAAATGATGCTAACCAAGTTTTTTTTTTCAGCAATTTCTACTCTCAAGCTCTTACAGATAAATTAAAACAGCACTTCTACAGAATAAAGTATATGTAGGATTATTCAAGCCAATGTTGCTTATAAGAGGTCACAAATAGCTCAGATGTAACTCTGTATTGGCTGAGTAAGATGAATGCACAACTAAGGGTGAAGACCACTGTCACTGAAATGAACTGTTTTCAGACACAGTGATTAAATGGAAAGTCAAGTTGGGAAAAAGCACTTGTGCAGACCTGGGACAAAAACGACGTTTGTGTTTGGGTGACAAATATACTAACGCAGTAAACACATTACAGATAACAAGTATAACACACACATTGTGCACACATATACCTTTATGTGAACATATATGTGCCCTTCTTTGTGTATGAATAAAACACTTCTAGAGAGGCACACAAGCAGGAGATAACAGCAGAAGATCCTAAAAAGTGGCTGATGGGGGCCCTCCCTGGTGGCACAGCAGGTTAAAGCACAGCACTGAGAAGCTGAAGCCACTTCCTCATGAGTTTGATCCCCACCTGCCCCGGAGGTGACCACGTGGCACGGCAGACCTCTCCTGACCGGCAGACCTCTCCTGACCGGCAGACCTCTCCTGACCCGCCCGCTGCTCCCCTCAGCAGTGTACTTCCTCAATCTGCCTGTTCTGCCCCCCACTGTCTCTGGTGAAGCCTCTCACCGCCCCTGAGCCTCTGGCCTGTACTCCAGTTCTGTATGCACA
>NW_004567121.1:36402940-36404009 GCF_000260355.1 Condylura cristata
GGGTTTCCGTGGTCAGGAGAGGCGGTGCGAAGCCACAGTGGTGTGATGGACGCCTCCAGGAGGCACCGCGCGAGCGATGCAGGGGAGACCGGAGCCCCCGAGAGGCAGGAGGTCAGAGTGCAGCGACAGCCCCACTCGCTCGTCTGGGCTGGCCTATGTTGTAATATCTGCGGGTCCCTTGTATCATTTAGATTAGGATTGTTGGCAGTGCTTGGAGACAAATCCTATTTGGAAGCCTGAGGAGACCGAGGCCAAGAATTCTGACCAGTCAAGCTTCAGACAGCGTCCCTCCTCCCCAGCGGCAGAGCCCAGCGGGGGACCTCTGCAGACTCACAGGTGCTGCTGCTCCCCACCTCATCACTCAGACCTGTGTCACTCCCCGTCAGCTGCCCACCCGCACCAGCCTCTGCTCTGCCCTCAGCTCCGGAGATGTTCCTCCCCTGGTTTTCACAGTGGGGGCGGGCCTGTGGCTTCCTAGAGCAGAAAGGCCTGGCAGTTAAGGGAGAGGAAGGCTGGCAGGGGAATTTGCAGTCTGCCATCTCTGGGCATCTGGCTCATGCTTCCCCTTGGGGTTCTCGGCACCCCTGCTTTATGAAACCAGGTGAGGACTGTTACTTGGAGAGCTGGAACTACGGAGAGCTGCGCTGAGGAACACAAACCGGGACACTGCTAGGCCCTGAGATTGCCCTCTGCGAGAAAACCACGCCGCTTTCTTCCACACCGCATCTGACGTGTGTGCCCAAGAGGTACCTAGAGCCTCATGCTTGTTCCACACACTGTTTCTCCTTCTAGGAATTTTCCCAGTTAAACTAACTGGAACACAATCAAAATAAGAAGGACCCCCTGGTGAGTCAATAGGCCCCAGAGTTCAGGTTACTGAGGAGTAGACAAATGAGTAGACACGTTGGTTGTCATATAGACGCTATAGCTCATGGAAGTAAGATAATTTTCTTTTTTCTCTCTTTTTTTTCTTTTAAAGATTTATTTATTTATTCAGGGCCCTCCCTGGTGGCGCAGCGGGTTAAAGCACTGCACTAAGAAGCTTAAGCCACTTCCGCATGAGTTCGAT
>NW_004567121.1:36405654-36408488 GCF_000260355.1 Condylura cristata
CCCAGTTCTATATGCACAAATAATCTTTAAAAAAATAATAAAAAAATAAATAAAATCCCCCAATACTTATCAGTGCTGCTGCTGACGTGAATGGGAGAACAGCTCCTGCCCCCACTGTCCTCAGCCGGAAGAAGCAGAAGCCCTGGACACACCGGTCCCGGAGAGGGTAAGGCAGGCCAGCCCTGGGGACCTCGCGCACCCCCTCCACCCAGCCCCCTGTGCCCCTGGGCATGGCCCAGGAGGGCAGAGGGGTGAGGGGCGCCGAAGGCAGCCAGGGCGGCCGATGAAGGTCACCTTGGGGGGACACCAGGGGAAAGCTCATAGCTTAGCCAGACCGAGAGAGTGGAGAAAAGGGACCCACACAGTTAGTCACGCCAGAGTAGTGCCTAGATCCCAGCTTGCCCTCCCTCCAGGGCACAGTGGACTGCAGCCTGGCACAGCGGGGAGAGCAGAGCCTGCTGAGGACCACGGGAGAGGCCCCTCAGCAAAACGAAGGGCCGGAGGGCTCACGCAAGCTTCGCCCAAGGCCTGCTGCCCAGCAAGCCCAGCGCCACAGTCAATGAGCGTAACAGGTGGGTTCAGATCTGGCTTTGCTCTCCCTGCAGGTTGGAGGTTTACTCAGCCGCCTCCCAGCCAGACATGCTAGACTCACCATTTACCATCCTGGGCCTCAGGTGAAGTCCGTAAACTCGGGAGGATTAAAGGCTGTGTTAAGTGGGAGAACACTTAACAAGCTGTCAAGCACCCTTTGTTACTGTTAATCCTATAATCACACGCTTACACGGGGGAGGTGCTTAATCTTTACAACTTGAAGGAGATTTTCAGTTGTTCTGTGTGGCCTTCCTTGATTAGAAAACTATTGATCTGAACACATGCATGTGTGTGTGTGTGTGTGTGTGTGTGTGTGTGTGTGTTTCCTGGCCTTTAGATTTCAAACCCAGCGCTCAAGTCAGGAGCCAGCTGAGGAATGAAAGGCACGTGAGCGTCATCATCCCTCGCAAGTGGTGATTTCTCATCGTGGTTCTTTTCAAAGTGAACTTGAACGTCAGGCAGACCTGACTGTCTTGTGTTGTCTATGGCTCCATGAAATGGAAGCGACACGCCACATGCTCTGTTTTAGGCAAGGACACTCTGCCTTGGTGCATTCTGAAACGAGAGCATTCTTTCCTCATCTGGACCCACACCCACGGCCCTCTGAAAGCCCAGCGATCTCCGGCCGCTCCTGCCTCGCTGGCACAGCCCTGCCGCTTTGCCAGGGAAACGGAGGCTGGCTGCCTGAGCGCTCCTCCGTGGCAGGCTGCCCAGCTCCCTTTCAGCACCCTCACTGCTTATGTATAACTACAGACTTGTATTGATATCTGCATGCATATGTTGGCTTAGCTCCCCCTTTTCGGGCGATAGATTACTTCTGCTGAAGCTGCCAGAGCAATATTTTGAAAATAGACATCCATTTCTAGAGAAAAGAGATCCAAATAAGAATTTTTCTCTTTTACATTAAAAATCATTATATCACTGTCTATCATAGCAGCATGATTTTTGAAGCTGTTCGTTAAGTCACTCTTATGATGACCAACCCAGGGTAGGTCAAGTGTTTCTGGGACAGGTGAGCAGCGTTCCAGACACCAAAACGGGGCCGCAGGCCCAGAGCTGTGAAGGGGAGACGGGCCTGATAATGCCAATCGGTGCTGCTGGAAGATTCCAGCTGAGACCCAGTTTGTTTTTTCTTTTTCTTTTTTAAGACTTACATATCCATGCATGCAAGAACTGGGGTGTAGGCCAGATGTGGGAGGGAGGAGAGGATTCCCCAGAGACATTGTGGGGAGCAGAACAGGCAGATGGATGAAGCACACTGCTGAGGGGAGCAGGGGGGAGACAAGAGAGGTCTGCTGTGCCCGGGGAATCAGCTCCGGCCGGGGTCTCGAACTTTTGCCACAGTGGCTGCCAGTAGCTTCTAGTGCTGAGGCTCAACCCCTTGCACACCCAGGGAGGCCCTCTGGGATCCCAGTTCTAAAAGCCTTTGATTCATTTGCTCCATGGGCTTCCGCTACATCCTGCCATTTGGGGAAAGACTGCCATTCAGGACAGGACGGCTCCTTTGTGTGAAAGCTTCTGATTTCAAGGTGACTGGAAGATGAAGGACTTGGAACAAGCAAAATGTTAAAGTTTTTTTTTGTTTGTTTTTTGTTTTTTTTGCATTCTCCTTTGGATATTTGGCATTGTTTCCAAAATAACAATGGGATTCAAATAATGGAAAATTTAGGTTTGTTATTATTAAGGACAGAAACTGGGGCCTCACTGAAAAAAAAAATAGACAATTCTGACGTGAATTTTATGTTTATTGTTTTAAAGTTCTGTGCTAATAGCAAAAGAATGTATTTCTGGTGGGAAGTGATATATTTCCAGGACTCCGGGGAATTTTACTTCTGTCCTAAAAATATATTTCCTTAGATGTTATAAACAAAACACCTTCACAAATAAAAAAAGAAATTACGGCAAAAAACCTACAGCAAACTCAGCAATGTTTTATAGCCTTTGTGCTTACAGGCTGTAGAAGGAAGACATTTATTAGGAAAAATATGAGTACCCACTTCCTCTGACCCTCTCCCTCTCAAAAAAATAAATAAATAAAATAAATAAATAAATAAATAAATACAGGGCCCTCCCAGGTGGTGCAGCAGGTTAAAGCACAGCACTGGGAAGCTGAAGCCACTTCCGCATGAGTTCGATCCCCACCTGCCCCGGAGGTGACCACAGGGCGCGGCAGACCTCTCCTGACCCGCCCACTGCTCCCCTCAGCAGTGGACTTCGTTGATCTGCCTGTTCTGCTCCCCACT
>NW_004567121.1:36409283-36411348 GCF_000260355.1 Condylura cristata
CCTTCACCCCTCAAATCGTATGTGGAAGTGTCCACCCCTCACACCACTGAATGTGACCTTATTTGGAAATAGGATCGTGGTAGGCGTGATTAGTTGAGCTAGGATGAGGCCATGCTGGAATCCTCCTATAAGGAGGAAGCACTTAGCACCACGAAGGGGAACCTACATAGACACCTACACAGGAGAAACATTAAGAAGGCAGAGATCGGGGTGGACCATCAGCTAACCGAGGAAGCCCAAAGGTTGCCAGCTAACCACCAAAAGCAATGAGACAGGCTAATATGATTCATATTAGCCTGGTCTCCTTGTTAAAAGATAAGGTCCAGAAAATCAGAGATGTTTTCCTGATCAATGTACTGATGGATCTCCAGTGCCTGTAAGAATGCTGTTTGCCATATATTGGACTTCGAACTGCTTTTGTGGTTGAATGAACAGATAAGCAATTTTTAAAATATATTTGTTTGCATACTTCCAAGTTACTACTGAGCTTTCAATTCTGGAAAACAGCCTCATAGAAGAGGATTGAGATACTGAGGAGAGCGCTTGTCTAATGGCCCAGGTGACAGGCCAGACCTGCATTAGATTGAGAGAAATTCCAAAAGAAACTTGGAGAAAGTATTAGTGGAAAAAACACAGCCTTAGCATTAACAGGCAATAACCTCTATTTTTTTTTTCATGGTTTAAATTTTTTTGAATGTATTTATATCATTATTTACTTTCTTATGTCACTGTTCATTTTTCTACAGTGACAGCTTCTTCCCTCAGGTGGAGGCCCTGTAGTTCTTCCTCTACCATGTCCCTTGTGAACCACCACCACAGTCCCCTGTGACACCCTTCTTCCCCCACCCCAGATCTATGGTTAGCTTGAAAGCTGTATTTTTTTCAACATATTTCCTTTCAGATATGGTGACAAAATGTTAGATATGCTCTGGAGCAACCTATTCAGTAAGGTCATAACTCATCCCAGGTGGTTCTTTACATGTACATTAATTAAAGTTAACACTCCAGTTGCTCGGTCACCTTGGCCTCATCTTCATTGTCAGTAGCCACACATGGTCAGTGGCTGTAGATCTGAAGAGAAGCTGTGGAACATTCCCACTGGTACAGGCAGAAGTGCTCCAGGGGTCTGGATGTTCAGCTCAGGAGATGAAGTCACCGTATTGGTTGAGGAAATTTCCAAGATTCCTTGGTCATGTGTTGACGAGACTAAATTGATTTAGGTGAAGTCCACTCTGCTTACTTTCTCCCACAATGTTGTGACTGATCATGATTTAACATGTTATGCTCTCTGTTGTTCAGATTCTGGGATTTCCAGTCCTACACAGTGAAGCCCGTAGGAGAGACTATATGTGTATGTAATGTTTTGGTGGTTCATGGGTACAGAGTTCTGAGCGACTGAGCCACCTGGTCGATGTGGGGGTAAGATGCTGTGTCCTGAGCTATCAAAGGACACATAGCTTCCAGGCTACAGAAGGGACATATTTCCACCCAGCATCTAGTCTTACATCTACTAGGCTCTTCATAGATGTCTGTTGTAGGCTTGTATTTAACTCCATCTATGTTGGGTGTTTTTGTTGCCCAATAAAGAGATCCAATAACCAGCCGACTAACACATCAACCAGCCGACTAACACACAACAGATGAACAAGGGCCAAACACATCTGTCCTGTGCAATAAATAAATAGGCTCCAGAACTTCAGAGGTTTTCCATGACAGAAGTTTGCCCTTTGTTTAATTTTACATTTCTAAAGCAGATCTGGGTATAGGGTGAGTTCTGCTTGGTCATTCAGGGGCCCACTTCGACGTGCCTGCTGCAATGCCCTGAGCATGGCCTGCATGATTGGCAGCAGAGAAAAGGGCGGAGGTGTGAGGCGCTTAGTGGCTGGAGTCAACTCACTCCAAGGTCATTGTCAAGAACTTGTCACATGACCCCACTGTCTGCAAGGGAAGCTGGGAAATGTATTTGGTGAACACTGGCTGTCCCCACCCAAGCGCCTACGGGCCACAGCCCGAGTCTTAAACATCATTTATTAGAGGTTTTAAAGTTACTTTAATGGAACAAAAT
>NW_004567121.1:36411448-36434372 GCF_000260355.1 Condylura cristata
ATATAGACACTTTCCAGTTAAAATTAGGGCACAGAGTGGAAGGTCCCCAAATCTGCCACACCAAAGCCCTTGTGTGCTCTCTGTGCTGCCAGCTGAACTGTCCACACTGATCTGCTGAGGCAGGACCCCTTCTCAGTCTCCTGCAGGACAGCTCCCGCCCAGCAATGGTGGGTGTAGGGAGAAGTGTGGTGGAGGCCGGGTGTGCTGTGTGTGTATCAGGGTGCAGACAGACACCAGCCCGGGGTAGCTGGAGCTCTTCAGATGCCCCAGGGGGAGGGTCTGGTTGCAGGTCCTCAGCTCTCTCCATCTTCCCCAGTTTTCTCCAGCTCAAGATTCTGAGTCTGTTTCTCAGTCTGATGATGCAGCGGCCATGTTTTCTCCAGCGTGGCCGTAAGTCTGTCTGCTCACTGAGGCCTCTGCGAATGGCTTCTGCAAAGGGCCAGTTGGTGGGCGTTGGGATCTGAGGGCCACTGACCTCTCACTGAGACCCAACTCTGCAGTGTGGACAGTGGCCACATGACAAACCTCTTGAGGGCTGTGGTGGTGGGTCCCATGGATGTTTTATTTACATATTCTGAAATTTAAAATTCTCTAATTCCCACATACCATGAGCCATGAGCCTTCCGATTTCTTTTCATTAAAACATGATAAAATAGCCATATCTCACAGCTATGTAAAAATAGACTGTGTTCCAGATTTGGTCTGTGTGGTTGACCCTGACTTTTAGCACTGAATGATGTTATCATGGTGAAAGGGACACATATTCCTGAAAGTGATTTTCTTTGTATTTTTGAAATGGCAGAGATGGCATGAAATAAAAATAAAGGTGGAGGCTAATGTTTTAAATAGTTTTTCCATAGAACAGGGAGACTGGGGAAAAATGCACATTTGAAAGCCCCATTGATTTAGTAAATGCTAGTGTATTTTAATTTTGCATCACCCCTAGGCACTGTAACAAACCCACACAATTAGAATAAACAAAGCAAAATAAAACAAGGCTGGAAGGCTCTGGAGTTCCTGGATTCCTTTTCTCCTCTGTAAAAGAAGCCCAAAACCCAGACACCCTCCCTCGGGGCACCACCCACAGTCAGACGACCAGACCATGGTGAGAATCCCCAAAGCCCTGAAGCTTGAACTTCTCAAAGCCAAGAATACAACTTTGTTCTCTTTTCTTTATCAGAGTTTTCCTCCCCCTCAAAGCACCCCAGTGTGTGTGGGGGGAAACACATCAATGGAAATGTCAAAAGAAATTTTTGCTCCTAAAGTGATTTCTTCCCACTTTCAAAGAGGGAAGCAAACCTTAGACCATTTGGAAAATGACTCAAAGGTGTAATAGGAGAACAGAAGTTACCCCAAATCTCAGTCTGTGGAAGGCCCAGAACTGATGCATCTAGAACCCAACGGTTTCAATCAGTGTGAGACCCCGGACAGGCCCTCATGTTACTAAAAGACTTAGGGACTTTTAGGCTCCCCTGTTTCAGACAGGAAACTGTGTGGACAAAATGCTACTCCTTGAACAATATCTATCCGTCAGAGAGTCTCTCCTACACCTGGCAGGTCCAACACAATAAAAAAAATTTTCAAAACCACAGGACGTTGTGAAAATATACTCATTCAATGACTAGATTTATTGAAAATGACCTTCCACGGGCAATCGCACGTTCACTCAAAACTTAATGTGTGCCACCTTGATGCCAGGGCAGCTTTGAGTCCGCGGATCTGTGGCTGGTCCTGACATCCATGCGCCTGTGTGGGCAAGTCACCTGGGCGCTGGCTCCCGGGTGAACACTCCCGGTGTCTGCCGGGCTAGAGAGGGGCACGGGGTTCCATCAGCAGCCACAACTGAGTGACGTGACAAGGAGGCTCTCTGCTGACAGAGGAGGGGCGTGCCACGGACACCCTGCGGAGTGCGTGCTGTGGCCGAGTAGCGTTTCCACAGATATTTTGGTTCAGATCCAAAGGTTCTAGAAAAAGACTGCTCTGCTCCAGGCACTGTCTCTCTGCCCAGCGCCGACCTGGCTGTGCAGTGGGAGGCTGAGGCTTACGAGACCGGACACTCGCCAAGCAGGACAGTGCAGGTTCCCACTCCAAGCAGCACAGGCCAGTGGAAAATACTTGGCTTCAACTGCTGTCAAGCCTGGCCTCAGACAGGCAGCAAGGGTGTCCTCACACCCGCTGGGCCGCAACCTCCCTCCGGGAAGAGGTTGACTCTCCTTGGTGTAGGAGCGAGTCCCTCTGGTGATTTGTTTTGGAGATTAGCATCGTGTTGTCCACCCAGAGCCCTGTCTGTGATGTGCGGGAGCCTACCAGCCCTTCACCTTCACAGAGTTAAGAAATTAACGATGACGCTATGCAAGAAGACACAGTATAAAAAAAGTAGGAAGCCTTCCAACAGCCAATTTTAAAGTGAAGCATCTTATATGGGAAGCGTGGTTTGGACTTTCTAAGATGTTTCTACATGTGATATTTTATTGTTTTTAACCACACAAGATGCACAAATATTAGCAGACTTTTCCTAAAAACCCACATCCCTTCTCTAGGAATCAGATGTCCAGATTCTTCGGTGACTCCTGAGGCCACAACTCCAAACTGTCCCCAATAAGGCAAGCTCCGAGTATCTGCAGGACACCACTTCTCCTTTTGCAAATCTGGGCCTTATCCCACTGCTCTGAGGAATCGGTGAGCTCTCGGGGATGCTACAACCAAGTGCCCTTAAGCTCTGAAGACCTACCTTGAGATTATTTCCCCGCGGGTGTGTTACATTGCTCGAGTTTTCATGAACATGGGACACTGGTTTCACACCGTGCCAATCGCCAACTCAGTGGAGGACTTCACCCGCATGGCTGCTAACACGTGCCTCTCAGGCTAAGTTCTGGTTTTAAAAACAGGTGGTTTCTAAACACCTGTGTGTGACTGACCCATTAGAAGACAGTCTGCGTGTGATGAGCACGTACTCTCGTACATGCATTACTTCATCCACAGGAAACAGCACAAGGGACCCGGTTCCGTGGAGATAGACGACGGCTCAGCCCCCTGTCTGCCGGCCACACCCGCCCAGTCTGGTGCCAGCACTTCCTCCCCTCTCTCACCAGCCTCCTCCGTCCACTTCACAGTAACTCATGAGCCAGACCCTGGCGACACCCACCCACTTGTCAAGTGGGTGTGTGTGTGTCTTGGCTGACGGTCTTAAGTGTTGTGACCCCACATTTCCCTAAATCCTTTAGGTCTTATTGCACACATGAATACAGGGACACACAGGTTGTGAGTTCCATGTGAGACCTTGGGTTTCTATTTTGTCTTGTTGGGCTTGCTTTTGAGATCAACTTTGCTATTTTTTTTTTTTAAGTTTAATCAGCTATTCCAAGCCCGTGGCTTATTCTAATGGTTTAGATGGCCATCTGGGGTTTAGATATGGCATGGTTTAGCTCAGCTTTTCATAAGTGAGTGATGAAATCAGCCCTGGGATTACCTGTGTCTCCTACCCCAGGGAAGCAGCTGGCTGCCATGGACAGTGACACTGTGACACAGACCAAACAAGCAAGGTATGGGGAATCCAGGCTTCAGACTTCATGGCCTATAAATCCTGCTTTCACTCCTAGTGCTTCAAAAAACGCAATAGCATCATGACAGGAGGAATAGACCAGATCATTCTGGAGCAGCTGCTATGCGCCAGGAGCGCTTCTGTGGCCCCTCAGTCATGCCTTTAATTTAGCCCAGACACAGGGAGATCAGCATTGTCAGTCCACTTGGAGAAGAGGAAGCATCCTGAGAGGCAGTGGGCCGTGTTGAACACACAAACACAGACAGATGTCGAGCAGAGGACCCAGAGATGTGAAACGCATTCCCATGCTGTTTTGACCGCCCCTTATGACCCTCTGTGGGCCACAGCAGAGGCCAGAAGTCAACAGAACAGGCAAAAGGCTCATTCTCTGTGAGTCTTCCCTGACTGTTCCCTGACAGTGGACGATGGGAATGGCACGGATGGCCTGCCCAGCCTGTTGGTCTGCCAACATTGAGTTTGACCTGCAACCAGAAACTGTGTGGGTTGTGTGTGCACTGGTGTTTTAGCTTGGTTTCCTCACTCTGGGAGCAGAGTCTATGGCGATAGGATTCCCTCTGCTTCAACAACTGGCCCTGCTTAGCCCTGTCTTCATGGCGTGGCCTCCATAGCTCCCAGAGGAGCTGCTGGGTATTCTTGTTTCTATTGTTCTTGACCCACCTGTAACCATCTATGGAAAAACATGTGCCTGAAGATGGCCTGATCTGACCACCCCAAGATTCTCAGAACTGGTCTCCTCAAAATACCCTGCTCAGGCCTGCAGAACTCAGAATGATGAAATCCTTTGAGGGTGAGGAGACTCTGTCCTTGCCAAGGTCTGTCACCCTCTCCCAATCAAAGAAGAGGTGCTCTTGTCCTAAGCTTTTGCTCTGTTGCTAATCAGAGAAGCAATTGCTACTCCCCTTTTATGATCTAGAAGAATATAGTTTTGGGTGTCTTCCAGTTTTTCAGTGAACATGACCCTCTACCTAAAAACTTCATCTGTATTCTCAGTGTAAGGATGGTTTGCCCCATTCTTGTTTGTCATGTGAAGTCTCCTCTCTATCCTTTGTTCCCCAAGTATTTAAACACAGGATAAATATCCCTGGTCTGTTCCACTACTCTGTAGAATTTACAGTCACGTGCATTATCCATGTTAAGTATTAAATTCTGATTTTTCCTCCAATGAACCTGTCTGATGTTAATTTGTCCATCCAGACTTAGAACCCAGTCTTAGGAATTTCCTCCTGTGCCCCAAACATTTCTACCTTAAGAAACCATGAACACTCTTTGAAATCCTTCACGTAACATGGAGTTCACCTAGTCTACAAGAAAATGCAGACTTCATAAGAAATTAGAGAGGAGAGAGTTGATTCTGTGTGCACCTGTTTTGTGCATTGCCAAGAACTCCAAAGCATTATGGGTGGAGACAGACTTTGGATGGCACGTTCTGAGTGTGAGCACCCTAACCCCAGGCACCAGCCCTCCCACATTCCATTCACAGTAGCTCTCTACTCTCAACCCTGTGGGGGTAACTCTGAGGTGTTGGGTTAGGGTGAAAGAAATGACAGAAGACATAGTATGTGTGTTGTCTGCTCAGCTGTCATAGCAAAACACCACAAATTGGGCCTTTCCTGGTGGAACAATGGGTTAACACGCAACACTATGAAGCAATTCTTAGCCACCACGACACGAGTTCGATCCCTGGCCAGGGATTGACCCATAGGGCACAGCAGACCTCTCCTGCCCCACCCTTTACTCCCCTCAGCAATGCATTTCAGTCCATCTGCCTGTTCTGCTCCATACTCTGTCTCTGGTGAGTCCTTTCACCCCCACACCTCTGGCCTATATGCCACTTCTTGGGTGCATAAATAAATAAATTCTTAAAAGAAAAAAAAAAATCACAAATTTGAGAACTCAGACCACAGACCCCTCTGGGTACTGCCTCCATGGACCATGGTCATCCATGGGCACAAGTGGCTCTCTGGCTGCTTGCAAACAGCCGCCTTCTGCTGAACAAAGTTATGTCTCTAAAATCTCAGTCTCTAAATATAGCACATTGAAGGCTGAAGTTTCTACAAATAAATGGGGGGATGGGGCATAATTTGTCCAAGGCAATCAATAGTAATTTTTATTATATATGAGACCCTGATGGTAGGAAAGGCATAGACTGTGGAGTTTCTGATATTGATCGTGCTACTCCATGCTTGTAAAGGCTTCCTAGTCCTTGTGAACTACGTCTCTGGCCTTATTTCTAAAGGTGAGGAAATGGAAGTCAGGGAGGTTGACTCACGTGCGTTAATCTACACACGTCTTAGACCAGTCCACGTCTTGGGTTCAGTCTTAATCTCACTCGCTCGCTCTCTCTCCCCCTCCATTTCATTTCTGCCTCTGTTACAGCAGCAATAGTTGCCTCCAACACAAAGCCCACCTCAGATTTTGTGATTCTGTCTTCATGATTCTGTTTCTCGGGAGTTTTGCCAAATGATCGGGTTGTATCTATTTTGCTTCGCCAACCTGCTTCACTGTCCTCAACCCCTAGTTTTTGAAATTTGTTTTGATACCGACACAGGAGCTGGGATAAAGCTGAAATAGCAGTAAAAACTGTGAAGTAGTTTAAATGAAAGACGGTTCTCACCATACACTTAAAAAGAGAAAACTAAACTACAAAAATTAAGGAATTCAGCTTCTTGCACAGGCACAGGGCAAATGCCTGGATGTTTTGGGGAATCTGTACAAAAAGGGAGGGGAGAGGGGAAGAGAGGGGAGGAGAGAGAGTGAGTCTGAAAATCAAACAGTGTTCCCTAAAGCCACTAAAAGAGGAGAAAACTGCTGAATAAGGTCATCCATTATCCTCTCTTTGCACTTTAAACACATGGTAATTGTTGGTTAGCTAACAAGTTGTGTCTTAATTACAGGCCATTAGGCACCATTAATAAAGGAAACCGATTCCACAGGAATCTGAAATCCATTTCTTACATTTCCTTCCCTAGAAAGAACATCTACTGCAAAAAGATGGAGTCTCTCCTCCAACTCAAGGCTTCTTATGCTTCTGTAGCTCAGCTCCGCTGTCACCACCTCCAGGAAGCCTCCCTGGATTTTTCTTCTCCTAGCTGCTTTGAGCAACTGAAGCAGTTCTTCCAGCCCTGAGTTTTTTGGAGGCCGAGTCCTACCTCTAGGAATGTTCTGTCTACTCACCTATCTCTCCAGATAACCTCGATTTTCCTATGAACTAACAAGAATTGCCAGTCTCTCATTTGTTGAATCTCTGGCTTATGAAGATCCGTCCTTCTGTTTACTTCAGCTATATGATCGGGTCTTCTCAACAATCCACTAGCGTAGGCATCATGGTCTCTCTCTAAGGATGAGGTAACTGATGCTCAGAATGGCTACTGTCCTTCCCAAGGTCATAAAGGTGGTAAGTGCCAGGGCCAGATTGAAGTCTAAGAACTCAAGCTCTTTCCAGAAGTGAAATTAAGTAGACACATTTTTTCTTCATGTGTTTATGTGTGGGAGCTCAAACTCCCACTTTGCAGGAGGGCTTTTCAGTCCTGTCAGGTGTGTGTTTCTGGAGATGCGTAGAGGTGGAGTTGACTCTGGGTCTCATCAAGGTCAGATAAGCACATTGGCTGAAATGTGCTCCTAGCGAAAGCGTCCTGAGGATGAGGGCATGATGTGACTAGACTTCCTACTTAGCTGATGAGCATGTAAAATGCACAAGCACTTTGGAGAAGTATGTGGCAGCCTGTATAGTTAAACATGCTGATCAGAAACTCTACTGCCGCATTTAACGGGAGAGCGATGAAAGCGTCTATTCAAATGTTCATTCATTGAAAACACACTGTGAATGAAAACAATCAGCTCAACAAAGAGCTTTAGCTGAGTCAGAGCAGCATTAATCACAACACCCAAAGCCTGGAAAAGCCTGGAAACAGCCCAGAGGTCCACTCACAGGTGAAGGGACCAAGAAAAGACAACGTTGGAGCATTCATGTAAAGGGTTTTTTAAATGTTACCAAGTATTGACCATAAAGGAGTGACGCCGTCTGTCCTCTTTCCTTTTAAATGTTCCCGTGGCACAGGCTTGCTGCTACCCAGCACAGCCCCAGGTTGTATCCAAAGAGAGTCTCCAATATCTAGACTTAATCATGAGGGAGAGTGATTACTCTGATGCTTGTTACAGCAGCACGGACACAGAGAGACCCCACCTGTGGACCCCCGGTCTGGGGCTGGGACTACATTTCCTTCACGTCACCGCCTTCGGGTGAAGCCACATGCTCAGGAGCAAGATCTATTTATTTCCAATTAGCAAGAGCAGAGGCAGCTCCATTCGCTGACTGGGAAGTCTGCCACTTTGCCACAAAGCCGGCGTGGATGGTAGAGCGAACCTGCCACTGGCCCCGGGCCCATGGTCCCTTGCGGGTCCGCGTCCCGGTGTGGGGCAAACCGAGAGGCCCAGGCTTTGCTGCCGCTGGCCTCAGTGGCCCTCACCTGCGGCCCTGAATGTAGGCGGCTCTTGGGAGCACGGGCGCGGGACCACGTGACCAAGGGTGGACACCTGGAGAGTGGCGGGGGCCTGCGGGAGGGGTACACCTGCGCCCAGAGCCTGCGCATCTAAGGGCGGCGTCACAGAAGACGGGGTGCACAGAGGGCAGTGGGGCAGAGTGCCGTGGGGGCCGTGAGACCCCACAAGAGAACGCCAGGGAGCCCAGAGACATGATGCACTGGGGACTGGGAGGCCTCTGACCCCCCCAACACCCACCCCCCACCTGGTTGCCACACTACACATGATATAGAACGGTCATTAACAGCCTGAAAAAGCCACGGAGGGCTCCGGGACTCACCTTTACCTGCCCAGTCCACAGAGACGCTGCCCTGAGCTTGCTGGCACCGTGCGAGGGTCCCCTAACCCACCTGTGTCCCCTTGGCCTTCCTCACCCGCTTCACTGTGTTCAAAGCAGGATGATGAGCCCCAGCTGTGGCTGGGCTTTCTCTAGCAGGAGACAGGTTTCAGTGCACAGCAGTCAGGTCCTTGCTTACAAGGCGGGGAGAGGACACAGGGACCCCCATTGAGTGGAAGGACAGTGCGGACCCAGCAGGCTGGCCAGAGGACTTGGGGTTCACTCAGAGCAAGGACCAGAGCTGTGGACACACGTGAAATGGATGTGCATTGCAGGGGTGACCCCCCTCCCCCAACTGGGGTCACCGGCTGGAGGTTGAGGCTGAGTAGAAAGACCTTGGAAATGTGACAGCTGGACCCAGTGGCTTGGCAGGGTTCAGCCTCTCAGAGCCTCCATGTATCATCTGCAAAGTAGGGGAAATAGTAATAACTGACAGGATGTTGTGAAAGTAAGAGAATCCTGGTAAGGGCTGCTCCCATCCCTCATCCAAGGTACAGTGCTCCTACTTTGCTCAGTGTGAGGTCTGTTGCCTTGTTGGCATCTTTTCCTCC
This sequence comes from Condylura cristata, assembly GCF_000260355.1. Classification (NCBI taxonomy): domain Eukaryota; kingdom Metazoa; phylum Chordata; class Mammalia; order Eulipotyphla; family Talpidae; genus Condylura; species Condylura cristata. The sequence goes on from NW_004567121.1 coordinate 36,420,438, forward strand.
TGCTTCCAGACTCCTCGGCGCTCTCCCGGTCCCCCACCACCTCCCAAACTGGGGAAGCAGAAGAGCTGAGGCCAGTCACACTCCAAAGCCAGGTTCTTCCGCCAGGGACCTTGGCGCTGGGTGTCTGACTCCTTTGAGGACTCGGGGTCTTGCTCTCAGTGGGAGCACAGCCTGTAGCCCACCCCACATGCTGGCAGGGGAAATGTGCATGTACCCATGAGACAAGGCTTCCTACACCTGAGCCTTCTGCGACAGCTGCTCTGGCCTTGTACGTTACAGTTAAGTTTGATCCAAGCCGATGAGGGAAAGATCCAAACTGTCTTACTCAGAAAAGATTCGGGCTGGATGTCGGAGGCTGTCGTGGTTGCTTTGATGCAGTGGGACGGGCTCTGGGCCAGTTTCTCTGAGAGGACACATGTCCTTGAAGCTCCTCTGCGCTGGATGTAATGAGCCTGACTGTCATCTGCCAGAAGAGCGTGCAGGTGAGGCCTCTCTGCAGCCGGGCGGACGGAATCACTCATTGATCGTATTGTCACACTCGTCAAGCCGCCGGGAGAACCAGGGCAGGATGTGAAATCAATCTGACCATCTATTTATAGCCGAGCCAATGCCTTTGCCATGGTGACCGGACCAGCACGCAAAGACCTGCCTGCAGCAGAGGGCTTCCACGAATTATCCTCGTGTCCGACAGTGCCACGGGAATTCATCTTCACTCAAAATGACTGGACAAGTGTGGATGCCCCTTCTACTTGCCCACCTCATCTTCACCATCCTCCTTCCATTTCTCTTCTCTTTCTTCCCATGCTGCTTTCTCACCCTTCTTCCTTCTCTAGCCCTCAACCAGGATTTGTTTCAGTTCTAGCACGCGGGGGCATTGGGAGACTGCTGAAAGAAGATGCCCCCTCGCCCTCCAGCCCACCACTTCTGCATCTCGCTGGCACGGAAACCACGCCAACCTCTCATCAACGCACCCATTTCCAGCATGTGCCTCTCTGATGTTGTAGCGGTCACTTGTGATTTCTAGACATCAGCCTCCTCACCATAAAATAAAGCAGTAACGGGCCACAAGAGGTATTTTGGGGGGGCTTTCCAAAAAAAAGGGAGTCAGCTTAATGATGAGGACAAAGAGCTTAGTTGGATAATCCTGAACAAATTCAATTTTCTGAGCGCAGATTTGTACAAAGAGAATACCAGTAGTCTGTATGTCAGAACATTGACTGAACATTAAATGAGATGAGATGTATGGAATGTTCAATACAGGCAGAACCTGGTGTGTAAGAACCTCGTTCAGAAAGAACTCAGTAAAACGCGGTTGGTGGCATCAGCTGTGGAGATGTGTTTTATCATGAAAAGGTGGCATCAGCTGTGGAGATGTGTTTTATCATGAAAAGTGCCTTGTCTTTCCTTGCCTCTCCACTTCCTTTTTGCCTCATTCCATCTTTCTCTCTCTCCCCCACTTGAGAGACTGTCTTACCGTTTATCTCATTGCCTCATTCCATCTTTCTCTCTCTCTCTCCCTCTCTCTCTCCCCCACTTCAGAGACTGTCTTACCGTTTATCTCATTGCCTCATTCCATCTTTCTCTCTCTCTCTCCCTCTCTCTCTCCCCCACTTCAGAGACTGTCTTACCATTCATCTCATGAAAGGGTGGGATTCTACTTCCACATAGGCTAGAGAAAGCTGCAAAGAACGTCTCTCTGACCGTGAGGAATCACCACACTTACTGAGCTGATCAGGGGGAAATTACGTAACTGGGATTCCCAAGGGAAACATCAATTCCTCCCCTGTATGGACCCAAGAGACTTTGTTTTTTGTTTTCATAAGTGGCTGCCATACAGGTGAGCAAGAAGAAAACTTGTTCTCTCTCTCTCTCTCTCCTCCCATCCTTTCTCTCTCCCTCTCTCTCACACACATACCCACACTCATAGATATATATACACACAAAGACACAGACACACACACTCACCTTTATTTTGAACTTCTAGTCTCCAGAAGTATTTTTCATGGAAGCCGAAAAAGACAAAGTTAAACTAAAATACAGCTCACTTAGGGTTGTCGTAGGGCAATCAGATAATACCACTCCTTACTTCTAGATGTTCCTTAGTCATTTTAATTTACATGTTGTACATTATAAGTACATACTTATCACTTTAGCAATGTTCACTAAGTTTGTTCTAAATTATACACCCAACAGACACTATATGAGAATATTTTCTTGTCAGATAGGATATTTCCTCATTTTCTCTCTTTAAACCTCTTTTCCTACATTGATGAAAAGACACTTATTCTGAAACTGCTTTGTTTTATACCCACCCCATCTGGATAAGCATTCTTTCAGTATGCCCAGAATACCATATAAAAAATCCCATAGACTGAGTGACTTAAATGATATATTTCCTCCTCACACTTCTGAGGACATCAACGCCCAGGATGCTGCAGGTTAACTGCCTGTGTGGGTCTCTTCAGCTCCATCACCCTGTGCCCTTCCTCATATGCAGGCCTGAGAATAAACTTGGGCCTGGCCTTCTAAGAAGGACAATGGCCCCATTGCACGAGTTGTCCTCATGGCCTCATCTAGATCCAATCACCTCCCAAGTAAATATTTGTACGTCACATAAGAGATCGTGAGGGGAGGGAACGTGTCAGTCTGATCACACAGATGGTAGATGCGTCTGAGGCTGATTATCCATCAGAAGAGAGCTTGGCAGGTAATTTCATCTCTGTTCCTGTTTTAAGACATGGCTGCCCCCCAAGTTTTTGAATTGCGAAGACAGTGTCAGCTCATCGACAATTTCCGAGAGTATTATATGGAGTGCCTGTGAATAAAAATAGCTCTATTCCTGGTGAGGAAATTGTTTTTCCTCTCACCTACTGAGAAGGACTATTCTTGCCTCTTGGGGCTTCAGAGAAAGCAAAGGGAAGTGGGGAAGAAGGCATTCAGGAGGCCCAGGCTGTAGGTCATGCGGACGCCAGTGCAGAGGCCAGGCCTCCACCCCTCTTGTGGGTGGCCTGGGCCTGGGCCCTTCCCTATCTATAAATATCTGACAGGCCCGAGGTCCACGGGATTATTTTTAACATTGCAAGCGATAAAAGCAAGGCTCTGAAGGATTCAGAGGAGAGACACTGCCCTGTGGAATGTCGGAGGAAAGAGCTCAGGAGTGATAAAAATAGTGAATAATTTAAGACTTTCCAGGGTTGTGCTCATCGGAGGTTAATGGTTTCCCCTGGCCTTTGCTTTGAAACTCCCTGGCTCTCTGTCAGCTCACTCACTGCCGTAGCTGGCCGACCAAAGCCACACGGCCACCGGGGTGGGGACCCCGGGCTGGGGGCGCCAGGGGTGGGGATCAGCGGAAACTTGCTTGCGTTTGCTTTGTTTTCATTCACAGCCTAGTGGTGACACAAGTGGGAAGACTGCACGTACTGACAGAGCTGTTCACGTCGATGTCTGGAAAATCTCCCTCCGCCCTTCCCCTCTGGTCCCCCACTTACTTATTTTTTGAGGCACGTCACTTTGGACACAATCATGCCTGGGTGATGGAGGAGGCCCATTTCTTGGCCTGTCTGCTCTCGGGCCGCCCTGACACACACAGGCTCAGCCAAAAGCAGCCTCTGGGGTGCCTGGAGCCCCCCGAAGACTCCGGCAGCAACGAGGCCCGAAGCAGAAGAACTGACTCAGCTGCCACGTCTACACTGAGGACTCCTGAATCTTGACCTACAACCCTCATTGCCTAGCGGAAACATAGCCATGAGGCTGTCCACAAGTTCCTGAAGGTCAAAGTTTCCGAAACTGGACTCCTCACACCACTTCCTTCCCTCTGGGTTCGCCCGCTATAATTTATGCAGTCGTTCGCCATTCGCAGAAGAACAGGCTCCATCCTCACGTCAGCCCTCACTCACTCACCAATGCCAGCATGTCGAGCTGCTCAAGCGTCTCCCAGTCCTGCCCCTGCCTCATCGTCCCGGCTCAGCACCTGGTGAAAAGCCTCCTTGGTCTCGCTGCTCTGGTCTCTTCGTATTAAACGCCTCCTCTATTCTGTCTTTACTTTGGCAACAGGAGGGGTAAATGTAGCAAGTTGCTCCGCATTGCATTCCACAAGAAATTGTGTAAGTCCCAGCAAGATGACTGCTAGCTCAGGCGGTTGGTTCTTTCTGATTGGTAGGACAAGCAAGGAGAAGCATACGTGGAAAATTATATAAAACAATGTCTAGAAGGCACTGACTTTGGAGGGGAGTTGCAATTTGGAGACAGGAATGCCAGAATTTTCCACAGTAGGAGGTGTAGCCAGAAAGGGCAGCCATGTTGCTTCATGACGCAGGTTGCGGAAGCCCTGGGGACCCTATTGCTTCTGCCTGAGCAAGGGCCCTTCATGTCTAGGGTGCTCACAACTCCAGAGGGGGAGGGGGTTACCAGAAGGAGAGCAGCAGAGAGGGCATTGGCACCTGCTGTGTGCAAACTCTGCAAGATTCTGACTGGCCCCAGGGCACACTCAGGGAAACCTTAAAAGCTAAGAGAAGCAACTGCAATTTCAACTGCTACTCACTGCAGATGACACAGGGTCTCGGCCTACATCTCACCGAGGGAGTGGTCGGCTACAACGCACCATCCTCTAAACTCACAGCCTTATCCGCAGAGCCTCAGTCACTAGGACACATCTGATATTGCCTGACATGAGGAGAATCAGGGAAATGATCTCATTCTCAAAGGGAGAAACAGCCCACAGTGATGGGAGATTTCACCAGTGCTGAAATTAGGTGGGAAATGCTCCACATTTGCTCGATGTGGTGCAAGAAAATAACTCCCTTTTGCATGAAAATATAAAGTCCCCAAGCCGAGAAATAGTAGATACAAAATGGAACCATCAGGAAAGCTTAGCATTCAAAGACGCTGTATCTGAAGTCGTTTTAAAGTGATGGATTTAATACAGTTATAATTTGTGATAAAAAGATAGCATTAAACTTAAAAAGAAGGCACTAGGAATCATCTAATCTGACAGAGAAAGGAAAGATGAAAACGAAAGGGGAAGGAAGGAAGAGAGGCAGGCATGAGGGAGGGAGAGAAGTGAGGCTCCGCCGTATTGTCAACAGTTAAAACACTGCAGCCCCAGTGCTGGGAAGTGCAAAGGGACAAGTCAGAGAAGATTTATATTGGAAAATAGAGTGAAAACTCTCCCAATTCATGGTAAACAATACATCTTCATATTCAAGAAGCCCAATGTTATGTCTAGAGGCCATATGTGAAGAACATAGAATCCAACTCGTAAAGACTGAGGATGAAGAGACTAAAACTGCATATGCACATGTGTAAGCAATCTTTGGGGTGCTCACTTTGAACAGGAACTTCTCATGGGAGCGTGAGGTCAAGCTTGGAAAGACAGGCAGAACCATGTGTGAAGTACAGGAGAGCGTCACTTCAGTCTCCACTAGAGACTGTGGAGATGAGAAACACTGAGCAGTACACCCAAGTGCAGGGAGACAGGGCTGTCCACTGGGAATCCGGTGGACAGCGCATGTCTAAGACGAGGGATGAAGACATCTTCAGCAAACAAAGGATATGTTGTCATTTCCACATTGTAAAAGTGCTAGCAGTAGCCTTCAAATGGAAAGCAAATATCCGGGAAGTTCCAATATGCATAAGAAAGACAGGGCATCAGAAATACTAAGTATCTGGGTAAATGCATTTCTTTTAAAAAATGAATTTGTTTTAAGAATCAATGTTTAAAGCAATACCTATCCCACTGTCATGCAGGCTTTATAACAAAAGTTGAAACAATGTATAGGAAAACTGCGGTGTATAGGGTAGTATAGAAACCTTAAATGGACATTTTGGGTAGCAAAATTTCCACATTTTATGTGAACTAGAACAATATAAAATCTAAGTACTTTGCGCAAAGATAGTGACATTGTAATTCAATATATAAATGGTTGAAAATAATGGGGTAAAATGTTAACAGATAAATGAAATGGAATTTGTCAAACATCTGCCAATAAGAAATAGAAGCCAGAATAGAGACAACTCCTACTATGAGACAAACAAAATATATTTATTAGGATGATAAACAAAACAGAAGCCCAAGTAGCTCCATCGCTATATTCCATGAAGTGTTATTAGGATAAACATTCCGATTAAAAGTCGAGTTATTAGGATGGCAAGATCCAAGTATAGGCTGGGGGAGACGTGCTTCAGGTATAAATACACATGGACGGGAAGCAGGTGGGTGGGAACTGGCAGGCAGTATTAGTTTCAAACTAAATGACAAGAAAAAGACATTTTTTTAAAGATTTATTTATGCATACAGAACTGGGGTACAGGCCAGAGGTGCAGGGGTGGTGAGAGGATTCACCAGAGACAGAGTGGGGAGCAGAAGAGGCAGACTGACAAAGTCCACTGCTGAGGGGAGCTGTGTACTGGGGTCAGGAGAGGTCTGCCGCGCCATGTGGGTCACCTCCAGGGTGGGAATCGAACTTGTGCTCAAGTGACTTTAGCATCTTTAACCTGCTGTGCTACCAGAGAGGGCCGAAAAGATGTATTTTTTAAATGAAGATATCATAATAATAAAAGGGAAAATTCATTGCAAACACATCATCAAATTGATCAGCCAGTAAGAAAATAAGATACATGAAGCAAAAAGTTGATGGACCCAAGGGGAGAAAGAGACAAGTCTCACAGTGAATAAGCTCAGCAGTTTGCTGCCCAGCAACTGATAGAACAAGTAGGAAAATGAGCAGTAAAAGAAACAAAGATCTGAATAATACTATCAACCCTCTTGGTATTTATTGAGTATTGCCCACAACTGCGGGATTTGCCATCTGTCCAAGGGCTCAAGTTATAGACATTGACCAAGATAGACCAGATGCCAGTCCATGAAACAAATCTCAGTAACTCGAAGCATTGAGACCATACAGAGGATGTTCTCTGAGAACAGTGGAATTAAATTAGAACTCAACAGAGCATCTGAGGAAAGATATCATTACAGAAATCAAGCTGCAGACATGGGAGAAAGTATGTGCAATCTCTTTATCTCAGAAGGGAGATTTACTTGTCTCGTGATATATACAAATGTCTTATAACTCTTTTTTTTAAGGTGACAAACAGCTAATCATAGATAAGCAAATCGGTGGTTATAAACCTTATAAGCTTTATGTGCAAGGCACACATGAAAACTGACTCATACAAAGTGCCTGGAGAGAGACTCCACTTTATTTGTCATCAAGGAAGTACAGTGAAAATGCAAGACCCCAAGCTCCACACGGTGGGTGAGCAACAGGGAAAAAGTCTGACTGGACCCAGTGTTGGTGAGGACAGGGAGCCTAGGGAGTGCTCCTGTGCTGTTGTGGAGAATACCTAGCGTTCATGCCTCTGAGCAAGCTGTTTGGCAGCTTCTTATAAAGCTAACAGACGCTGACCACAGGGCCCTGCCATCTCCTCCTCAACAGCTGCCCAAGAGAGAGAAGACACAAGGACCAAAGGTGTGCACAAGGGTATCCATATCCCCTTTAGTCCACATCTGTCCACTCACAGGTGATGAGATCCAGCAAGGTGATGTTTCAGTAGGAGTAGTGCTTGGGAAGATAGTCTATAATATTCCCAAGTTTCTGGATCTTGAAATTTTAGAAATAACTAGGGGAAAACAACTCACAAACTCCTGAGTTCCAGCTTTGTTCACCCTCAGTGTCCATGAACCCAGGCCAGGCATGGATGGTCCACGTGAATCTACCTACCCAGATTTGGATGGAGAAGAATGGGAGCCCAAAGTGAAAGAAAGTTGCCACCGGAGGCTGAGAGGGGGCTGGCCACCTATCCCCATGCCAAGGGTTTCCCCCTCTTCCCTGAAGCCCACACGAGTCCAGTTCACCCCTGCCCCCCAACTTTGTTCAGCACCCCACCTTGGGCTGGTGACTCTTCTCTTTAAATCTTCTTTCCATCAGACTTTGTCACCCGAGCACCTCAAGTTTCTCTTCCTACTCTGAAGTGTCCTCTCCTCCCCTCAATGCAAATGTGTTCTTGTCTCGAGTAACTGTTCTGCTGGTAGGGAAAAGCACCTCCATCAAAGAATTTGTCACTCTGCATGCTATTCCTTTCATCTGATAGAACTTTTCTGGAAGACTTCATGCCCAAGAGTTGAATTTCTGGGTTCTATTAGGAGATCATAGGATTCAGCTGAACTTTTTTAAATTCTTTTTCTTTCAGTTAAATCTATGTCAATTCTAGCTTTAATTTGTCAACTCCTGAGACCTTGAATACCTTTCTTCAAGGCAATTGCAATTAAGAGAAATCACTTACTAAATGTGGAAGGGCCTGTTCCTAGTTGAAGGCCATTATTCCTCTTTCAAACCCCTTCTGGGAGTATTAAATAGTTTTTTGAAGTAGTGTTTAGCCATTAACCTTGAAATAATGTGGATTATTTCATTCTTAATGAAACCATGCTATATACACACCCTTTTGATCTTTAGGGGAATTAACTGAATTTGTTATCATCTATCTCTGATGATTCTGAAAATCTGACAGGGAGTCGGAATACATTATAGGTTCAGAAGAAATGTGAATTAGCCATTTTCTCAAATTTTTGACACTTACTCTCTAGCTCTCTCTATTAGAACTATGAATTTGTAGTGTATGTACGTCTTGTTAGCTCAGGTACAGAAAAGATAATATCATCACCGAATCTCGGTAAATCAAGACATCCTGTCCAAGGACACTTGGCATCTTTAAGATAGAGATGCAATGTTTTAGTGAAATATCAAAGGACTTCAGGGAAACCTGTGTGCAACCAGATCTTTGACCTTGCTGGCCCATGGAGGGAGAGGGTGGCTGGTGGTACTCACAGCAGAAAGAACAAATCAGGGGCTTGGGTCATAGGTCCCCTTCCCAGCTTTTCATTCTGCCTAGTCACTTTCCCTTTTAAGTAAAAGATAACTGAATCGGTAAATACTTTGAATATGGAAATGCCATGAATTTGCATGTCGCCCTGGCACAGGGAACACACTAACTTTGAATCTCAGTGTTTGTGCTCCTAAAATGAGGACTTTGAATTGGCAAATACTGTTAAAAGTGGGTTGATGGTTTCTTGCTACTACTGCATTCTATGGCTCAACACTAGATTTTGCTATCACCTGAGTGAACTTGAAATTGAAACTAAAATTGGAAATGCAAATGGGACACAGGAACCACCCTTCAGAGTTTCTCTTTGGCTATCTGTAGGGTAATTTGGACATAAAAAGAATAATTTTGAAGATGAGTTAGAACACTTTGCATTTTTAAAAATTCACTTGTCCTTAATGTTATGGAGAAAAGACCGTGAAAAAGAGGGCAGAAGTGGAAAGAGCAGCTCATAAATGTGTAAAACATAATTGTTAGGAAAATCACTACTTTCCAACCACCAGTCTATTCATTGATTCAGGCCAGTATCATTGATGGATAATAAAAGTTGTGGAAAATCGCTAGGATTTAAGATACTCGCACAGTCCCAGAGTCTCATCTCACATTTGCCTACGAGTTGCAAAAGGAAAAAGCTGCTTAGAACATGGAGACAGACGGGGTCAGCCCTCCAGCCGGGAGGTCAAAGCTGGCGTCACTCAGCCGGGCCCAGCTGACCCGGAGTCGGGCTGTCATGTCACGGCAGCACCCGGCGGTGTTCCCGCCTACGACAGAGGAAATGCTCTTTCAAAATCTACAAAGAAGGACTTTCTATTTTTTGAAGAAATGGCTCAATGCCTCAGCAATTTTAATTGCAATTTGAAACACCTGAACTAACTCAAGACTCTAACCGTCAAATGCAACATTCAGCACTTGATCTGAATCAAGAAAAAAGTAGCATGCATAAATGACATTTGCATTATAATTGAAGAAGATTTTACATGCATTGTCCTAATGGAACAATGGATATTTGGGTTAATGTTTTCCTGTGTGTTAGTAGGAATGGGTTGTTTTTTGGAGGTACCTGCTAAATTACTTAGGAGTAAGAGATTACTTTCAATGGTTCAAAATATAAAAAACAGATAAACAAAACCAGGCTTTTGAAGAATCGATTCATGATCCAGTAGGAAGTGCCTGTGGCTATGCACTGTGTGCTGGGTATTGAAGCCCAAGTTTCCGTCTCTGTCTGCTTATGCGCTGGACTGTGGACTCAGCTCACCATCTCCTCCTCCCCAGCGAGCCCCAGGAGGAAAGGGGGCCGCCAGATGCCTGCCAGCTAGGGGAGAGCCATGCTCTGCCCTGTTTACCTGCTTTGCCTCCTGCGTCTCCCGGCAAAGCTTCTGCAGCTGAACAGGCAGTGACTTCAGCAGTGCTACTACAGTTCCCTTTCTTGAATGCACAGATCATTCGCCTCAGTGCACACTCACAGACCTCCCAGCTGAGCCAACCTTCACCTCAGCTTCCCATGGACCCTCCCCCAAGTTCTTACAGCCCCCACTCCACACTGCTCTTCAAAGTCTGAGAACAGACTCTCTCCCCTTCCTCCTTGTACAATGTGCTTGTTCTCTGGAATTGATTTCCCAGTTCTCCTGTGCTGAAGTCTCTCTGTGAAACTAACGTCATTTTCTCTTCCTGATCAAACACTGAAGGATATAGCTGCACCAGGCTTTCAGCTTTTCTGAAGAGAATTTTTCCAAGATATTTACTGGGGGAATATTGCTCTGACACAGGATGCTAAAAAAAAAAAAAAAAAAAAATCCAAATAAATAAATAAACAGAACAAAAAGTCTAACCTCCACGCTCACAACCCATAATCAATGATCTGTGTGAAAGTGAAACTAAAATGCGGGTAGTGTACTAGAAAATGTGGTGGAGAAAAGCAGACCGAATTCAAAAAAAGAAAAAAAGAAAGAAATGGTTGAATCTGCCGATTCTAGGCAGGTGTTGAAAAACTAATGTCGTTTAGGGCTCTTCCACTGAGTCCCCACAGTAAAGTTCCTGATGCAACAATAAGAATTAGTGAGAATGAGTGGGACTTCTGCCTCTAGACATAACTGCACTTCCAAAAATCAGCCCTGGGATCACGCCTTCTCTAGAAGATCTTATCATCTGTTGGTGATACCTTTGCCGTGGTGGACAATCTCTCCGGTGGGGTTGTCCATGGGTCTTACTTTCATGTGAGATTGTCTATCATGTCCACCTTGCAAGTGGCATTGGCAAGGAGAGAACCCTGTCGCTGATGAGCTGTAACCTAAGAGACTCTGGTCATCCACCTTTCTGAGCAGCTTCCATTCGCCACGGGCAATGTATGTCCTGGAGACCCAGTGGGCTCCATGGCAAGGCACACGAATCAGAACAGGGCTCAAACCGCATCTTGAAGCAGATCCCCTCAGAACATCTAATTCCTAAATAAGAAAACAAAGCCCGGTGTGAGCGACTGGTCAGAACATCTCCCAAATGGGACATGCTATGTCAGGCAACCAAGAAAGCATTAAGGGCAATTTAAAAAGTGCAAACCCTGTTATGTGGCCAATGAAATTCTGTAAATCTCATCTGCTGTAGCACAGAAGGCAGAGAATAAACCTCATGAACAGAAATTTGGGCAGGAAGATGGAGAGGCAGAAGACCCATGGGGTGATTTGTTCTTTTCTGCCTGGATTTGATTGTGCGTTATGAGATGAGCTCAGGGAGGAAAAAGCTAGTTTGCAAGCAGGACTGGAAAAAGAATATGGCAAGCTCAAAAACACTGAAGAGTTTGAAAGTAAAACACTTTCTCATCTCCTACAGTACATTTCAATACTGAGAATGTCTCTGAGTTAGAAAAACAGTAAGATGCCGGCTCAGGGTCGGACCCACAAGATCTTTTATTAAGTTTTTGGATCTTTCATTAAGAGCCATGAGCATAGGTGGGTAGTGGGAAGGAGAGCCTTACAGTGGGATAAAGTCATTCCTAGAAGAGAAAGGCACAGCTTCAAATATACCTACGTGCACTCAAGTTTATGTACATGCATGTGCACATACATGGGTGTATATGTACACTCATGTATACAAGCATTTGCAAATATACTTAATGTATAATTAATTGTAGCGATAATTACTGGGAGTGCAAATAATTCCTCTAAAAGAGTTATGCAAGAGATGTAGCTTCTAGCATGTGATACTGATCCAATTATCACACACACAAAAACACAAAGTATTTGATCAAACTGTTCTGCTGATGATGCTGCCAGCTGGGTTTCAAAGAGCCTGTGCCCATCCCAAACACACAGTGCCCTCTGGGGTCCCAGGGAAGAATGAGTCTGAGAGAAGCATTCAGTCACCAGGAAGGATTTATTCTCAAATGTCCTCTTCATCCGTGGCCAAGGAGGAAGACTGAGAAGGAAGTGACCTCCCAGAAAGTGGAGCAAAGAGCTCCAGAGGTCTCCAGAGAGCTATTTTTAGAGAGCAGAAGCAAAGCCTCATCCAAGAAGATCTCTTTGTTGGAATAAATCAGAGTAATATTTCAAAAGTGCTGTGGACCAGGAGTTCTTATGCCCCCTTTTCATTTTGCAACCATTTTCCCATGCTAGCTGCATAAGGAACAAGTACTGTTTGCGTTAAATCCCTGTGCCACTGAACAAAGAGAAGCCATGCCCATCCCTTGCCCATCCCTATGTAGAGATTTTCATGCAATCATGGAATTCAATCTCTTATGTTCTATTCACTTTTTTCCTGAAATGCAAATAATGATAACAGCTACTAGAGTGGGCAATGTGTTGTTGTTTAACAGCAGTTCTCTGGAAACTCATCTCTCCTAACAAATTCCACCTTGCTCTGATGAGGCTGCAGCTGCCTCCCCATTCCAGGTATGGTATATGATTCAGATCTAGTAAAGAAATGAAGGATGAAATAGAGTTTGGGATAGGAAAGGCAGGTATACCAGATCAACAGGTTCATATACCTACAGTATTGTCTGGCACTGTCAAGGAGGAATCGCCTTTCATGGGAGCTGCCACGTTATTGGGATGTTGATGTGGAAACCTCACTTTAGGATGCACCAGAAAAATCCATCATCACTTGGGCTTGGGCTGGCCCAGTTAAGTCTCTGTGAAAAGAGATACACAAACATTGATCAAATAAATGAGACCTTGAAGATACCTCTGAATTTTTTAGTAAAAGAAATGAATATACTTTTTTTCATTAAATAGTTTATCACTTTTTTCATTAAATTGTTTATCATTTATCACTTGGAATTTATATCACTTCCAAACAAAAATGTTTGTACTGTTACATTTATAATTTATTGACACTCTTTGATACTTCTACAACCTCCATGAGATATAAACTATGCAATATCACCCTCTTAGGTAGATAATACCCCACTTATGCTATAACAACACATTCTCCTTTGTATACTTTGGTGAAAAATAAACCCTAAAATTCCTTTTCTTTAAGTACTCAATCACATTACTTTGGCAAATAATAAAAAATATCTATTTTTAACTTAGGCTTTCAGTAGCAGTAGCCTCATCTTCTGCACTTAACAAAAGGACACTAAGACTCCTTTTCTTTTGACATTATGAAGAAAGAAAATTCTCATGGTAAGATTACTCAACGGAGAAATACATAGAGAAGCTTCCAGAGAAATACAGAGCACATGAGAGCTGATGTCTGAAATGCAATATTTTCAGCATCAAATTAAGCAAGAAGGGCTTACCTAAGAGAAAGTGCAATAGAAGAACATGGCTCCTGGATCACTGAACTGTAGAACTTGTTCTTCCCTGATAGTCCATGGACCCCAGGATTAATAAGTCAAGTCAAAAGGACTCTAAGGTATTGTGGACTGTGCCATGTTTCATACTGCAGCCAAAGGTAGTCTGCCACTTGCTGGAGTTTCTATTTTTAGGTATTGTGGTCTCTATTGTCAGGACCAACAGAATTCAGGTCTGGAAAATATAATGAGATCATTGCTTATGACCATGACTTCTAACCTTCTAGTACTTCCTCACAATTTGAGATCAAGGAGGATTTTAGAATCATCTA
>NW_004567121.1:36434647-36446288 GCF_000260355.1 Condylura cristata
ACTGTCTTGGCCACACTGGTTCAAATCCATCAAAAACGGTTGAGTACTGACTTTTCCTGTTGAGAACTCCTGTGTCTCTGGATGGAGAAAGGACTCATTTCATAAAGTATATCCACTACTATGTAGCCAGCAATGTTAGAAACAATCTTTAGAGAAAAAAAACACATTTTCTAGGTATTTTTAGATCAACGATTCTCAAAACATGTACAACAAAACATCTTTAGGAGGAAGGTACTAGCATTTCCAAATATGTAGAACACAGCCCCCTCACCCCCTGGGCATCTCAAAGGCCTACTGGGCCCTAGAACGTTCCATGGGAATTATTACCTACATTTAGGTAAATAATACCAAATAATTTGAGTCATTATTCTTGTGCCCCAGGAGGACAGAACCTGGCCTTGCCAGCATCTGTTACCACAAACTTAGGGGCACTTGTCTGGATGGAGTCAGGGGTAAGCGGCTCATTCACAACCTCCCCCCGCCCCGCTGCCCCAGGAGCAATCAGTCAAAAGACGCTGCCCACAGCTCCTCACCTGCGTTGGCACAGAGTCAAGGACCCACGAGTCGCTACTCAATTGGACTCAAAAAATTTTAAGCTTAAAATTGCTCTTGGGTGAAGATATATGAAAGACTTCTTGGAAATACATGATTTTTACTTGGAAATTTTAGATACCATTAATTATCAAGATAATTCAAGTGGAAAGAAAAATCATCTGCAAGAGAAATCTTTCCAAAGACAATGAATCTCTATGAGCCTGAACAGGGAAGGTGACAGGCTCCGGAGAGCATGGAAATCTGTCATTTCTGCTGCATCTCCCTTGAACACCACCTGCATATTGAGTGAACAGAGCTTCGGGATTCCTAAACCTCATTCCAGCTCAGTCATGTGAACCCAGGCTACAGCGGGTGGGAAGATCGCAGCACTTCTGAATACAAATGAAATTCACTATTTTCTGTTGCTGTCTTTCCTTTCAGGCTGAATACATTTGGATGATAATGTGTGATATTTGGGGAAAGAAGCCTCTATACCAATACCAATTCTCCCCTGTCGCTTATCCAAGTCTTTTATGCTTTTGCAATCATGGCTGTAGCTAAGAGAGTTGAGTGATTCAGCCACAAACTACTAGTCCCCAGGCTGCCTGATGAGTACCTACTAGGAGCGACAAAGTGTTCTAGGGCTGTGGTGAGTGAATGAATAAGAGACGCACCCTTATTTCATGGGCTCACATGCCAGTGGAGCAGACAAACATAGAGTCACGCAGATCGAATCTCCAAGCAAGGAACATTTACCCAGTACCTACGGTGGGCCAAATACCGTGCCTGGCAATGAGGATTTGTAGAGATAAAAGGTAAGTTATTTGGAGAGAAAGGCAGTGAGGAAGTCATTATATTAGCATGGAGCAAGTACTACCTAGACGTTGCTAACTCTGCCTACAGAACTGAAAAGTGTTCACTTCTGGCTATTATTTTGCTAGTCTTTGATGCATGTGAATGAGTCCTTTTGGCAAAGAGAATAAAGCCATAATGAAGGGAAGTGGCAGAGGGACTCCTGAGCAGGGCCTGCAGGAAGAGAACAGAACCCCCCCTGGTGCCCACACAGATAGATCTGGGGAGTGTGGCTCCCGGCTCCCCAGCCCAGGCTGAGGCATCACTCAAGGAACGCCCAGCCTGTAGCTGGGCAAACTTGTTCACCTAATGTAAATTAAAACTTACACTAATGAACTGATAGATTTTCCTAGGCAGATTTTAAAACAAGTGGCTTTAGGCCTTCCCTGGTGGTGCAGCAGGTTAAAGCACAGCACTGAGAAGCTAAAGCCACTTCTGCATGAGTTCGATCCCCGCCTGCCCCGGAGGTGACCACATGGCAGCAGACCTCTCCTGATCTGCCCGCTGCTCCCCTCAGCAGTGGACTTCGTCGATCTGTCCTGCTCCCCACTCTGTCTCTGGTAAAGCCTCTCACCACCCCTGAGCCTCTAGCCTGTACCCCAATTCTATATGTACAAATAAATAAATATTTAAAAAAAAAAAAAGTGGCTTTAAACTTTCACTTGGTTTCTTTTTTGTCATGTATGATAAGATAAAAATAGAGGAGCTAAAAAAAAATAGCCAAAACAATCTCTGTCCTCTTCCAGCAAATGTAAAGAAATTATGAAATATCTGGGACTGGTGGGATTCAAAGTAAAACTAAATTTTATTTCTAGTCTTTCCCAACAGAACACTCTCAGATTAAGAAAGGGCCTCAGAGCAAAGATCAAATTGAGAGCCACAGAAGAAAAACAGCTTGGGATAAAGATAAAGGACAGTTGTGAAACCCGCTGAGAAGAGCTCAGAAGGTGTCTGCCAGTGTTCGGGAAACCTGCAGAAGCCGTGATAGGCCCTGTGGGACAGGCGGCCAGCCCTCTGGATGAGGCCCAGACGCAAGGCAGATCCCTTCCAAATCAAGATATGCTGAACCCGGTAATCCCTGGGTATCTCAAGGACTTTCGGGTCATAGCAATTCATGGAAAGATTAATTTAAGGTAAAGCGTTTTAAGTCAAATGGTACAAAACAGCTATAAAATGGGATTCAGCATGGTTGAGTTTCCATTCAGCAATGCTGATTCTGGGTGCACTGAGACACCCAAGCTATTTATATCTGGAAAATAAAGTTTCATCAAAAGACCATCGAAACAATTTTCTCCTCCTTTTTCTTTATGTTTTGGAATTAGCCAATGAGAGGTCACAGTGGACTTTTTTTTTTTTAATGCATACAGAACTGGGGTACAGGCCAGAGGTGAAGAGGCAGTGAGAGGACTCATCAGAGACAGAGTGGGGGCCAGAACAGGCAGATGGATGAAGTACCCTGCTGAGGGGAGCAGCGGTATCCCATCAGGGAGGTCTGCCGCGCCCTGTGGGTCACCCCAGGGTGGGGATCGAACTTGTGCTGCAGTGGCTTTAGCTTCTCAGTGCTGTGCCTTCACCTGCTGCACCACCAGGGAGGGCCCACAATGGACATTTTTTATTACCTGAGTACTTAATGCTTGATATCCAAGAGAGAGTGAGAGAACCAGAGAGCCAGAGGAAGGGTGTACAACAAATTGCGGATCAGCAGATGCTGGTACTTCGAAGCACAGCCTCATGTGTAGAAGGTCCTGCTTCCTGATTCTTCCCTCTATGCTCATTTCTTTTCTCTATTTTTGAACCTCATTTCTTTTCTCTTTCAGGTGAAAATATATTTTGATCTCAAAATGTGTTCAAAGAATCCTGCAAGAACTAGGAGCTCAGGATGCCCCCCAGCTGCCACCAATCGGAAGAGCGATCTTCGGGGAGTCGCTCCTGCTTGGTGTGGACCTCGGCCCATATCCCAGCCTGTGCACACAGAGTGTGTCTGCTTTCTGTGGGTTACAAGAATCAGAAATCATTGTTATTTTAAAACTAGACATACCGATAAAATATGGGGGTTCATTATATAGCTATAAATATATCTACATTTACAGTCACTTTATACATTTAAGTAACAGATAATATAAAATGTTGGCCAGCTTATGATTATATAAAGTGAGTGTGATCTCATAGCATTTTCTGCAAAGCTACAGTCTGCTCCAATACATACCGAGGGGTGCCGTGACTGATTGTCACAGAACTGGGAGCTTGAAATAAAGATAACCCCTCACGCTCAGTCACAGAGGCTGGAATTGCAAGATGGAGGTGGCCACCTGGTGGTGTCCCTCCAGGGACTCAGGCGGGGTCTTCCTGGCTTCTGTTAACTGCAAGACAACCATCTGTCCTCCTGTCCGTCTGTCTGGGCCTTGACCCAGCCCCCCTCATCACAAGTCACTCTTCTGGGGTGCTGCCATGTCTTTTCTCTTCTTTAAGGACAATCCGTAGTTGGCTGATGACCCATCCAAAGCCAGTCTGCTGCCATCTTAATGAAGACCTTATTTCTAAAGACCCTCTTTCTACAAACACCCTTTTTCCAAGTAAGTCCACATCCTGGGGTTCCTTATGTATAGGAATTTTAGAAAGACACTTTTCAGTCCAATGCACTATCAAAGTCCAGGGCACAGAGAACTGCAAGGAAAGAAAATCCCGAGCTGGGGAATCATCACAGCAAACAAGAGGCATGTCACGTGCCTTCGGATGGGAGCTTCACACGCAGTATTCTGCAGGCCACTTCTCAGGGACATATCCTTGTCCACAAAGCAGGTGCATTGAAGATTCAGCAGGGCAAGGGTGCCTGCTGGGGGGGAAGGAGATCTTGGAAATAGACATATGGCAGGGAGGGCCGCTTCTGCCCAAATCAGTCCTCCCTGCCTATGGTGGGGTCTACCCAGACATGTTCAGCCTGTATCGGGGCAGTGTGGACCCCAGAGGGTGTAGCAGAGGCTCGCCAGCTAGATTGTCAGGTTTCTGCTAACTCAGCATGATCATTTGGAATGTGATGCCCTCTCTGAGCCCCACCCCACAGAACTTGGAGCACTGGCTGTTCCCACACTCCCAGCAAGCAGCGAGCCTTAGAGGCCAGAGCGCTTTTGATAGATAATTATAAAGCAATTCCAGGGCAAAGGGAATGTTCTGAGAAGCATGTCAGTCTGAAGGTCCAGATGCTTCTTTTCTAAACAACTTTCTCCTACACTTAAAAGCTGGCCATCCACAGATCTGATTTATTAATGAAGGTGATAGTTTTCATATGAAATACTCTGCAAGTCAACGTTTGCCTAATTTAATTGGGGTAAAAGTGGCCAGATGAGCAACATGTCATTGCCAAAGTCACTCACAGTCGATATATCAGTTTCTCAAAGTATACACCCAGTCCTCTATCATCTGCGATGGGCCAGGAGCCACGCTTTCAACTAAGATTTTAAAATAAAGCGTGAATTGTTGACAAGTAAAGGCCAGAACCCTCTGACCTTGATGACTGCGGTTAAACATTATCTCTTGAAAGCCTGCAACTTGTGCTAGAAAGCCTTTCTTTCTCATCCACTAAACCAAGTGTTGATGATACTCTGCCCATTACAGAGAGTCCCTGGAGGTCTGGGCGACAACTTCTAGTAAACAATAGTGACAAGGTTTGAAACAAGAACTATAGCTATTCAGATTCAGAACTATTGAAGCAAGCCTTCCCAGTTTCTGCAAGTTGATGGACTCTTTTTCCATGTGCCCAGCCTGGCAGGAGCCACAGTGTCAAGGAACTCACAGCTAGATTGCTCTCAGGTAAAGCAGTGAAAAGTTGACTCCAAGAGCACTTTCAGCAGGTAAAGGAAAATACATCATCGACAGGCCCTCCTGGCTCATCAGGTTAAACACAGCACTATGAAGCTCTTGGCAGCCACTACAGCACGAGTTCAATCCCAGGCCAGGGAATGACCCACACGGCACAGCAAACCTCTCCTGACCCACCCACTGCTCCCCTCAACAGTGTATTTCAGTCAATCTGCCTTTTCTGCTCCCCACTCTGTCTCTCGTGAATTCTATCATCCCCTGCACCTCTGGCCTGTTCCCCAGTTCTTGTATGCATAATAAATAAATCAATAAAAGCTGCATCACGTGGGTCTAATACGAGATACTGAATTTAATAGTGACTTATGCCATGCTTACTGTAATACAATGGGGGACACTTCCTCCCTTTTGGGGGTCAGGGGGTGCTGGTCACAGAGCAGAGGACTTTCTCTTGAGAGCCTCCGAGATGGATGCTGAAAGATAAGGAGGAGTTCATCAAAAAAACAGCTTCTCTGTAAAATCAGATGATTTCTATAACCTGAAATGGAACTAGATGAGTGAGCTGTAAACAGAGCCAAGTGAGAAAAGGCAGCCCTCTTCACTGTACTCAAGAAGACAACCCTAAATGTAAAAAGCATCGGCTTCGCTAAGTATTGCACTGCTCTAAAATTCATGCACATCTAATATTAAAATGCATTAAGTTCAAGTTTTCAAAAAGCATATGTTTATTGATTGGATGATTCCATTATGCGTCGACTTGCCAAACACGTACAGAACAGGAAGCATCCGAGGGGCCATTCGCCAGCAAATCTAGGGGATGTCATTTTATTTTTAAAGATTTATTTATTTATTCATACAGAACTGGGGTACAGGCCAGAGATGCGGAGGGTGAGAGGCTTCACCAGGGACAGAGTGGGGAGCAGAACAGGCAGATCAACGAAGTACACTGCTGAGGGGAGCAGCGGGCGGGTCAGGAGAGGTCTGCCCCGCCATGTGGTCACCTCTGGGGCAGGCGGGAATCGAACTCATGCAGAAGTGGCTTTAGCTTCTCAGTGCTGTGCTTTAACCCGCTGCGCCACCAGGGAGGGCCGGGGATGTCATTTTTAATATATATTGTAGTCATGAAAATACCTTAGGTATTTAGGTATTTAGAATCTTTTTTTTTATAATAATTACACACAGCGATATTTACCTGTTAGATTTCCTTTTTTTGTGTGTTTTCCTGAAAAGGCCTCAGTTGGCAACACACTAGAGGATCATGGAGCATATCAACATCTTCAGCCCTGGACTTGGAGACAAATCCCAGTCTGTTCAGTGCTTCCCTGTCCCACACATGATGGAGGTGAAATAAGACGAGACCCGGATGGTGGGTCTGCCATGCATGTCCACCGGACGGCACACTTGACAGAAGTGAATGTGGGTGACGTCGTGCATGAAACAGCCTCTTTTAGCTTGTTTGGTCATTTACAGCAAAGGTGACACACATATGTGTGAATGTGTGTCACCACACACAATGCTCAGTGGCCAGGAGGGGTGTGTAGCAGTCAAGACCATGAGCACCACACTGTCTCCCAATCTGAGAGCGCCCACTGAGCGAAAGTGTGAGCCTGGGTGAGTGCCCGATCTACCCGCCTCCTTTCTTCTCATGTAAGATGTGCTTTAACTGGGTTCTATTTTTCAAGGGTATAATGAGAATTAAGTTAGTAAATACTAAAAAAAGAAAAGGCAATATGTGCTAGTTATTCCTATTATATATCAATCAATCATGTGGATAGTTTGTTATCATTATTATTATAATGTTTTCAGTGATTCTGCATAGAAGGAATTGGAGAGAGTATCTCCATCCTAACAATGTCAAAAAGCTGAACAGCCTGAAAAATCCACAGCTCTCCTTCAGGAGAGAGAGTGAGGGGTAAACCACCACCTCAGGGTTGGAGAGACAGACAGGTGAAGATGCCAGGCCAAGCTCCCCGGAGCAGACGCATGAGTGAGATCTGGGAGAATCAGTGCCAGGGGTAGAATGTCCTGAACAGTCGATGAACAGCTGGAGGATCTGTGTGGACAAGTCTGAGAGTCAAAAACTGCAGAGGTCCCCACTAAGCCATAAAATTTACCTGCATGCAAGATGCTGGCCAGATTCTCATCTGGGATGTTTCTAGTCAAGGCATATAATGGTGCCGTGTTATTACCATAATTACCAGAGAAAAATCCTCTGCTGGTTCTGACAGGGAGAGGGAAAAAGTAAGTGTGTCAGAATCTACCTGAGTATCATGTCCTTCTTAACAGAGCCTGCCCTTAGGGAAAACTAGTTAACCAGAGCTTAACCTACTGGGATAGTATCAGAGCCTAGCTGACCTGGGAGGAAGGAAATGCCCAGCTCCAGCCCCATCTAGCCATCCTCTCCCACCTAAAGAGACAGACAGCCATGACAGCCACAGCCAGAGACCTAGACATGAAAAGCTGAACTCAACCGAGGACTCCGAGCACTAGAAATTCTTTCCCCCATGCGCATCTCACCATTCTAGATATTTCTAAAGCCATTTTTAGCGCAGTTGCACTACATCTTGTCCCACGATCAAGAAATAATTATAAGACTTATTGAAATTCAACAATAGCAGACACAAAATACACAATTGGAAGGATAGAAAAAAAAATCCAAATCCAAATAAATAAGACCGGATGTTGACCGGACATTGGGATGAGCTGACTGGGAACTAAAACAACTACAGTTAACAGGCTGGGCTTCCATGGGCAAGTAGCCAGCAGGCATGAGCTGGTGGGTAAAGTCAGCGGAAAGGCGGAAATCTAGCAAAGAGCCGAGAAAGCAGTGAGAGGCGAGAATACAAGCAGCCGAGGAAAGGGTCTCCAACATGGAGCCAGACACTTAGTGTCTTCAAGAACCAAAGGGGAGACAGCTAACACATTAATCTCATATGACCTGAAATTTTAAAATTGGAGATGAGAGGGAGACTGAAGAGACACAACATTTGAACAGAGTTGCTGAAAAATTTCTAAATAGATGCAAATTACAAGCCAAAGATTCAATAACATTTCTACAGACAACAGGAAAACTTCAGTCAGAAACATTACAATAACAGAAAAAATGAAAGCCTCCAGAAAAAAAAAAAAGTGGGGGCCTCTGTGGTGGTGCAAGGGGTTAAAGCACAGCACTATGAAGCTGTCCACAGCCACGCAGGAGGAGTTAGATCCCCGGCCAGGGAGGGACCCCCAGGGCGCAGCAGACCTCTCCTGGCTCCGAGCTGCTCCCCTCAGCAGTGTGTCTCAGCCAATCTGCCTGTTCTGCTCCTCACTCTGTTTCTGGAGAATCCTCTCACTGCCACCCCCTGCTCCTCAGGCCTGTACCCCAGTTCGTGTATGCATAAATAGATAAACCTTTTAAAAAATAAAAATGTGACTAGAACTAGCCACAGAGGAATGAAAGCTGACTTTGAATCAGAACCACAGAAGATGCAGGAATGTTTTCTGCTCAGCACCAGCAGATAGTGATCACTAGCCTTAGAAAATGATCTTCCATATGAAAGTGAAAAATACATACTCAAAACTAAAACTGAGGAGGTTCATCATGAGCTACCAGTGCTGACGGAAATGCTGAGTGGTCTTCTTTCAGCATGAAAGACAACACGGGGCAGGGGGCTTGTGATTTGCTGTGGATTCTTTATGGATGCAAGGAAATACAGGAGAAAATAATAGCAAGAAGGAAATATGCAGAAATTTAAAACAACAGTGGAAGTTTAAACAACAATAGTAACTCTCCAGGTAATTTAAATTATTAATTCAATTAAATTATTTTATATGAATTGAAATAAATTAATATTTAGTTTTAAATATTGAAATATGTCTTCTATACAAATTACATGTAATAACATGTAGAAGTCAGGACAAGAATAAATGGAGTTAAATTTTCTTTATTTTTTTTTCTTTTTTTTTTTTTTCTAATTTATTTACTTATGCATACAAAACTGGGGTATAGGCCAGAGGCTCAGGGGCAGTGAGAGGCTTCACCAGAGACAGAGCGGGGAGCAGAACAGGTAGATTGAGGAAGTTCACTGCTGAGGGGAGCAGCAGGTGAGACAGGAGCTGTCTGCAGCACCATGTGGGTCACCTCCGGGGCAGGCAGGAATCGAACTCATACAGAAGTGGCTTTAGCTTCCCAGGGTTGTGCTTTACCCCACTGTACCACCAAGGAGGGCCCTAATTTTTTTTTTTTCTTTTTAAAGATTTATTTATTTATGCACGCAGACCCAGGGTATAGGCCAGGGGCTCAGGAGCAGTGAAAGGATTAACCAGAGACAGAGCGGGGAGCAGAACAGGTAGATTGAGGAAGTTCACTGCTGAGGGGAGCAGCAGGTGAGACAGGAGCGGTCTGCAGCACCATGTGGGTCAGCTCCTGGGCCAGGGATCGAACTCACACTGAAGCGGCTGTGGCCAGCTTGCAGTGCTGCATCCTAACCCATTGTGCTACCAGGGAGGGCCATGGAGTTAAGTTTTCTAGACCCCTCTGTTGTATAGTATGGACATAAAAGCTGTGCCTCAAGTTAGATTCCGATAAATCTAAGATGATCTAAAATTGCCATGGTAAACACTAGAAAAAACAAAATACATCAAAAGAACATAAAATTACCAATGTGATGGAGGATAATTGAAGTTAAAAATAAAAACCTTAATTCATTCAAAAAAGAAAATTGTAAGATGGTGGAATTAAACCAAAATTTATACATAATTAAAGGTTAATGACTGAAGTTCTAATTAACAAAGATTGTTAAGGCTGCATTGCAAATAAAAAGCCAACTATATGTTACTTAAAACAGATGGCTTAAATGTGATGATACAGAAAGATTGGAAGTGCAAGAATTATAAACGTTTACCATGAAATCACCAGTGTAAGCACATCTGTTATGTGAGTGTAGGCCTGGGTCTGTGTGTGTGCGCGTATGTTTACAGGAAAACCTTGAGGCAAATGCACATGCAGAGACAAAGAGGAACATTTCAGCATGATTCACGTCCAATTTTTCAGCTATAATTAACAATTCTAAACTCACAATGGTGCTAATAAGATAAGCTTTAAAAGTAAACATGTCGGGCCCTCCCTGGTGGCGCAGCAAGTTAAAGCACTGCACTGAGAAGCTAAAGCCGCTTCGGCATGAGTTCGATCCCCGCCTGCTCCGGAGGTGACCACATGGCGGCAGACCTCTCCTGACCTGCCCACTGCTCCCCTCAGCAGTGTGCTTCGTCGATCTGCCTGTTCTGCTCCTCGCTCTGGTTCTGGTGAAGCCTCTCACCGCCCCTGAGCCTCTGCCCCAGTTCTATATGCACAAATAAATAAATCTTTAAAAAAAGTAAACATGTAATTTTAATATAACATACACTATACACAACTACACATCTAACGACAGGGCCAAATATACAAGATATATGTCCTTTTCAGTCCTCGTGGATTACTTTTGAAACTCGACCTAGCAACTCTTGACAAATTTATAAGAAGAAAATTATGCAGAGAGTGTTCTTCAGTTAGAGTGCAATTAAGGTAACAACAACCAGGACATACTTTGAAAATTCATATAGGTTGAACTACCAAGAAATCAACTGTGAGAATGAACCCATGAAAGAAAAAACTTGGAGTACATTAAAATTTCTTATATAAAATAATAAACATATGAGTGAGGTGTCGAATTTACCCTCTCATGTACATATATTGAGAAAGAACAAAGGCTGAAAAATATTTTCTATGATGTTAGGATGTTAGGACTCATTTCAAGATGTCAGGATTGCAAATCCATGCCCAAAGAAAGTGGGAGAGAGGAAATAATAAAGATATGAAGAAAAAGTGAGTGATAAGGAAAACAAAGGTGTGCCAGAGAGGTCGATAAAGACAAAGCATCTTCTTTAAAACACTCATCAATGAATGAGCTGCTGGAGAAGCTGATCAGGAAGCCAGGAGGCCAGCAGATGCCTGTTGGAGTGGAAAGCCTTTCTAGAGGGTAGTTTGACACACTCTGACAGTTCTGAAGACTTGACAAATGCCTAAGCACATTGCCAGTGCTAACATAAGATGAAAAAATAAATCTGAACAGCCCCTAATTTTTAAATACATTAAATATACAACCGAAAACCTATCAAAGAAAACTCCAAATCCAGATGACTCACCAGCAGATGCTAAAACTCTCCTACAGGTTAGTAAGACAAAGGACTCTCTCCAGTTCTCATCTGGAAGGGCTCCTTCCCAAACTACATTAAAAACAACAATCAGGGTGGGCTGTCCCTCGGGCGCAGGGTTGAGGTCTCAGAATTATCACGCTGTCCACAGCCACAGCGGCCTGAGCTCCACCCCGGCCAGGGAGTGACCCCCAGGCCGCAGCAGACCTCTCCTGTCTCCCCACTGCTCCCCTCAGCAGTGGATTTCAATGGACCGCCTGTTCTCCCC
>NW_004567121.1:36447058-36451346 GCF_000260355.1 Condylura cristata
GCTGCGGGAACCAGCACAGTCAGGGCGGGCGCTAGGTGCTGTGGCGGCCTCGCCCACAGACCCGGGCGTGCCTGACTGACTTCCACTTTCCCACATTTCACTTTGCAGCACCACTCAAGGTCCATCCATGCTGTCCAGCGGGTGCCACCTCGCCGTCTCACAGTCGCTGACTGGAATCCCACGGGGTGTAGATTCCCGCGTCTTCGCCAGCGCCCTGGGGGGCCCGCGGGGGTCCCATGCTTGGCCATCACGACAATTCTGGCAGCAAGGTGGGGG
The DNA here is from genome assembly GCF_000260355.1 of Condylura cristata. NCBI lineage: Eukaryota > Metazoa > Chordata > Mammalia > Eulipotyphla > Talpidae > Condylura > Condylura cristata. The sequence continues at coordinate 36,447,335 of NW_004567121.1, forward strand.
CACAAGAGGTGTGAGCGAGCTGTTTTTCGTTTCTGTGGCCCCACCCGGCCGGCAGTGCTGTGTCCTCGGGGCTTCCATGTCGCTCCTGTTTAAGGTAGCCCTGGCCGTTTCCTGAAAGTCCCCCATCTTGTCTGTTCTGGAAAAATTCGAAGGGCTTGCTACTTGCCATGGAAGGCCACTGTGCAAAACACCCCAAACTCTCAAGCTCCCGGAACCATCCGAGGTTGCCCCGCTGCCCCAAGTCACTGACCCCGCAGTCCCCGGGTCTAGGCCTCTGTCGCCCTGATCCACTCTGCCAGCCTGCTCGCTGGCCCTACCTGGCCCTCCCCCACCCCACCCAGGGCCCTCCAGGGCCTGGTCTCTGCCACACACACGCTTATGTCATTCTCACTTACATCTGTTACCTCGGTAGAGTGACCCCCAGGTTTACCTTTTTTCTTTTCAATCTAGAACCCAATTTTCACATGCCTGCTGGCTTTACCTGGATTTTTAAATTTTTTTTACTCACTTTAATTCTTATTTTATTTTAAAGATTTATTTATTTGTGCATACAGAACTGGGGTACAGACCAGAGGTGCAGGTGCGGTGAGAGGCTTCACCAGAGACAGAGCAGGGAGCAGAACAGGCCAACTGATGAAGTACACTGCTGAGGGGAGCAGCGGAAGAGTCAGAAGAGGTCTGCAGGGGCTTGTGGGTCACCTTGGGGCGGGGGATGGAACTCATGCTTAAGTGGCTTTAGCTTTGTAGTGCTGGGCTTTAACCTGCTGCACCACCAGGGAGGACCCCCATTTTAATTCTTAAATAAAAGCCATCCATTTAATCTTTTCTGTGAGCACATCTATTGCAGTACTGTCTACTTAACTGTAAATGTCAAAGTTAGATTTTTTAAATCATCTTTCTTCTTTGTCCTGGAATCCAATGGGTAGAAAGGCCAGTTGAAGCAACAACCTTTGCTAAAATAACAAAAACACTGCATACTTAGGGATCAAGTGTGAGCAAAGTTATGCAAGACATGTGCACTGAAGACAGTGAACCCTGCTGAGAACAATGAAAGGACCCATGAGTAAGTAGGGAGCTCTACCTAGCTCCTCTATCAGAGAACTAAACGTCTTTTAGGTATAAAATCTTTGCTAATACAACCCCAATCAGCTTGTTCATAAAAACTGGAATCTGATCCTTAGCTTCACATGGGAATGCAAGGCCCTGAAATAATCCAGCAGCTTTGAGGAAGAAGAACTAAGTTATGGCTTCAACACTGCCAGATTTTTCACACTTGCTTTGAAGCTTCAGTATTCAAAACAATGTGATAGCAAGACAAAGAGATCAACAGAGTAGGAGGGAGTCTAGAAATAGACCCACGTGTTCCTGGACAAGTGTTCAGAAATATGCAAAACTATCGTTCAGTAGATAAGAGAGTCTACAAGAAATGGAGCTAAACCATGGAGTATCTGTATTTAAAAATAAGTTTCTGGGCCCTGCCTGATGATTCAGAGGGTTAAAGCACAGCACTAAGAAGCTAAAGCCGCTTCCGCATGAGTTCGATCCCCGCCTGCCCCGGAGGTGACCACATGGCGCGGCAGACCTCTCCTGACCCGCCCGCTGCTCCCCTCAGCAGTGGACTTCCTCAATCTGCCTGTTCTGCTTCCTGCTCTGTCTCTGATGAAGCCTCTCTCCGCCCCTGCACCTCTGCCCTGTACCCCAACTCTGTATTCATAAATAAATAAATATTTTTTTAAAAAAATGAGCTTCATGGTACATGGGAGAATTGGAAGTGGAAAGTCCACAGGGATTACAATTGAAATGGAAAAAATGCACAAAATGAAGAATGATGTAAAAAATAAATCAATGTATTTTAAAAAGAAATAAAGTCTCAGTGCTATAAAAAGAAAAGAGCTCCAACCCACACCTGCACCTTTCTCCCCCCTGCACCCTTGTAGATACCCTGTGAGACTTCACGCAGTTGCGCTACGATGGGCTGCAGACAAGAAAACATCTCTATTCCCATCTAAACTGCCCAAGAAACCTGCAAATATTACTGAAATACATAAATGGAATGGGGTCAGGAGAAAGTAGTTCAATTCTTGGACCCAGACAGAGTCTACACCTAGCAGGTTTTCAGGTAATCCTGTCACCGCACACAGACACCAGGCTACCTGGTCTCCAGTCCGTCTTACACTTCCCTGCTCTCACCCCCCTCAACAGGTGGCAAAAAGTTAACTTCTACAGAATTTCAAAAATTTCTCCAAGGTCATGACACTAAATGACAAGATCAAGATTAAAACGTAGGTCTTCCCCACCTGCCGTGGCAGGTGGCTTCCCTGCCCAGTCGAATGTTATTTTTCTCGACCTCGGTCTATAAGTTCTATGAGGTCCCAGTCCGGGAAATCGTATCCTGCAAAAGCAAACAGAAATGAGACAGGTGCAAGTTCAAGGGGAGTTCAGTCCAGGAGTCCTTGGAGATTCCAAAATGTGTCACAATTCTGCCTCACAGTCAGCTACACTGTAAACTGTGCTGAGCTCCTAAAGCTTCCGAATGCCCTCGTTCACATTTTAAACACATCAGCTGCTCTCTAATGCCGCTGTCCCGTGAGAGCCCAACCATAACCTGGGAAGGCCGCGCCAGGTGCCCTGCCAACTGCTTACAGTTTAATAGTATCAACGAGCCCCTGGTAGTTTTCTTATAGCTAGCTGGGGAGCCGAGCCCAGCTGCTGGTCCACTAGGAGCTGAGCAAATACGTCGCTCAGAGCTGCAACCAGAGAATTCCCATTCTGTGCCCACAGCCCTGGACAGACGAAGACGGCTGTTTGTCTACCAGCAGGCAGGTCCACGCCCGCATTGCCGAATCCTCTACTAACTTGTCTGTAAGGATAATTGTTCTATACATTGAACTGGAGAGTTAAAGCTAGGATGGCTGATTAGATACAAGCAAATTAAAATCCTTAAGCTGTGCCCAACGTTGATGGAAAAGCTGTAGTCCTCTTGCTAGGCCCCTGGCCCGGGGCGGGAGGCTGGCTCCACATGTCACCAAAAGTCGAAGGCCTTTGCAGTGGCACAAAAATGAGACTGTGGGTTCAGAATGGGTGAAAATGTAGCTTCTGCTGTGCAGCTGGCTCGGATCAAGGCTGCATTCAGTCCCTGGGCTGGTGTCCAGAGGACCCAGAAGCAGGCGACCAGCCTGCCCTGACACCCGCCATGCCTTCTCAGATGCCTGCACCATGAACGCGCAGCAGAGCAGAGATGCGCCCCTCCTGTGGTTTCCCAGTACGAGCTTTGTCTCTCCCTAGCTGAGACTGTTCCTGCACTCGCAGGAGCCACTGTGGCAGAAGGGCTGCTCCTGCGCATCCGTAGAGCTTCCATCGGGCCCGAGCCTTGGCTTGCACAGACATTCTTAGATAAAGGCAGCAATCCGGTGTGTGCATTTAATTCACAGCCTACAAAATTATGCACAAAACTGGAAGAAATAGACAATGCAATAGTAGGTGATGGCACTGTCTCCTGATTCTCCCCAGCACCAACCCAGGGCCAGGCAACACTACTTCCATAGTTGTGGCGATACCGTGTTCTAGAAAGTGTTGTTAAGCTGAGTTCTGAAATACTGAGTTTACGTCCATTTCGCTAATGTTTAATAGCTGAACATTATGGAGTATTTATTTTCCCCATAAAAACAATAAAAATAAAAAAGTATCCTATTTTTGCAAAGCATTTTTTAGTTCTCAGGGTTCTTATGTGTATTGACTCACCCTCCACTGGTGGCCTGCAGAGCTATAGAAACTGAGGTTTGGAGGGCAGAACGCGGACACGAAGCTGGGATCTCCTTTTCATGTCAGGTCTAGGTTGTACTGTCCCTTTTATGCCTCATCTTGCAGGCCCTGGTTAGGTATGGCTGGGACTTTGGCATATTTTCTGTTGATGTGTGACAAAGCCATTCTTATCACATGCTGCCCATTCAAAATACGTAAATAATGGCTTTGGCAAATGGTTTTGGTTTCACTCTGAGCAGAAATAACGGTG
>NW_004567121.1:36451446-36484483 GCF_000260355.1 Condylura cristata
TGGGTAGATGTGGTAAGCAAGTAGACCCCTGAGCAAGTCTCCCGGTTTGAGCACTTCCTAGAACCTCTCTATGTTGAATGTGCCCATACAAGATTGTTAAAACTGCTGCATTGTCCTAGGGTTGGGCCTATGGTTGGGTCTGGCCCCCCCCTCCCCCACCTCCCACCCCCGCCTCAGCACACACTTCCACCCCCAGAAGGCAAAGCCCTGGGACCCTGGTCACAGCCTTCAGCTCTGCCTCTTGGGACATCTGATGCACTTGGTGGTGACATCTGCCTGTAACAAACCTTGCCTTTAGGGTTTCTCCCAGCCTAAGATCTTGCTCACTTAGCTTTTCTTACTGGTCATATTCTCAGTTTGATGTGTGCTGTGCCGAGTCACACACAGGATGGCAGACATGGAATCAGGGGCCGTGGCCCTGAGTTCTGAACCAATGGCTTGTGACTGGGGACCCTTGGCTTAGCTTCTTTGAATCCTAACGCTATAAAACAGAAATCATGGGGCCTCTTGATGGCCTAGGGGTTAAGTCTCAGCTCTAGCACTGTTACAGCTTGAGTTCAATCCCTGGGCAGGGAGTGACCCATAGGGCACAGCAGACCTCTCTGGTCTCCCCACTCCCCGCCCTCAGCAGTGGATTTCAGTAGATGCACCTGTTCTGCTCCCCACTCTGACTCGGGTGAATCCTCTCACCCCCCACATCTCTGGCCTACACCCAAGTTCTTCTATGCAATAAAAAAAAAAAACAGAAATCATATAACATTGTCTCCTGTTATTTAATGTGATTGTTAAATGTTGTTAAAATTTTCTCCTGTTATTTAATGTGATTGTTAAATGTTGTTAAAATGGGGCACATTTTTATTTTTATTAAAGTTTTATTAATAGCTAAATTATTGAGAAACAGACTCATATCCTAGAACAGATGAACTGACAGTGCAATTCACTCAGTTCCATTCTATGTCATTCAACACGTCGGCTTTCTGGAATGTGCTTGTCTTAGCCACAGGTGACTGCCTTGCCACCCACCCACCCACTTCACAGATTTCCGAAAGGATGGAAAGAAAGAAACTTTTATGAGTCTCACCACTTCCCAGATGTGTTCTAAGCCTGCGAGATTTAATTTATTCTAGCAACAAATTCTAAAAGTCTTTACAATTATCCCTGTTTTATAAGTCATGAAACTTTGTGTCAGAAAGGTTAAGGATCCTATCCAAAGTCGATTTTCTAGTATCGTCCATATATGTGTGTACATGTGTGTGTGCAAATGTGATATTGGGCCTCATGGAAGTGTCAAGACAGAGGTCAACTCCAGACCCAAGACAAAGAGCTGTGAAGAACAGGAAGGTGGGTGACAGTCAACTGTAATGGTTTTGAAGCTGCCATTGGGCTTTGATTTCACCTGTCCCACGTGGTTGCTCCGAGAGAATTGTGGTCAACTTAAACAAAATTGCTGGGTTTCAATTTCGGCTTCTGAGAAGTGCCCATGGCCTGCCTTAGAGCACAGTCATGGCATAGGATGGCCTGAGGCAGAGTCAGGCTCAATAAATTCAAATTTGTTTTCTTCCTGAAACACATGCATCTCTTCTAGTTTCACACACAAGCTTAGATTTTTGAGCTCAAAGCTGGACTTGGAACCTGAAAATCTGGTATTAAATCCAGGTTTCACTAAGTTAACTTTAGACAAAATTTTCTCTCTCCTGGGACTTGGTTTCTTCTGTATAAAAATGTCTCTATGTATAAATCATGGTCTTCATGGAAGACTATAAGAGCATAACTAAGTCTATTGCCAAAGTACACTGAGAAGTCTAAAATTGATACAATCTTTTGAGCAACTGAGTTCAACTTCATTGGCAGAAAACAAGGCAGAAAATTTAAATTTTGTCTAATGCTATTCACTCTTTTCCCTTATCCTACTTTTCCTTAATTTTGTGTCTTTTAGAGGGTTGGTGGTTGTTTAGTTCTGGAAAATACTCAAGGCTCTGTGAAACAGTTGACTATTTTCATTAGATGAAGCCTGCTGAATTTGCCGGTCATACGTTCTGGTTCTGGTAATTTGCTTTGTGTATCATCGTGTTATCAGATATTTGCACTAGGCCCCTGCTTTCTGACACCACTGCCTTCCTCAGTAAACTGGGGGAGGTGAGAGTAAAAATCAGGTGTTAAAGATAAATATCTACATTCCTCAGTAACCTGGGGGAGGTAAAAGTGAAAATAACAAGTGATAAAAAGAAAAATAGAATAGTTGCATCTACTTGAAGCAGGTCGGTCAACTATGATCCAAAAGTATAGAAAATTAGAAGTGACCTTGCTCTTTTAAAGTGTTTAAGCCAAAATGCTAATGAATCAGATGAATCCCAAAGGCCCTTGAGATCTGCCTTTCACTGAAGGGTAATGTATACTGGGAGACCAACTGTGACCTAGATGTTTCATGAAATTTCATTGAGCTTCTGTCATTTAATGAGTTTGGACTTCTCAGTGACTATAGTCATTAGCTTTAATTGGTTATTAAAGTCGATAAAAAGCAATGGTGATTGTTTTCCTTACTAAGATATCTAAGAATTGTCACAATATACAGTGCGCTCATAGGGTAATCAAACACTTCTACATAACCACAATCCAATTTTAGCACTGTGTGCACAGAAATGGATGAAAGTCAACTCTCAATCCAAAGTTATAAATCACTATAAAATAGAGACATTGTCTCAGAATAAAATAAAACATTGTTTTTCTAAAAAATACAAGGGATGGGACCATCTCTTACAAAATCAGAGAGAATCACAGATGGCCTTTTTCTTCCTGATTAATGATTGTTCCAGAACACTGGAAATTTTATAAATAGATATCAAATATGTCCAACATTTGTGGGGGTGGGGGGAGACACTGGCCTTGAAGTGGAAAGCAAAGCCCAGGTTTGTTCCACGGAGGCTGTGTTAGGCACGTGAGGGAATGTGCCGCCATCTTAGGTATTTGTAAACCCAAGACTTCATCTTCTCCTCAAAATGAAAGCTCCTGTGTACACATTTGGCCCCTCTTAACTGGATGGCGAAACTGGTCTGGAGAGGGTGTCTGGTTACTCAGGGAGCTGGACTCCAAGGCAGAGCCAGGATTAGAACCCAAGTGTCCACATTCCATCCCATGGCTGTTTCCTCTGTGACATTACAATATGGATTCGAACAAAAGAAAGGTATACAGAAAAATTTCCTTTAGAAAAGCACAGCATCCCGGATGATTGCTTTGGATCTGAAAGGAGCAATTTTCTCTGTCTTCTTTTTTGCCCCTGAAGTGTTCGTGCATCGAGTAGCAACTGAATCCAACAAAGGCAGCCACTCCCTTCCCGGCTTCCGCCCAGCATCCTGTGCGTAGTCACACTGAGGAGTACTGTTGGATATGTTGTTTGATGTTGAAATGTATGTCCTCCTCTTTCATTTGGTCTGTTTACGCAGCCATGTATGTTCACACTAATTGAAAATATGTTCTTGCCAGGGTCCTTTCCCAGACACAGTTCTTTGCTTTCACGCTTACTTCTCTGCAATAATCCTGGCTGCAGAGCCCAACAGCTCACCTGCTGCAGCAAACGCAGGAAATAAATAAGGTCAGGATGGGATTTATGAGTCATCTCTTCCTGCACCTTTTACGGGAAGATTCAAGCTGAAAATCAAACCTATTTGGCATTGACTCAGAGTGGGACTTCCTGACACAGTGAAAGGAAAAGGAAAACTATTTAAAGTCAGGTGTTCTAAAATAGTTAACCCCAATGACCTCGTCTTCATGATAAGCAAGAAGCTTAGCCTCCAGGGCCCCCAGAATTTACTGAAGGAAAATCAAGATGTGTCCGTTCGTGGCTGACCAGGGTTGTTCTGACTTTGGTTTCCTTTTGTCCACATTCATAAAAGGTTGTCAAAGAAATCCTACTCACTTTCTGGTAGACGGCATTTGGAAAAGGACACACAGTCATTCTTTCTATTCCTTAATCATTCAACCAGAATCTATTGGGAATTAAGTCTTCTTGTTCAGTCTTCCTGCGCTACTTGATATTCACTTGCTAGCCACTATATACTGGACTCTACTGTGAAACATACTAACTTGAAAATTAAAATACAAAAATCAAGCTATATGAAAAAGCTCTCTGATAAAAATAAATTCATGGCTAGCAAGGCAGTTTTGTTAGGTTAACTGAGGTTTGTCATGCCACTTTTTATGCTTCAAAGTTATCGTCATAAATCTACCTGGCTAGCTATACTATTTATAAGGATGTAGTTGGTAACTTGGGGACGCAGAGCTGCAAGGGATGGGTTTATTAAGGATGTTTAAAATAGGTTGTTATCACTTTAAAGATGCAATCCCCATAATAACCATAAAGTAAAGATCAGTAGAAAGTACACACAAGGAAGTGAGAAGGGAATCAATGTGTATGATTACAAAATATCTAGTAAATATAAAAGAATGCCGGAAGAAAGTACTGAGGGTAAAAATCTCGAAGGTGCATAGAAGACCAATAACAATGGCAATAGTAAATCCTTCTCTTTCGGGAATAATAAGTGTAAATGGGTATATCCGGATGGAATATTATTCAGCCCTAAAAAGGAAGGTACTCCTGACAGAGAGGCATGGATGGGCCTTGAGGACAGTATGCTCATGAGCTAATTCAGTAACAAAAACACAAACACTGTGTTTCCACAAATTTGAGGAAATAGAGTACTCAAATTCGTAGAAACAGAGTAGAATGGGATTTCTGAGGACTGAGGAGGGAGAAAGGTGGAGTGATTGCTTAATGGGAACAGTTATGCAAGAAGAGTTCTGAAATGGTCACACAACAATGTGCAATTAAAAATGGGTAAGATGACGAGATTTATGTTCATTTTACCACAATTTTAAAAATAATAACAAAAGGCAAGTAAAATTTAGGTCAGAATTATGATCTCTATTTCACAGGCAAGGCAACAAAGATTTGGAGTTGTTAGATGTATGCTAAGCCAGGGCCAAAGCCTGGACACATTGCTGAGACCACCATAGAGAAGTCCCTGAACACACTCAGAAAATGAAACCACACAGAAAATTTATGCACAAGAAGGACAGCACTCCTTTCTCACGGTATTTTGTGAAGAGAATTCTTTTTAAGGCAATATGGAAAGTCTATACGCATCACAATAAATGAATTTGAAGACGAAAACAATTTCTTAAGTTCTTTTATAGCCTCATACTACTTTTTGTTGAGTGATGAATGATGGCATTAACAAGCCCTATGCTTTTTATATCTTGTCAGTGATGTTTTCTCCTGAGTTTACCCAAAAAAGGAATTGTATCTAAACACAGTCTCTCTCTGGCAGGATACTAGCCTGGAGAGCCATTTAGAATGAACATCTGATGCTCTGGAATCAAAGGTCAGAGCAGCAAAAATAGTCTCCTGAGGCTGAATTATGTAGAAAGGATTATGCTAAATGCTGGGAATAAACTGAATTGTGGAACCTCCTGGTTAGAAATTTTCATTTCTGAATTGATAAAGGAAACAAAAGTCTCTGTTCTCTAGTGGAAATAAAAAGGAAATGTCAGTCTTCATTTCTAAGACACTTGATCATTAACCAAATAACTTCACAAATATTATCCTCATCCTGACAAGATAGTCCCAGGAATATCAAACCATGTGAACTCGCTCTCTGGTGGGCTCAGGGAAATTAGCCCCTAATGCCAGAGCTCGCCTGGGGCCTTATAGAAGGAAACTTTTGCAAGCACCTTACCCTGTGGGAGGCAAGACTAGATGAGCAGATATTCATTCCTGAGTTGGTTGCATCTCCTATCAGAACTCTACACTGGATTTATTAAGTGCTGAATGTTCTTAGTGGCACCGATAAGCCGTGGCTCTAAATGTGAAGCAAAGTTTGAAAGATGCTTCGGTCCAGGAAAAAGAGCCAGCTGTGAACTGTTAGAAAGCTCTATGAAGTGGATATTTGCTTTTTCTGGATTCCCCAATGTTGATGGCACATTTTTGGTGGTGAAACCTTATTTTCACTTGGGAATGTTTCTTTACTATGAGTAAGCCCACGATCAGATCCAGCCCATGACACACCTCCCTTCCTAAACGTGAAGACAGAGTGACGACAGTGAGTAGAGACAGATGAAGTTGGAGTCCCTGGGAGCCAGTCACGGCTCATGGACAAGGTTGTCCACAGGACCTGCTCCGATCTTCTAGATCCTGTCCTTGCCCTTCCTGCTGGGTTCATTCTCCCTTCCCTCCCAGGAGTCCTCCCTCATTTCCCGGTAACTCCTGTTGCCTAAAGTTGCTTGGAATGGGTCTCTAATGCATACCACCAAAGGATCTAACTAATATATGAGACTTTACTGGTTTCTCATTTGCTCCCTCATTAAGTCATGAATTCATTCACTCATTTGTGCAGTCGGTGATCACTTAGTAAATATTTCATGTAGGTCCTTGGATGAAAGCAGGTGTAATAACGACTCCCAGAGTTGTAGTTCATGGGGAAGAAATACAAATACACTCAGTTATTTCCTCATGCTTTCTTCCTCTGTCTGTCTTAGCTAAACTTCATGTGGGGGAAGGTGATCCTTTTGTAGACCGTCACGCTACCAGGTGTGTGGGCTCTGTTAGTGGACACTCCCTGGCTTTATCCCCGATGCCCAAAGTGAGGCCCTCCCTGGGCATGCTAATGGTGAACCCAGTGGTGCAGAGCACCCCGAAGTTCATACCTAAGGGTAGTTTTGTCTTGTAATTGCTGTTAGGCAGTGTTGACAGTGGCGTTTTCATGTAACGTGTCCAGTCAAGGGTATCCTGTCCACGGAGAGCTTTGAGTAACACCATCACCAGTTCTATCATTGTCAACACTCAAAGCAGCCACTCAGTGACCGCAAAGTCATGCTGCCCAAAACAGCTACTTCATCATCAGCCATGTGAGGAGTCATTTGAGAAAGATACTCCCCCACCCCAAACATCCTGTGATGAAGGATAAGGTTCATTTCAGTATCAACCAGTCATGGGACCCGGCAGCTGGGCAGGAAGTGGAGGCCAATCGTACAGATGGTTGATTCAGCCTCTAGACCATCTGCCGTGAGCACTAAGACCCAGCCTCATCAGTCAAACAGGAAACAGCCAAGGCAGGGAGAGGAGAGCAGGCGGCTCCTGTGGAGACACCACCAGACTAGGAATCAGGAGACAGTTCCTCTCATCCCAGATCTAGCACAGAGGAATTACCTGACTACCTGCGGATAAGCTACTCTTCTCTGGCTTCTGGTTCCTCTTCTGCAGAAAGAGAGACTTCAATGAATTCTCTTGTAGGGAAAGGAACATCTCCCTAATTAGGAGCTAACATTTCCTGGTAGTCTGTCTGTGATGGATAATTAACGTATAATTGGCACATTGAGTGCCATCTCCCTATTTCATTCTGGAGATGCTGAAACTCACATCAAGCCATTTCAGCTCAAACTTTGCTCTCATTTCCGTTTCTGCCACATCGCTAACTGTCCCTTGGGGTCAGCCTCATGAGTGTCCAACTTTAGATGGATTTCAGTTTGATACTCTAATGTCAGATCTTGAGATTCTCAGTGCTTGTGGAGAAAAGTCTCACACTTTCATTTTTCACCAGGCCTCACAAATTAGGCAATCAGTCTGCTCCACACTATGATCCCTGACAATTGTGTCTAGGCTGTAGGTGCTCAGCGGAAGAGATAGAAATGTCTTCCTCAAGGCGCAGTCCTCCCTCCACCAAACCACAGTGACATGGGTAAGATGCAGGTGACTGACATGAGCTAATTCAAACAAGTCAAGTACTTCCAGGGCAAAATACAGGGTCAATAGTTAAGGAGGAAGGGAAGACATTTTCATGATCTATGGAGAACTAGAAACTGGCTCTCTGCCTTCATTTCTTCTGACATGCTGGAGAAATAATGTCTGTTATTGATTCAAGAAGCCAGGAGCTGAGTTTGTGTTCGGTGAGCAATGAGAGGCTAGCTCTCTCCAATTTATTGCTCTGAGACCTCAAGCTAATGGTCACTGAAGATGAAGCCTACACACAGGTGATAATAATGGGCCATGGTGCCCTAGCTCTGGAGACTTTCCAGCGTGGAGGTAAGATGTGGAATCCTGGGTATCCATGTGCGCCCCACTCCCAACTGCTTTCTGCCAGCCTCCTGCCTGCTTAGAGGCAAGCAGGAGGCACTGTCTCTACCAAGAGAGCTAGACCCAGCTATGTGCACTGTGGGGAGCTGCAGTGGGCCCCATATCCTGGGCTGAATGAGGAGTATGAGGATGGGTGATTGATGCACCCAAGGGATAAGTGGGTGACCTGCAGGAGTGGGTCCTGGGAGCCTCCCCTGAGAGATCTAGGCTCTGCTCTCATCACATCAGCCTTTCTGGTCCTTCATCCTCATCTCCCCATGATGAGGCTACAGAGCAGTGATAGAGTGGTTTACCAGGTAGAAGTCCAGGCACAGACCCATGTAGCTCTGAGTCCTGGTCCAGTTCCCCTGGACTTAGAGTTGTGAGGTTCTGGGCAAGGTGTTTCATTTCTTGAAGCTTTCCTTTCCCAACCGACACTTTAAAAGCAGATGAGGCTCTCTCTCACCTGGTGGCTGTGTGTCATTCACAGAAGAACGAGAGGGTAAGGTGGTGGGCAGCCTGGCAGCCTGGCAGCAGGCGTCTGTCCTCGGCAGCGACTGCTGCTCAGATGTATGAGTCGTTCCCGCGTGCTGAGCCTCTGCAGACAATGGTGTTTTTCCTGGTCTGAGAGACGGTGGGCGGGAGTCTGGAGGAAGGTCTCCTCAGCACCACGCTGAGCCGGCGCACACTCGCACCCATAATAGCACAGCAGACAGAGACCCCTACAGTCTGGGAGGAAACCCCAGCTCTCACAGGGGCCCCCCACCGCCAGCTCCCACTGTTCTCCTCGGTGCTCAGCCTCCAGTCAGCCAAGTGCGAGTGGGCCTGGATCACAGTGTTCGGTACCTCACAGGTCCAATCTGGGCTCCGTCTAGACAGACAGCTGGAGACTGGCAGCAGAGGATGTCAACACGGAGGGGGAGGAGGTGCTGCCGCAAAACTGTTCTCTTCTTGCCTCCACTGACTGCTGGCTTCCCGCAGGCAGCCAGTGTAGCTCAGGCTGCTGCAGGTGCCTGGTCAAAATCCATAAGCCGAGGCGGCCGTCTGGCCACGGCCGGTTTCCTTGCCTGGTCTTCCCGCCCCCACGCTATCAGGCTACTCTGCCCCCTTGTGTCAGGCCGCCAGCCAGGGACAGACCTTCTGAAGGGCTCACAGTAGCATCCTGCCCTTCTTCGCTGATTTTTTTTTCCCATCTATCACTGCGAGTGTGCCGCCAGCACCAGAAGCCTCTGGCACTCAGCTCCGGTGGGCTTCGGTGTCTCCAGCAGCAGCAGGCGGACGGGAGGCCCTGGCCTGGCCCTGCATACCCAGCCCATCATCCTTCGTCTACCTCTCAACTCAGGCTCACAACCCAATGCCGCCAGTCCTCTTTCCTCTTCCTAGGAGACCAGGAAGGAGGACCCTCTCCATCTGCATAGCATCCTAGGGATGGCAAACTACACGGAATCACTCACTCCCCACAGCCCCCACCGAGGCTGCTGCAGGTGCTACTTCTAGAGCGTCCATGTTACCTGTGTATCTGTGACAGTACATGTCACTCGCACGACAGCCTCCCACTAGTCTTGAGGATGGGCTGTTTTCCTGTGACGCCACTGTTTAACGCACAGCTGGACCTCAGTGTATCTAGTTCAAAGAAGTGAAATAAAATAAAACTTACACATGTTGGAGTCAACCTACCTAGATTTATCCTTCCTCCCACCCCTGCCATTCATGTTCCACAAGTGGCCGAGTTAATCTTTCTAAAACAGAAGCGTAATTGTGTCATTTCCATATTTAAAATGTTTTAGCAGTTTCATATGAACTATAGGATAAAGAGCCAAATCCCCACAGGCTCTATAAAGTCTCACTGGGCCTGACCTCTGGACCATCGTCCGAAATCCTTGCCTGTAAGCTCGGTTCCTGTATCAGTTTGAGTTGCTGAATAACACAGCACCCCAAACTTGGTGGCTTAATACGTAACCAGTTATTCTCGGTCAACTGACTATTGTTTTAAGCCAATAGTCTCGTATATTTGCCACCAGGTCAAATGAGTTTTTCTGCTGATCTTGACCAAGATTGCACATATGTTCAGGAGCTGACTTGTAGGTGGGTCCAGGAGACCTCAGAGGAACAGCTGGGGTGTCCTGTCCATGGGCTCTCCTTTTCCAGGAGGCTCACCTGCTCTTGTCTATATGGTGGTGGCCGAGTTCCAAAAGAGCAGAGGACACACTACTTCTTGAATGTTGAACTCATAATTGGCATAAGAATGCTTCTGCCTCATTCAAAGTGGGTCACAAGATCAGCCAGCTTCAGAACAGAGAGATCCCATGTTCTATTGGGAAAAGCTACAAAGTCACACTGCAAAGGTCACAGGCTCAGGAAAGATGAAAGGCAGTATTTTTGCAATCGGTCTATCACAGTCCCGTTCACAGACTTTTCTCCAGTACTTGGGGCTGAGAGTCAGGCATGTGTATTTTTAGCAAGCCTTCCAGATGACGCTCAGAGTCACTCAAGGGTGTCTTTTCAGAGCATTGTGGTCTTCCAGCTGCCCCATCTGCCCCCTGTCACCCACACATGTCCTGTGTTTCCAGCGACTCTGTCCTGACATTTGCCTCCTGCTTCCTGGCCCTGTGTCCCGTCCCAGCCCCTGCCCGAGCCCCTGTTCAGGTCTCAGTCTTCCATTTTAGATTATGTTTGCCAGAATCAGTCCCCGATCTTATGTCTATAACAAACCTCACTTTCTTCAAAATATTCCCTTGTGTGACTCGGTGATGGGAAACCCATGGGGATTACAATTGAGATGAAAAAAAAAAGTGTACAAAATGATGTAAAAATAAACTATTATAAAAATAAACTATTATATAAAATTATTTATTATATAAAAATACTATTATATATATATAAGTATATAAATATAAATATATATATATATATATTCCCTTGTGTTCACTGTGTCATCCCATGGTCATGGCCACCACCACAGGGCGGCCCTGCACGCGCAGGAGGAGCAGAGCCCCGAAGGGACTGGGCTTGGAGGGAACAAGCCAGGGCGGCCCAAGCAAGCAGAAGGTCCCAGCGGAGACCAAGGCGTTTCCAGAGGCCGACATCAGAGGAAGAGTGAGGTTGGAGGCGGGATGGGACAACAGACCCATCAGGAAGTGCTGACAGTGAGAAAGTGATGATACTAAAGGCCAGCAAGAGGGCTGAAAGCAGATCAGGATGAGAAATTCAGAACAAGCAAAGCAACAAGGGTGTCATGGCCCCCTTCTCTACGAGGGGTGCGGTACGCACGGATGCCTAGAAATGGAACCGGCCCAGGCAGGAGCTACCGTGAGAACCCGGAACAGCAACCAGGATTCTGCTCTCTCCTCAACCCTGCCTCGTCCCCCTGGCTCTCGGGGCATCCCTGAGGCTGAAAGACAGTGTCAGCCCATGTCCAACACATCCTCATCGAGGCAACAGGTCCACGTGTGGCCACCCCTACCCCACCTGTGGCCCATCTCCCCCTCCCGGAACCTTCCACGAGTGACTAAAAAGACAAAGACCATTCGTGGGGGTCCGGGGGTCGCAGCAGACACCAGCATGAGGTTTCCCGCCACAGCAGGGGAATGACCCAGGGCTGATGGGCGGCATCTCCCTTTCCACGCCCACTGGGAGCTGGTTTCTCTTAGCAACACTAAAGAAAGGAGGGAGCAGATCCCTCCCCACGTCCCCAAACCACTAAAGGTACAACCAGAGAGCGAAGAACTCCAACATCTGCACCCAACACCGCCGTCTCCCAATCCCGAGACACCAAAGATGGGAGGCATTTGCTTTTGGCTGTTGGGTTGAAGGGAAGCCTCCATTTTCTATCACACTCACTCAGCTGGAACACTTTGCACATGTTTCTCCTCTGCAAACTCTCTTTCATCTCCCAAAATAGCCACATCAATGATGTGTTTTCTGCAATGAGCTTGTGTCTCGTTGGATTCTCATTACCTGCACGGAAGGCTGAGTCATGTGCGATTCACATGTCAAGCTGGGGGTCACATCTCCAGAGGTTGCCTCCTCCTGCTCCACACATCCGAGCTCCCTCTTTCGGCCACCCGACCCACCGGCTTCCCCACCCTCCCTGAGCAGGGAGGGGCTGGCGGCCTGGAAGTGCCCTATCCTGAGGCGGCACCAAGCCTCCTCTGAGCAAGGAGATGGCCCCAGGGGAGGCTGCCCTCCCTTGCTGGAGCCTTCTACCTCAGCTCCTGGATGTGGGGACAGGAAACACCCACAGGTCATGTCTCACCACCCCCTCTTTTGAAAGAAATCATTTGAGTGGCTGGTGTTTGAATTATCCGCAGGATGATTGGGACTGAAATGAGTATTAATGAGATGCTCGCTGCTGGCAGACAGCAGGTCACAACAGAATCTCTTGCCAGATGAATGGAACTGAATGATAATTTCACCACCCAGTCAAACTTCTCCCTTCGAATCAGTGATGAACTAGCCCGAGGTCGGGGCGGGAGCCAGTGGGCTGGGGGCAGTGAGCTGACCTTTATCCATGTGGCGCTCCCCCAGGCGAGCCCTGGTTCCCTGTCGCCCGGCCCCGCCCCAATCAGGCCGTGGAAGGTCCTGAGGGCCACCATCGTGCATCCTGCTCCACGGTGCCCTTGATCGCGCTCCTGGGTGGGTTGAGCAGTGGCTGCTGACAGGATGAATGAGCCTGTCCCCCGGGTGCCCCGAGGCCCACCCGCAGCAGCCGCTGGCACAAGTATAGGGAATGTGTCTGGCCTGCAAACTTCTGAAATTAAACTTTCAGTATCTGGAATGATGAAGCAATTCAATGCTTGAGTTCATTTGTGCCCTAGGAAGAAGAGAATAATAAAACCGGGGATGATGAGCGGATTCATGATCAGTCCCGAAGGAATAGGATGAATAGCTTTATTGCCAGGCGGGCATGAATCGTGGGCCAGAGATTCAGTTTGCTGCAATTTGAAGCACTTAATCATTGTGAATGAGCACCTGGTGGAATGACCTAACTACGGTCCACGAGTCCCTCGACAGTAAGCTCAGGTATAAGAAGTGCACGTGTTGCTCTAGAGGCCTTGCCGACCAGGGCTCCCATTCTAAACGGCTGCTCGGTGGGTTGAAATGGGAATCCTTGAAGACCCCTTGAGTGTGACTGTGGTCACTTGTGGGTCAACCCGGGGAGCAGAAAGTGAGCTCTCGGGAGCGGGATTCTCCCCAGGGCAACACAGGTCCTTGTCAGGAAGGTGCTCCCAATGCGTGGGAGCCCAGAATGCTGCTGCTCACTCCGCCGGGGCCCAACTTGCTCCCTCCCCACCCGCCCCTGTGACGTTTTCCTCCCTCCTCTTGCTCTCGAAGCTTTCCCCGACCCGAGTCTGGCTCGCTTCCTTGGGCCCCGTTAGCCGCAGTCTTGCTCAGCTCACTTCCCTGGCCTTTGAGGCCGCCTGCCTGTCCACACCCTCCCAGCACTGTCTCGTGTAAGCACGAGACAGGAGGCCGTGTCCGCCTCTGCTTCCCAGCACAGCACACGGCGCCCAGCACATGCTGTGTCCTCAGTGCTCGTGTGTGCGTGTGCACACGTGCGGTTACTATGCGTCAAATCCTTAGTTCACGTCCTGGCTATGCAGCTTATCTGGGTTCACCAATTGTCTGCTTCTCCTTTCCTATCCTCCAGGTCCTACTGTCAATTCCCAAGTCCAGGTCCCATAGAGATATCCCTAGGTAATTTCTAGAAACTTCCTTTGAGTCTGCCCTCCTTCCTCCCAGAGTTGCCCTTGGCTTGCTCTCGGGTATTTTGTTCTCGTTGTTATGATGTCAGTAAGTTACTTCTTTCATTAAAAAGCAAAACTTAATGTCAATTATTCTTCAATGAAATATTTTAAATACCAAAGTAAAATACATTTTGTTTTTACAAAAGAAAGAAAACCCCTTAGATCTTGTGTGACAAGTTCCAACGCCTTAGCCTAACTTTCAAAGCTGTTCACCATCTAATCTCAACTACCTTACAAGTCATTCCTCACATGAACTCAGTGAGTCACCAACACCAGACTATTTGCCATTTCCTGAATGTTCCATCAACTGTCACATCTCTGGGCCTTTATGCTCCTCTTATTTCTGCTGAGACTGTGTCTCCCACTCCCTTTCATGCTCAAGAAATTCCCTGAGGTCACGGAGCTCTCGCTCCCCCTCCAGTAATTACCCTGTCGTCATCGTGATGACATTCCTGTCTGCTTCCCCCTTTCAACTCTAACTTCCCAAAGCAGCAAAAACATGTCTCTTCCCCTTTGTCTTGTCTCTCCGACGAACCTGGATGAAATACCCGCATGGCACCACACAGAAAGTGGTGAATAAAAGTTTGCAGGAGGCCTGAGAGCTAATACCCAACATAAGCATGGAAGTCGACAAGCTCATTGTGAAGGGCTTAATGTTATTGTTTCCAACGCTTGTATAGACACATAAAATCCCAGATTCCCTTTTGGATGTTCCCAAAACATATTCCAGATTTACACACAAACAGCAGCTCCGAGAGCTAGTTTCTCAAGAAGCTGGGCTGAAGGTTCAACACATACAAGAAAAACTACTTCAGTGATGGCTCTCGACCTGGGCTGTCTAGTACAGTCTGTTGCTGGGCTTTTTCAAATTTTGATGTCCCGGCTGAATTTAGCATTTGCAATTTGGATTAGAAGAGGCATCAGACTGTCTGGAACCTAGATGTCAGTACTTTTAAATATTCCCAGGAATGCAGAATGTCGGGCTATATTGAAATGAAAGGAACTGAAAAGACTGAAAAGAACAGGAACAGGGATGGGGTGGGGGAGATGGAGGCGAAAAGGGCTCAGATTGTCAGTTATAGTCATAATTCTTGGCTCCGGATACCTGACTCTAGACCAGTGGTTCTCGATGGGGACTATATATTGGGAACTCCAGAGAATTTATTGCCAAGTACCATTTATGATGCTCATTTCAACTTGGCTAGGTTATAATACCCAGATGTTCAATCAAACATCAGTCTGGATGCTTCTGTGAAGATTAAACACTACACTGTGGGTAAGCCTCATCCAATTAGCTGAAGGCTTTATGACAGAACAAGC
Source organism: Condylura cristata (assembly GCF_000260355.1). Taxonomy (NCBI): domain Eukaryota; kingdom Metazoa; phylum Chordata; class Mammalia; order Eulipotyphla; family Talpidae; genus Condylura; species Condylura cristata. The sequence goes on from NW_004567121.1 coordinate 36,466,618, forward strand.
TAAGTGCCCTGGAAGAGGAGAGAATCCAGCCTCCAGAACTCCTCAGAGATCAACACTTTCCTGTAGCTCTAATCTTCCAGCAGACTCTGAAGATTTTGGACTTGCCAATTCCCACTTGCATATAATCCAAATCCTTGAACTAAATCTTTCTCTTCAAAATAGAGCTAGATTCATAGATATAGATAGATGATAGATAGAGGATAGACAGATGATAGATAAAACCTATCATATTCATATTACATCTACTATACATATATGTGTATACACACACACGTGTGTGTGTGTATGTGTGTGTTTGAGTGTGTATGTCTACATGTATATCCATCTTTGGAGAGTTCTGAGTAATATACCAATCTCTGAGGTTCTGACTTGTCTAGGTTGGGGCCTAGGAACGTTCCTCCAGTGATTCCACAGCAACCAGATTTGAGAGCTAAAGTTCTGAGTGTTTCACAACAACCCACTGCTTCCTGGCACCACGATGCTCCCATTTAAGGTGTTTGCAATGGAAATTCCACTCTAACACCTTCTTGTCCTGTTATGCACTGGACTGTGTCCAACAGTTTTATATGCTGAAGCCCCAACCCCCAACATGACTATGTTCGGCGTGAGGCCATCGGGTGAGGCTCTGGCCCAGCACACTCCTGTCCTCCTAAGGAATGGAAGAGAACCCAGACACAGGTCCTGGCAGTGGGAGGGCCGCCTGCACATCCAGGGAGAGCCCTCAGGGGAAAGAAAACCTGGGGGCACCCACATCTTGGACTTGCAGCCCCAAAACTATGAGTAAGGAACAAACCACCCAGCTGTGGCATTTGTTAAGACAAACTCTGTTTCCTTCTAAGTGGAGACCACAGTTTGCTCAGAGCCAGCCCCCACAAAGCTGTCACAATGTTGTCAGACTGAGTCAGAAGGGAACTGCTTCGTTCTTCTCTAAATGGAACCACTAGAGTGCCCCACAGTGGAGTTGAACTGGGCACGTTCCCTGAGGTGGGAGTTTGACTGGGCAGGTTGAAGGACAGTGAGCCCCGCACACGCCTGGAAGAGCCTGGAGGACAGTGAAAAGCTGCAGCTTGGACGCCTGATGCCTGTTTACTCTGAGGCTGGAGGGTGAGAGCCTCGCCCAAGGGTCAGTGTCTGGTGACGCCTGTGGTGATGCCTGTGCCGAGAAGCCCACTGAAGAGACACTTGGCCTCAGCATTTTCATCTTACCCCCTGTTCCACTAACGGCCTCTGCTGGACTTTGGAGGGCAGACCCTTCCGTGACTCGATCCTCTCCAGAGCGCACTTACACTTGACTTCAGAGCGCGGGCAGCGTGATGCCAGCACCAGCAGGAACAGGGCCTTGGCTACCACAATGACCTACTACCTAACACAGCTGCTCCCAGGGAGGAGCTGTGAGGACTCGGAGCAACTTTCTGTGCTTCACACACAAATGAGAATGAACAGAACTTTTCTAGTCCCTGTGGGGGTTAACAGCCTCTCATGCACTGTGACTCCCCAGTGTTCCCCTTTTCCCCCTGTGATCTCTTGCATCTACACATTGTGATATGATTTATTTGAATTTTGAATGTGATTTAACACCAAGAGCTCACTTGTATCTTGAAGCTGAATGTTCTTTGAATTGCATAAACCAGCCTCTTCACTTTCCAGCAAGAGCACTAGCCCAAGATGGCAGAGCATGCCATTCCCCTGTTAGAACCAGACCCGCACCATTCTCTCTGACTCAGGCTCATCATTCTTCCTAGAAATCCTTGCGCAGCCACTGGGTCTTTCTGAGTCAGGGTCACTTCGTTGCTTTCCATCCATCTGAACAATCACTAGCTCACCCCACTGGATTCTCAATTTCACTCTGCTTCATTCTTCATCATTTCTCCTGCAGGACATTGAGTCGCCCTCAGCTGGTGCCTGTTTAGACAACCCTGTTAAGTTTGGTCCCACAGTGACCAAAATTTACCCTCTGAGGTAAATGCCTCTGAGCACTAGACACCAGTGTCACCGTCTTTGGAGACCTTCACCATGTGGCTTGTGTGACTTTGAATGAGTGCAGGAGAGTTCACCGTGTAATGCATGAAAAGGACATTGTGCCAAACACCAGGAGCTCAAACTGGGGGAAACTCTCTTTCCAGGTGGTGATATTTCTTACCAGTCAAAACATCAGGCAGCATATACGGAAGGTCTCTACTCTAGCCCTTTTCAGCACCATCTCTGTCTGCTGGTTTTCCCATTCATATAACCAACATGGGCACTTAAATACCCAGTGAGAGAGCTTTGTTCCTCAGCTCCACATATTTGCTCTGCTTTTCTCTTGGCCTGGAATGACTTGCCCACATTTTCTACCTGGAATTTTTCACTCACTGTATTAGTCTCCTACAGCAGCTATCGCAGGCCAAGCAGGTCATAAGCAACAGAAATTTAAATCTTCCAATACTGTTAACTGAGAAGCACAAGATCAAGGTCCAGTTGATCTGACGTGGTCACTGTTGAGAGCCACTGCCCCCACATGGTGGAAAGGGGCTTAGAGACTCTCGGGAAGCTCCTTTTTTTAAAAAAAAAAAAAGGAGCTTATTTATTTATGCTTACAGAATGGGGGTACAGACCAGAGGTGCAGGGGCGGTGAGAGGATTCACCAGGGACAGAGTGGGGAACAGAACAGGCCAACTGACGAAGTACTCTGCTGAGGGGAGCAGCGGGCAGGTCAGGAGAGGTCTGCCGCGCCATGTGGTCATCTCCGGGGCCAGGAAACAAACTCACACTGAAGCGGCTGCAGCTAGCTTCGCAGTGCTGCACTTTAACCTATTACACCACCAGGGAGGGCCCGGGAGCTCTTTATTAAGGCCGCTCATATTTTTCATGGGGGTTCCACCTTCATAACATGGGCAACTGGCAATGAGCCCAACTGCTAATACCATGACCTTTGGGGGTTTGGATTCGATGTTTGGATTCGATGTTTGAATTTTGGGGAGACACATTCCAGGACAGGGCATTCCTCTGTCAAACCCTCCTTAGAATGTAATCCCCTTGAGAGAGCCTCGCTCTCTACCTTTTCACGTCTGTGCAAAATGCATTCGGTATTTCAGGGTGAGCTTTGTGGGTCACACTTCGCACTGTTTGCTTTGGGCTGTTACTTCCCAGGTTGCTGTGGAATAGTGACATGGCATAGAGTGTTTGGGGGGCGGGCGGGAGTATGGGGGTGTGGGCATTAGAAACTTGAGAAGGCCACGTTATAGTCAAGCTCGTTACCTTTTTAGAGACTCCAAACGCCTTTCCTCTGGCATCTTCTTGCGTGGATCTCCGTCAAGAACGATGGGGAATTCAACATTCCCTGAGCTCCCAGACTAGGCACACTGTTGTACTGATTGTCTCTGGGCACGAACACTGCACACGTGCTCAGGGGGCTTCTGCTCTCCCCAAAGCCCTCTGAGAGAAGGGGCCAAGTGGAACATGTTTACCTCCTCCCGGCGTCCACTCACATGTGTGGAGCTGAACAAAGAGCATTGCATTTGGTGGCTAATTCTCCACTCCCCGGCCGAGAGGAGGATCTGGAAGTGGGTAGCTGAGCTAGAAGAGCTTTTCCCTCTTTCCAAGAATTGACTAATTCTCCTCAGTAACAGGCAAGATGCTCAAGCAGCAGTCACTCTGCTGCAGCCGCCTCCTCCCGCTGACTCACAGCAGGTTCCAGTGCCTCGCCCAGGAGAGAAAAAATGTGACATGTTTTGGCTGGAACTCAATGACCAAGAATCTTGCCACCTGCCATCGTTTTGGGGAGAACTATTAATTTGACAATAGTTCTTGTTTTTTTGTCCTACCCAGACTGTCTGGGAGGGAGGAAGCTGGCCTCACAGAAGGAAGTGGGGTTTTTGCAAATCACTTGCAGCATGGATCCTGTTCTCCAGCCTGGCAGCGTCCACACCGCTGTCTCTCAGAGTAACCCAAAGCAGACGTGCTCAGAGGCGCCAGCATTTTACAAACTGTGCTCTTGGCTCCCAAGGCCAGCTGAAAGCCCTTGAACACATCTCCGAGGTTGAGACTGGCAAACGCTGCCCTCGGGAGATGCTGGCTGTCGGTTCCCTCTGGCCAGGCTACTGGGGAGACTGGCTAACATGGGTGTTGCTAGGCATCAGATTGTCTATTGCCTCGGGGTTTTGGCATGGTCTCTGGAAGGATTTCTCAAATATTCCGGTTTCAGCAGAGGCCAGATTATCTTTCTGAAGTATGTGCCCCCTTAATCGTGAAGCTCATGAGTATTTCAAGGGGAAATTCAATCCATATGTTTCTAGGCTATTTACGCATAATGTGTTCAAACGCCATATTGTAAGAAAACTTTGACTTCAGGAAAAACGTGCAAGCCTCTACGCCTCTAGTTCTTGAGTGAAAAGCCAGCACTGTTTTGTCAATTGCCTAAAGTCTCCTATGCAGAGGACTCAGGTTCAATTCTAAGGTCTTGTTCTTGGCATTTCTAAGAGGAATGTTCTAGATTCATCTGAATTCCAACTCTTCTTCCTGCTTGCTTTCCATTCATAGCTGTGTTGGTCACCATATCACCACCAGAAGCAAACAAACAGGAGCATCTTGCGAGCCCTGAATCCTAACCACTAGGGACCAAGTAGATTTTGAAATGGTGCTGGAGTGACGTTGTAGCCAATGTCTTCTTGGTTTATTCCTGATTCAGAAAAATATCATTCCATTGTTTATTTTTAGACTTCTTCATAGAAATGGCATTGTTCCTTGAATACCAACTAATTGGATTTGCATGTGAATTGCTACTGCATTTCAGTATTTTGGAGATTTACAATTTCACATATTCCAGAAATAAGCACTTAGCACTGGGAAACTACACTGTGTCATCTGGAGGAAGCCAGACGAATCAGATATGGCCCTGGTGTGAAAAACCGTCATTAGGTTGTGGACTTTCTGCTACATGGTCAGAAGACCTCTCCTGATCTGCCCGCTGCTCCCCTCAACAGTGTACTTTGTCGATCTCCCTGTTCCGCTCCGCACTCTGCCTCTGGTGAATCCTCTCACCATCCATGCACCTCTGGCCTGTACCCCAATTCTGCATAAATAAATAAATAAATCTTCTTAAAAAAGAAATGCATGACCAGTGACGGGGAGAAGATGAGATGCAGATTGACTGGCAGCAAGCCTGTTTACCAATTGCAATACAATCAATTGCCTTCATAAAAGTCAAAACTAGCAGAGATAAGTAGACTTCTCAGACTCAGTAAGTGTGCAGAGCAAGTCATCATCCTCCTTCAAGTCAGATCCATGCAGAATTAGCCTAGGCCATGAGCTTCAAATCAAAAGAATCCAAAATTAGACACCTGCTGTGTGGCCATATTTACATCATCAAAGTCCTCTATGTTTCTTATCTGTAAAATGAGATAAAATCACCTTATAGGAGAACAGTTAGATGGAAATGAAATAATGTCGAGCAACATGAAAATATTTTTTAAGAGGACGTTCTCAGAATGCCTGAACAAAAATCGGTGTTGATTGGAGGCAACAATAGAAAGTCTTATTTTGGAGGCGAACAAATATTACAAGGAAATAATTTCTAGACCGTGTTTTCTCTAAGAAAAGCAGTGAGCATGCTTTACCTATAGGAGTCCTAAGCAGTGTGTAGGTAGTTGACATTTTGGAGTCTTGAAGAGACGTGAGAGGCCCTGTACCCTGTTACACATATGGACGAAAAGCAGACAGAGAAGGGGGTTGTGTAAAACCGTAGTGAGTCAGAGAGAGCCAGGCTGGAACTGGGTCTCCTGACTCAGAGGCCAGAGTCCCTGCAAAATCACCACAGTCTCCTCCACCTGCTTCTTCTCCAGGTCTGGACAACGGGCCTCCATCGACTGGCCCCCAGCTGTCCAGGAGCCCCAGCTGGTGACTAAGATGGACCCGTGAAGCTCCTGAGAAGCAAGTGCATGGACGTCAGCCCTTTCTTAGATGTCACCGTTCTGTCAAGACAGCAAGGAAATTCATGCCAGGGGGGTGCTGTGAACCAGGGCTGGTGTTTGCTCAGTTATCCGGAACACAAACATCAATAAATCCCCAAGGCGCCCAGTTAACGAAGCGTCACTTCCCTCTGGATCCGGTAGTGAGTGGTTCCCAGACCCAGCTGGCGACTCTGCCAGGGGCTCATGCAAAGCCAGGGACAAACCGGCACTTCGGCTGGAAGGCCAGCTCCACTGGAAGTTGTGGGGAAAACATTATTTTCTAAAGAAATAGAGACAGATATAGAGTAATACGCAACCTAGCCTAAATGAAAACAAACCATGAGGTCTGTGATTTTGTTTGTAAACAATAGTTTGCATTTTTGCAGCTCGTAGGCAGAGGGACTGTGCTAAGTACTTAGTACTTAGCATCTGTGGATTCATTTAACCCGTGGAACAACCTAGAGGGAAGGAAGCATCCCAGGAAACAGCATTTTAATGTCTCAGGAGCTCACCCAGCCCCGAGCCCTGTCTCCCCCGGCCTGCCTCTCCTGGAGTCTAGTGGGGAGCCAGAAGGCAAGGGAGAATTCATTCACTGTCTCCTGTTGGCTAGGGGTACTTGGTGGAAAATTTTGAGAAGCCTTGGATTCTGCTTCCCCCGTGACTGGCGGCGGTTATGTAACATGCACATCAGTGAAAAAGCTGAATTGCAAATAGTCTACTAACCTGGAAGGAATGTCTCAATGACTCCCACACCACACTGGTGCTTATTCAGTAGAGAAGGTTTTGTGGGTTTGCTGTGATTTTATTGAAATAAAGGGTTTGGCGATCGTCGTTAGTAACTTGAGTGTGTCTTTTGATCCATGTAGAAATCGCTCAGCTAAATGACATTTACATGTTATTCTTAACTGCCTGTGGAATCAGATAATCCTTTCCCCAGAAGGATGTCAGCAGCCTCCATAATTTGTGAAGGAAGAGCATCCGGGAAGGAACACGGTGTCATATGTGCCTGGAGGGAGGATTTCTGGGTTGATGATTCACATACTTTTATAGCTTTGGTTTTCACGGTCTTTGTTTTGAAAAGCAATTTGAATGTACGTGAGCTTTAAGGTTCCTATGTCTTCTCGGGGATGCACTAAGTCTATTTCTCCCACAGATTTAGGGTCACAGAATGGGACCTGGGCGATGGGGGGCCCGATTTGCCTCAGTGTCAGAGAGCGTCCATGTGACTGAAGAGGGAGGAATCTCCTGTTCCAATATGTTAGTCCCAAACCGTGCCAAAGATGAACAGACCAGGAAAAAATATTGTGTCATAAGTCCAGACCTTGAATCCTCACCAAAGGTCTTGCCAAATGGTGTAGGGCTGATTCCGAGGGCCAGCATGTTCCACTCAGGACGTGAAAGTTCACTGTGGAAGAATCCAAGATTTATGACTCTAATGAAGTCAGAGGAAAAGTACCATGCAGACTCTGATTTGCTTAATGCTGATTCTGTTTGCAAAGGCAGTGGGAGGGCATCAGACCTTATGAGATGTGACTCAGGCACGTGTCCAAGGACAGCAAGAAAGGTCACAGCCACGAGGCATCCAGCTGGCCAGAGAGCCCCAGGGCTTCCCAGCGTTCCCGCCTGGCTTGTGTGTCCATTGGCTTGGGGGCCATCAGCTGGGTGCACAGCCACTGGGCGGTCGGTCCGTCTTCATTTCTCTGGCCCAGCCTCTCCCCCACGGCCTAACTCTGCTGCGGGGGCTCACCATTTCTTCCTGGAAATTACAACAGTTGCCAACTGAGCTCCCAGCTCTGCTTCACTGCTCCAGACGCATCCCTCAGATCAGCTCGCCACCCAGACTGCCTTCATCTACTCTGTGCTTGCGTCTCTACCTGTGGATAAAGCAGCTTGGTATGGTAAGACTTTGTCCAAATTTCTGAGCTGGTGGCATTCTTCCCACTCGTCCTCAGTCAACCCCACGTGGTGGCTACGTCTCCTGCCTTTTTCCACACACACACAACCCCCACCCCCACCACCGCTTTCTTGCCACTTGTACCTTTGCTAAGGATGTTCCACTTGCCAGAAAGCTGGTGTGACAACCGAGCCACACTGCCCCTCGCCTTCCAGCCTCGTTGGTAGCCCCAATCCTTCAAGTCCCAGCTATCACTGCGGCCCCAGGAAGCCCCTCTTTATTTGTTCCCTTCCTGACACCCGTCCTAGCCAACCCGGCCCCGCTGCTGTACGTTGAAGCAACGGCTGGTCTCTGCACATGGTCATTTCCCTTGGCTTCCTGTTGCTCCAGACCAGGACACCCCAAAAGGCCAAGACAGTATTTTGTCATTGTATCTACAACACCTCGCATTGGGCCAGCCCAGAGTTAGGTCTCACTCTTTGCTAAGTTGAATGGAATTCAGGGACAGAAAAGACTTAAGTGAAGAATTTCTCTCCAGGACACATGCCTTATTATGCAAAAAGTACAGGCATCTATTTGTAGTAGCTGGTGACACTCAGGTCCCAAAGGGCAGGGCTGGGCCACCGCTGTCCAGCCTTCCCACAGCTGTCTCTTCCAGAGGAGAGTCCCACGGGCAGGAGCTGGTATGGCTGCCCACAATGCACCTTCCCCAGAAAAGCACCTGGCCGTTTGGGAAGGGCATGCCATGTGGGTCAATTCGTGTAGCCACACAAACACAACGTTGGATCGGTTCAAAAACCAGAAATGTGTTTGTCTTCCTGGCCCTCTGCTCACCAAAATCAGTTTATGTGTCCACAAATTCCTATCTATGGTTTGGGGTTGAAAGGAGGCAGAGACAAACCGTCCTCTGCTTAGCCCTTCACTGGGTGGAGAAACAGAAACTAGTTTGTACAAATTCTCTGAACTTCACACTGAACCTCAAGCTGAAGTAACCAGGCAAGACAAAGTCAGATATACAAACACCCTCTTGTTTGTCTGGCAGAATAAAGAGAAAAGATGATTCCTATTTGCATGAAGATGAGCTTTGTGCTTTGGGAGAAAAAGATGGAAGTAAATTTGAAGCCAATGGTTAGACACTAAGGAACAAAATGTCCTGCAAATAGAGGCCTGGAAAGACAGCGACAGAGCCCTGAGGATGGTGGGAAACAGCCGTGCATCTGCCCATCGCTGGGGAGAAGCACAGACACCCGACAGTACAAGCACAGGGATGTCCTCTACTCAGCTCTACAAGGTCATGGACCAAGGTCACGTCCAACGGTAGTAAACAGACAGCAACAATAGATGCTACAGGCCGAATATTTGCACCACCCTCAAAGTCAGACGCTGCCCCTTCATGGGGGGGGGGACTTCTTGAGGGGCTCTTTGGGGTGCGTTCATCAAGGTGGGACATCTCAGGTTACCCTTATAAGACGAGAAGGAGAGAGAGATCCTCTTTCCTCTCTCTACAGATACACATGGAAGGAAAGTCACGAGAGCATAGAGCAAAACGACAGCCAGGAGTGGGACCTTCACCAGGATAGACGTGACTCTGCCAGGGCTCTGACCCTGGACGTCCCACCTTCCAGAGCCACGAGGAATACACTGTGCTGTCTACGTGCCCCTGACTGCGGTGTTTTGTCATAGCCTGAGCTGACGAAGTCAGTAGAGCTAACGGAGTAAGGGACTGTAACGTCGGCGCAGGCTGGGTTCCGCGGGAGGCCGGAGTCTGCCTGTCAGGCAGGTGGCGAAGGAGCGCTGAGGCCCCCACAGCCAGCTCCGGGCTCTCCGCACAGACGGTGTGAGGCCTCTCCCACCGAGGTTGGGCTTGTAAAAGATTGTAGCAGAAATGGGTGAGGCCTGAGCATCGCTGGGGGCATGTCAGAGGCTCAGCAACAGGAGGAGAGAAGGGAAGTCGAGGCAGACAGCACAGCAGAGCCAGGGAAAACCAGTGAGCTGCGACTCAGCCTCAGAGGCCATGTGGGGAGGGCTGGCCTGGGGATGCTCGAGGCCTTTTACTGGGGAGGAGTCAAAGGAGGACGAGACTCTGCTAGAACCAAAGCAAGTCTAGAAATTGGACTGCACAATTCAGAGGGGGCGGGGAAAACCAGAGGGGCCGGCGGGGCAGGCTGTGGTCACCCCCATCTGACGGTGTGGACCTGTGTCTCCAAGTCACAGAGAGTCAGGATTGCCTCAGAAGAAAATGATACAATTCCAAAAGAAGACCCCTTTACTGCCCCTTCAGGGGCTGGAGTCTGAGGACAACTACATAGGCGTCTGGGGGCTCCTTCCCCGAGTGGATGAAGGAGGCGGTGTGAGGGTGTGGCCCAGGCGCCCATGGGGCGGATGGTGACGTCAGCGCTGTGCTCCAACTCAGTGACGCCTTGTTTGGCCTTTTAAAGAACCGAAGGCCAGACTGAGGGGCTGTTTCTGCAAGGGGAGGGAACCCCAAAGACGCTACTGCAAATGGGTATTCCAGACGTGCGCTTCCTCCCTCCGGCAGGCTGGAGGGGCCGGGCGAGGCACAGAGGAGCAGACAAAGAGCTCAGGCTTCCTGTCGCTCCACTCACGCCACTCCAGCTGGCCCCGTGCCGTCCATGTGAAATGACTTCATTTTCCTGTGCCAGAGCCCCTGGGGGCCGCAGGCTGGTTTGAGCCTCTGCAATGAGGCTCTGCCGGGCCCGGGAAGGGAAAGCGCTGCTGTGAGCTGCGGGCTGCCCACGCCAAACAAGAGCAGCCTCTACTCATTCTGCCTCCTCTGACAAAACTCATCCTCTCAGAACAAGGGCACCCCCACCCATCCCCGAGAGGCAGCACCAAGATGTTTGCTCCATGTCAGGTTCAGAAACCTGGGCCCAAGCATCGTGTGTGTGCTGGGCATCGGGAACGCCCCTTCCTCCCACCCTGGACTCTGCTCCAGACCGGGCCTGGCCTTCGCGCAGCCCTGTTGTCTTCATGAACAGTGAGGCCGGGAGGCAGCTCTGTCCTGGGAGGCAGTTGGTCCACGAATGGCACCCGGCTCCTGTGCTGGCTTCTCCTGTGTTGAGGTAAAACAGTGACCTGTCTCTGCCAATCCAGAGTTTCATGGATTTGGGCCTTCATGGGTTTGGGTGCTACAGAGGGTAAAGTCTCAGGACTATCAAGCTATTGCCAGACACTGCAGCACGAGTTTGATCCCCAGCCAGGGAGTGACTCAGCCAGGGAGTGACCCACAGGGTGCAGCAGACCTCTCCTGCCTCCCCATTGCTCCCTCAGCAGTAGATTTCAGTAGCTCTGCCTGTTCTGCTCCCCACTCTGTCTCTGGTGAATCCTCTCTCTCTCTCGCTCTCTCATACACACACACACACACACACACTCCTCTGGTTTAGAGCCCAGTTCTTGTATGCATACATAATTAATAAATGTTTAAAAAAAAAAAAAGAGTGTCATGAATGTGACTTTTATTGACCACTATCCTATGACGACAGGCACTGAGGACAGGGCGGAACGCTGGACATGGCTCCTGGACTCTTGCTCCAAGCCTAAGACCACCTGCAACAGGTTTGCTTCTCCTCTCAGCCAACAGGTGGTTTTCCCTATGCGCCCCTCTCTCTCTCTGCAAAATGGCAGTCACAGTTCCTACCGATGGCACCATGGCCTGGGGCATATGGGCGAGGCCATTGGGATTGGGGGCACAGATGCAGTCAACCCTTCAGCCTGGCCCCATCCTTGTGTGGTAACCCCCATGTGAGGGTGAGCTGCATACCCCCCACCTTCCATTCAACGCCCTTAAGGAACTAACGGAAGACGAGAATGTGAGCTGGGCCAGGGTGGGGGGGCGCAGCGATCCGCACCCCACAGCGCTAATTAAGCTAGGTTGGCATTCAAGGGGGTTGGAACAGTGAGAATCCCAGGCCAGCAATGAAGAGGCTCTGTCCAAGGAGGTAGCATTTACAGAGAAAGGATTGTGCCGATGCCCCTAACTAAGAAATAGAAATGTCCCAACTCAAGAATCTTTGACTGTAAATAGACGCACGCCAATTTCCTGCAAAAAAAAAAAAAAGAGTTCCTACAAAGAGCTTAGAGAAAATACACCGTGGATGCAGAATCTCCCCTCTGCAGAAGCTCACCTCAGAAAGCGAGGACACAGTGGAGGAGGAGGGGCTTCTGGAAGTGGCCAGGAGGACCCAAAAGCAAGTCCCAGCCCTCCCATCTCTAATCGTGTGCTCCCCAAAACAGGATTTTATGGGTAGGTAAACTGCCTTTGGCGCTTATCAAGCAGGTGGTTGAGATGAAGTCCATTAACTGGCCTCTGCAAGAAATGGAGATGGAGAGAAGCAGTTGCTAGCTCAGTGCAGGCGCCGCTTTCTCCAGGAGTTCCAGGCACAGCTGTCTGCATTTCCGTGGCCGGGGGACAACGCAGGGATGGTGGAAGGAGGGGAGCAGGCACCAGACACCAGTCCTGAGTCCTGGATCCCAGCCAGCTCACCCTTCTCTCCCGCCTGCCCCAGGACATGGAGTGGCCCTGCTCTACACTTTCTGCCAGTCCAAGGCAGAGACTAAGGAGGGCTTGTTGACCTCACTCTCCAGGTGAGCATGCACAGGAGCAAACGGATGAACTAACTCTCCTGAGGTCACACAGAACTGCATCTAGACGCCACCTCCTATGGCCAGCAACGTCAAGCCCAAGTCTCCTGCCAGCGCTCAAAGGCTCAGCCCGCTGAACAGGTGAGGAAGCGACCACGCTCTCTCTACCATCCCTGCGAGCTTCAAAGAAGCTAAGAGTGAGAATTTTTGAAAACTAACAGTAATATTTCTCTAGAAAGATACAAAAGGGGGAAAGAAAAGGAAAAAACTGGAATATCTTACCGGCTGGCCCCCGAGTCACACAGTCTGGAGAGCTGTTTACTGAGTGAGAGACGCAATCGCGCCCTACTTACCCCCTGAAGTCCCAGAATTCCTGCTTAGCTCTGCCCCGGGGTCCTGAAGTTCTCTCCCTGGTGCTGCTGGGAGTTGTAGTTTCCAATCACTGGAGTAGCGTGTAGGGTCCAGAAAGCCGGAGTAGGGGTGGGGTGCACAATACTCTGCAGAGCTCCTTTAGGACATCCTGCCCCTGAACAGCTCCTCTCCATCTTCCCAGCGCCTATCTTCTAGTCTGTGGGAAGACCACCTGGCAGAGGGAGAAACCAGAGAATGGGTCCTAAGACAGCACAGGGGCCCCCGGGGGTGTCAGTGCATTGTCTTGGGGTCAGTGCTAGAAGCAACTGGAGGGCCTTGGCTTTTCAAAGCGACTTTGAGATCAACTTGGGGTACACCTCATTTAAAAGAGGTTAAGTCAGCGGCAGAGAGGAAATGGATGTACACACGGTTCCCTAGGGTTACTCTCAATGGTGACACGCAGGGCCCCAAGGTTAATGCCAATGTCATTTCTCAGATGATGAGTGTGCAATGCTGGGGAAGACTGTGAGTGAACCACCTTGGGCAGGTGGTTTCCACCTGTCTTCACAAAGGACACAGGAGCCACGTATGGGGTAGAGGAAATAACAGCCAGCCACATGGTAACAAACCCAAATTCGCACGCAGCCCCATCTCCCTGCTGATCCATGCAAGTCCACGGCACAAAGCATGGAACTGAGGGTCACCGAAGACGCCAAGTTCCTTGCCTCCTTGTGCACAATGAGGTGTCATTTGGACACAGGCTGAAGTCAAAGCCTAAGTCTTGGAGGACTTGTGAGGTCATCTGCCTACCACTCAGAACTGACTAGACATGGCCATGACTTGGCCCAGATTTCGGGCCACGGGATTTGAAGAAGGTGGCAATTCACTGGTCATTCAGTGGAGAATAATGGGGATGGTTGATGTGCTCTGGTCACCCAGAGCCATGGACAGCCATTGGCCAAAGACGATTTCACTGCAGTCCTGTCTAGGGAAGAGAACATTTGAGCAGACCACATGTGGCCTCTCTACCACAGGCCCACAGGATTGTCTTTCTCGGGTTGAGGTGGTGGGAACCGAGAAACTCATTTCATCTGGGTGATTTGTTTTGTATATCTTTCAAGATGCATGAGGCAGATTGTTAGAACAGATTTTTTAATTTTCCTTTTTGTTATGTTTTAATACTATAGTGTATGTAATGGCATAGAAAGAACGGTTTGAAATCTGCTATACTCTTCCTTAGTTTAAACTGCCTTTCATCTAGACATATCTGCATATGGTGCTTGAGGCAGTGACATAAGTAGACAGCTGAAAACTTTAAGGGGAAAATTTCTCCTGTCTATGTGGCCGATATCTTCACCAGAATTCTCCTAAAGCACCAAAGGGGTGAATATATTCTGATCTTGATCCCCATGCTTCTAATTGATAGCAAAAATGACAGTTCCTTTTCTGCTAGCCACGCTGTTTTTCTAGACCTCAGGGTTACACCTGGCAATTCTAAGTCATGAAAATAAGCTGGGCTATTGAATGTGGTGATTGACATATGCTTTAGCTGTCAACCTTGAATTAATTCAATTCAAATGGAAGAATAATGTTACCCAAAAAATCTGAATATCTACTAAGTGCAGGCTATCCAAGAAGACTGGATAAAACTCTACCCTTCAGAAGTTGTGTTAGCAACCAAAAGGTCAGACAAGCAGGAGAGCAAATGTCTGTAGCCTCTTGAGCCGCGGGAACTTTACATAAACGTGGCTGGATTAGCCATGCAAATGGGGCGTGAGGGTCATGGCAGAAAAGACCTCAACGCTCAGTGTGATGATCACTCCCCATTCAAAGAGATTTTTACTAAGTGATAGCGCCGGCATAGGAGTCAGCATTAAATCCAACATCTGGGACGCTGCCTCTCTCCCCCCACCCAGGCTGCTGAAGGGCTTAACAGAGATCCAGCCACCGCAGCTCCCCTCCCGCCCATGTTAGATGCGATTACAACACGCCATGCCGCCAGACTAGAAGCGCCAGCCTCTGTCGGGAGGAACTGAGAGGGAAAGCAAAACCATATGAACCCAACGCCACGTGTGTGCCAGAAAAGAAAAGAAGGGACCTGGTTACGAGTACTCTGTGAAAAATAAAGTTTACTTTCCAGAAACCAGGAGTATATTTTTAACGCAGTGTTTTGTTTTGTTTTGTTTATTTTTAGGAACAAGTAAAGAGACTAGGATCGCATCACAGATCAGATGACATGAAATAATGTATGGTGTTAGCAGTGTCCAAGATAATAATGAGAAAAATATATCACTCCATTGCCGTCTTTAAAAGAGCATTAGAAAGATCTCCCAAGTCGAACTGAGTCAACAGGATAGAAGATTAAGAAAGGACATCGAGTCCAGAGTAATACGAATTTCTACAATGAGGTGAAAAGGATAAAAAGTGAACAATGAAGGCACTTGGCAAGGTAGCTCTTGCTTCGGGGAATTAGTTTCACTCTGATTGTAAGCAGAATGCATTAAACAGTAAAATTACGAAGATGCACAAATAAATACTTGCTGGAGATGAGCTGGATCTGAACCTAAAGTGCCAGCTATGTTCCTGGAAGACGTCACGTGAATGACTAATACACCCCAGTTTGATGAAAACTGTACACACTGGCGATTAAGAATGCTACCAACGGTTCTGGCAAACAGCTCACCTCCGGAGCTGTGAGAAACAGGCTGGACGCAGAACGGACCACAGTGATCCCTGACCACGGCCCAGGGACCTTTGAGTCCCTGGCTTGACCCAGACCCCACATCGTCACATCCGCAGACGACAAAAGTCACTGGGAGGGATGCACACATGCTCTTCTTGGAAAGTCTATTCAAAGGTGACTCACCCAAGGAAGAAATCCTCTTTTTCAAGATAACACCCGTGGTGACTCACACGGCGTGAGTGTGAGCGCACAGCGTGGCTGTGTGTTTAATCACGGAAAAGGAATCCCACAGCTTCGAAGTCTCGTCTGCTTCGTTATTTTGTTTTTTAAAGATTTATTTATTTATGCTTCCAGAACAGGGTGCAGGCCAGAGGTGTGGTGGGTGAGAGGACTCCCCAGAGCCAGAGTGGGGAGCAGAAGAGGCAGATCGAGAAGTCCACTGCTGAGGGGAGCAGCGGCTGGTCCGGAGAGGTCTGCCGCGCCTGTGGGTCAGCTCCCTGTGTGGCGATAGAACCCGTGCTGCAGCGGTTGGAGAGCTCCAGAGTGAGGTGCTTTACCCCACTGTGCTACCGGGAGGCCTCGCTAAGTTGTTTTATTGAGGGTCTACCACTGCACACTCCACCGGCGTGTCTGAGCTCTGCTCTTCCGTAAGGATTTAATCTTCTGCTCAGGTCTGCGTGGAGAACCCTGTTTACTTCCACTCGGCTTGTTTCGTCACCAGTGGGGAGCAAAGCTGCTCTGTGTGTCTCCACCACACTTCAGCTTTCCCAAGAAGCTCCTCTAGGCGCCTCCTCTGCCCCTAAGCCACGCCAGTGTCATCACCCAGCCCCAGCACAGGGTGGGAGCAGAGGGTGGAGGCGCTTCTGTCGGGGTCCTTCTGGGGGTGCACTAGGGTACCCACAGGCCTCCTGGGTGCTCTCCGTGATGCCCACACTCGCCGCAGTGACACCCAGACCCGCTCCGGATTACGGGACCAGGCCAATCACAACGCACAGGCGGGTTAGACCCTGTGCTGCCTGGTGGCGGTCAGAGCTGAGTCTGAGGCGCGCTGCAAACCCCAAGTCTGGGCACGGGGAGACTCAGGGGCATCATCAGGCAGCCCAGAGGCCACTTTCATGGGCCCAAGTTGCTGCCCGCAGCAGAGTCTGTTTGCCACTAAAATATTCGACTCAGTCAAAGTCTCAGGGACATAAAGAAGAGGGAAAATAGCAGCGGCAGCTGACACGCTGCGTGTTTGCAGGGAACTGAGTCAGGGAGCCCAGGAGCAGGAGGCTGGCAGGGCGCCGGGCCGCCCTGGAGGCTGCTCTGCATCCCAACAGCTGTTGTGACGTGACACAGCTCGTGACGGAGATGCTGTCTGGCGCACTGCAGGTTCTGGTTCTCACCTCCCGCCGTGGCTCAAGGCTGCCGGCGCGCCACATCTGAGCAGTCCGGAAGGTGTTCTGGGTTCCTTGCACAAGGGCGTGACGGCAGGATGGCAAAGGGGCATCTGGGCCGGCTCGAGGAATTCCTCTCGCCCAACCCTTTGTTTCTTCCTCGAGGCTGGCTAGCGGAGCTAGAAGGACCCAGAAGGCCCAACTTGCAGGCAAGGGGCCCAGCCCCCAGGAAGAGCCGCGCCCAGGGGCACACAGCCAGCCTGGGCTTCTGCTCCCGGAGGCCCTAACAACACGCATCTTTTATCATATTTATGTTTTTAAACCTTTGTAATCACTAAATAGCTTGCAATGTCTGAAGTTCCTCTGTTGTCTCATCCACGGTCTCTTCAAGTCGACTTTCACAAGAGAGGATTCCAACGGGACGTGTGAAGAGGTCGAGCTTGCTTCTCGGCCTGGCACTTGCGCGGGAAGCTGGGGGAACATGAAAGGTGACACGAGACAGAGACGAGGGTGAGAGCCCCGCGGGGAGGCTGATGTGGCTTCCAAAGCCTCTGGACTTTATTTGGGTCTTGCTCTTTTCCTTCCGGCCTTGCTGGCCCTGCGGGTGCCCACCAAGAGGTGCCTTAGACTCGTGGCAAATGTCCAGTGGCCCAGCCTGGGCCAGCCCTGTCTGACTGGGCATTTCCCACAAGGGTCAGGTGACCTTGGGTGCTCCGATAGGAAACGCTATTATTTCTCTTCTCTTCTCTCGGCTGCACAGTGATTCTAGTGAAGTTCTTTCCTGCTGAAGTTCTTATGCATGAAGGGTAAATTTTGTCTTTTTGCAGGGGATGGCAAAACGCATTTAGAGCACAGAAGTTGGGATCCCTGGGGACCTCTCAGTCTGCTCACTAACAGAGGAAACAATTTGAGTGACAACAGGATAATCACCGTAATAAACTGAAGAGGTTCAAGTGTGTGTGTGCATGTGTACATGTATGTGCGTGTGTGTGTGTTTGTGTGTATAAAACTTCTCATGGGCAGCACAAGGATA
>NW_004567121.1:36500184-36539394 GCF_000260355.1 Condylura cristata
AAAAAAAAAAAAAAAAGACGCCTTTGGGACCCAGGTGTGTGGCGGGTGACTTCTGGAGCCTTTGTGTGAGCAACAGGCAATGGCTGAGGGAAGAAATGATTTTTACATTTTTCACTGTTGATTCCCAACTGCCTTTGCTCACACCTCATTCCTAAGGAGAACAAAATGTAATGAAGTATTTTTGCACGCACACACACAAAAATACATATTTCTGCTGTGAATTCCTGGTGAAGAAGTTTTCTAATTTCAGCTTTACTGAATTAGATCGCTTGAATCAACACTGTCACCAGGGACAATTAGATTTACAGCCTTGAAAGCATTAAAAACATCCTCAAATAATGAAATAACTGAAAAGACTTGGTTTAGAAAAGATATCAAGATGTCACCACGCTTAACAAATTATCTATAAATTCGGCTTGAGGAGGAAAATAATCCCATTTTCTGAGAACCCGATTGAGAAATCATTTTCCCAGATGATCTGTGCAGCTTCACCCAGCCCAACCAGCTGACTCTCAACAGCTGTCCGCGTCTCCCGGTTGGCCCTCAGGGCCAAACCCCTCAGAATGGCCGCCCTGACCTGAGTTTGTTCCTCGTCAGCTGATCTTCCCTTTCTGATACCAGGAGCCTCCACCTTCCAGCCTTTCTAGATCCAGCTTTTTCCCTGGGCGGTCACTATCCCAAGCTTCCTTGCCTCTGCCGTCCTCCCTGGTCTGCTCCCTGGTCTCTCGGACCTCCGCTCCAGCATCACGCACACACAAGGCCGTTCCCTATGCCACCTGCTGTGATCCACGTGTGCATTAGATTGAACTGCTGAGGTTAGCTGCTTGTTACCCATTTTCTGTTTTTGTTTTTTTTTTAAGATTTATGTGTTTATGCATACAGAACTGGGGTTCAGGCCAGAGGTACAGGCGCAGTGAGAGGATTCACCAGAGGCAGAGTGGGGAGCAGAACAGGCAGATGGACAAAGTCCACAGCTGAGGGGAGCAGCAGGCGGGTCAGGAGAGGTCTGCTGTACTGTGTGGGTCACCTCTGGGGCGGGGATCGAACTCATGCTGAAGAGGCTGTGGCCAGGTGGCAGTCATGCGTCCTAACCCCTTGTGCCACCTGGAAGGTCCCTGTTAACCGTTTTCATATGGTCTATCCCCCTAAAATCACCCGAGGGAAAAGTACCTCTGTGAGACGTTGGGGTGTGTACACCAAGTTTTGGCATCTAAGTACTACTAAAATGATTGTCTTTTTGAAATTATATCAAATAGAATCTTAATCGCTCTTGAATCAATGAAGTATTTGCCTCTTCCTCTGGAATCAATTAATGTATAAATGGTCACTGAAAAAAGCCAGCTTTATCCACGGCAGACATGGGAAACACCAATCTGTAAGGCGATGGAGAAAACTTCTGCCTAGATTTGCCTGCTGAAAAAAGAATAGTGGCACATATTTTAAAGCCAAAATACTCTAAGTATGATGTTTTACTGATTTCATAATGAGTCCTGACAGCATGACAGATGCTGTATGTGGATTAAGAGCAGACCCTGTCCCTGCTTAGTGAATCCAAACTCCAAGTTCTGTAGACATTGAGAGCAAAGATAAAAACACCCCAGAGGGAAGTGAGCACCTGTCTGAGGAATCCCAAGTGGCTTCTGTCACAAGTAGGTCTCCAGGAACCTCAGGGCTGGGTTCTGCATACAGCCAGCAGAAATGAACTTAAAAAGGTATTTTTCTTGTTAAAATCATACCATAATTGCCTTGCAAGTTTCCTTTCAGTCTTCTGCCTCATGCACACAGCTGGAAGTCCCAGAAACAGGTCCGTGTGCCTTCTTTTATCCCCTTCACGCCCCTCCAGAGTGCTGGGAAACTGACTTACAGTGTAAAAGGTGCTATATTCCTCTAGTCTGAGCAGGAGGCGAGGCAAGCCAGATTACTCTCTGTGCTTAAGGAGCCTGGAGGAACTATGGGAACCCAGCCTCCGTGGGGACAGACTGGAGTCGACTTACCACGCACGTGGGCACAACCAGTCACTCATACACAGGTTGTGGTGATGCCACAAACATCTAACCAGGTAGATCTAACCAGGTAGAATACCTACCTACCACAAGCAGCTATGAATACTAACTAAATAAGATCCTGTATCTGAGACATTGCCCACAGCCCCTGCGAGGAGGGAACTGAGTGACTACTGAGTCCCAATAAAGGTGAGCTGAACTGGAATCACGACACCCAACGTACACCCCTCTGGAGCTCAGGGAGTCAGCTGAGACAAAACCGACCTTTACAATCAGCAGCAGGCCCCTAGGTGGGTGTGTCTCGTTTACACCCATAGGGGACCTTTCAGCTCCTGTTCCCATTTTTATTGGCAGAAGGATTTCCTGGTGATCTGAACAGACTTGACATTGCTCTACTTGCATTGATAATCAGGATATTATTGTGAAGCTCTTCAAGGTCAAACACAGCCATTGATGCCACCATCACACCTGACAAACGTCTAGCTCTCACGTGCTTTGTAGTTTTTTCTCTGAACATAAGCTCTACTCTTACTACACCTGTGCAGGTAATAAAACCTCTCCACACTCCTGTTCTTTCATCTTAAAATAAACATGATGGTAGAATTATGAGGAAAAACTAGGACGAAGCATATAAAGTCCCTGGAAAGTTTGAGGCACATTCCATGCTCAGTAAATGGTCAATATTTTCACCATGGCATCGACCGCAAGTAAATGTAGACACGCTCTCTGACTTCATCATCGCTAGCCCTGACACATGGGTACCCAAAACTTTCTGAATCCCTCTTTTCCCATCTGTAAAGTGGGATCCATCCTGGCGATCCCCTAGGGGTTTGCAGAGACTACTGAAAGTAAAGAAAGCTCAGTACTTCCTGGACCTGGGTCCAGTTTTCTTCCCTGCCCCCTGCTCCTAGGTGTGCTGTTCATTGCCCTGGTTGAGAAAGCAGCAGCAAGGCGACTTCTTAAGGAGACCCCAAGGACACAGGTGACTGCTGATAAAACTAACCCATTTCCCACAACATCCCGGAGTCCTGAATTTTTTCTCCCTTATCTCATTTGCACTTGTGTGCTAAAAAGGTCAGTTCCGCTGGTGTCTGCCTCTCAGCTATTCTCCCAGCTCCCAAGGTTTGGCTCAGGGTTAAGAGATAACGCGGAGTTCTGACAGCTTAAGAAGAAAGCCTGCCCGAAAAATACCCAGAGCAGGAAGGAGAGCGAAAGCACCCAGGAGAGCGAAAATACCCAGAGCAGGAAGGAGAGCGAAAGCACCCAGAAGAAGAAAGCCTGCCCGAAAAATACCCAGAGCAGGAAGGAGAGCGAAAGCACCCAGAAGCTGCAGATGGGCCTTGCAGCTGGGAGAAGAGCATTAGCATCGGGCACAGGAAAATGTCGACTGGGGGGCCCCGGCTTCCCCTCACACAAAGGTCACCACCGCCTCGGTGCGAACGGAGCGTGTTTAAGGGACCATGTTGCCGATGCGCTTTATCGTTCCTGCTTCCCGAAAGGTTTTCCGCTTGGCAGCGTTTTCTCCTCCGCTAATCCAACTTTCCTTGGAAAATGTCACTCCTCTTGAATTTTCATAGTTCTGCCCCTCACCCAGGCACCTGGGATTTCCGGATCGGCAGCTTGATCCGGTGAAGGGAGAAAACCGTGGGCGTCGAGGAAGCGGCTCCGCGTGGGCGCCGCAGCGGGTTGGTTAAGCTCAGGAAATGCCAGCCAGGTGCGCTCCCGCCTGGCACCGCTCCGCTGTCTCTCCGTCCACAGGCAAGAACCGCTACCTTTGGCCTTCTCTCCGGCTTCGGGGCAGGGCAGCTCCCACCTGCGCCTCCTGCAGGAAGGGGCCCAGGGGTCCAGCTGCCCTGTCTCGGTGAGTGGCGCCTGCACGGCCCGGCCAGGGGCACTGTCTGATCACTGCGTGCGTCGCCCCGTGGGGAGAGAGGCTGCCGGGCGCTTGGCGTTCGCGGAGCTGCGTGCTGCCTGGCACTCTCCGCGGCGGGATGAGGTCAGTCAAATGTGGATGGATAGAGAGCAAGGGAGTGAGGCAAGGCTCAGGAAAGCTGATCCCAACTCGCACTCCGCTTTCCTTGCACCATAGAGGCAGGTTCCTGTGGGGCAGCTGGGGGCAGTGTAATAATCTGGTGGCAGGGCCTCAAGTTAAAGTGCAGCATAACCCAGTGTCATTCTGACCACCTGGATGTGTTCCTGGATGTAAAGCTGACGCGTAGCACCACAGAGCCAGCCTGTGAGTGAGGGTCAGAGTAACTGTGGGCTTGGGGGGAAACACTCGCTTTGCGCCTTTTGTCTATTCTGAGATTTTGTCCAGGCTCCTTAATTAACTCCGTGCGGCTCCGCAAGGCATTTGAGACGCTGTAGAGGGTCGTATGCGACTCTCAGAGATCCTCCTGCAATGGGTAACGATTTGAAAGCAAGTCGTCCTAGATGAGAAGCCAAGAAGATGTAAGAGACGTGGGATCTTGGGTCTGGCAAAGAAAGAAGTCCGTAGTGTCAGTATTGTTCGGCTGCACCCAAACAAGCCGACACCCACCCAGGATAGCCCCTGGCCAGGAAGCACCCCCAGCTGAGTGCCCCCGGGACAGCCCTTCACTTCCCATCTTCCAGCTCGACCTCCTTTTTCGTGTTTGGCCCAGTTCTGTCCAGTTTCGCAAGCTTAAGTGGACATTCTGACACCCAACCCTACTGCCCACTCGCCTGTGTAGCGGACTGCCATTGACTGGAGGGCACCTGCAAGGGCAGGAAGGAGCCTCGCCACGCTGATGGCAGATTCCATCCATCTTGGGGTTCATTTTTACAAATAATTACTGCTAAAATGAAAGTGAATAATTGTCTCAAATAGGGGATCGTATCAATGAAATGAAATTCATCAGTGGTGCTCTGTGTGACGTTGGAGAAGTCACTTCCCCTCTCTGGCCTCATCCTGCAGCCTATAAACCTGAGGTGCCAACAGGTTTAGTAGTTAAATCTCACACCCCTCTTATCTTTGAACAGTGTGTCTTGATGAAGTCTTAAACTACATTCCTTTTCTCCAGATTCGCCCTACACTTTTATTGTGTTAACAACTCAATAAACCTTTATTGTGTGAATGACTCAAAATTGCTGTTCTGTGCATGACATACTTGAGAGCATATTCCAGATGTAAGTTGGTTCAGCCTCTTTAAACTCCGATCTCTCCCTTTTCTAGTAAGACTAACAGAGAGCCTGCTGAGTAAGTCGTTTCATGAACTATCAGCAGAAACGCCTACAAAACTAAAAGCTATTTCTGGTTCATAGATCCCTTGGATTTAATATGAAAGCCTCAAAAGGAAGAGAGACAGGAAACACTGACACAAACCTTCTGAGGTGGTGGCTTCGGTGAAGGCAACTGGAGCCTAGAGGTTAGCGCACAGGCCCGTGGCAGGAACAACAGACCAATAGGGTCAAATAATGTCCTGGAGCTCTGCTGGAGAGGAACACTCTGGAACCTTCCAGACTTTGGAACCAGTTCAAGTAGCTAGAAAATGCCAGTTGCTCCAGGGTGGTTTCTGCAGTCCCAGGCTCTTGAAAGAAGATTCCCAAGGGTGTATTTGCAAGGACACGGATTTGAGGAGACCCTTCTCTATAGTGACAACACATGACCAGCTCAAAAGAAATCTTGCTGAAGCCTCAAAGGGCTCAAGCAGAGAGTGAACTCACTTGGACCATCACCAAACAGCTAAAAGCTGTCCTGGAAACCACAGGCAAAGAGAAGCAATAAGTCCGAAAGATGCTGCTCAAACACTCCACAGTAAAGCAAATCAAGCATTAATACACGCATCAAGCATTTTAGTTAATTTTAAGTTTTAATATGGAAGGTAGAGTAGCAGTTTGACAATTTTATCCATATCATTCCCTTTACAATGCTATTTTTGATTCTTTCATATCTAAGGAGCAGGGTTGTAGAAACCCTGGTCAGGATGCATAGGCACTTAGTGTTCGACAGGCTTTCTGCTAAATAGTAGAGAGAGACGTTCAAGACCAGGCTCTTTAACCTCATGGGGATCACAGAGGATCAGCAACGTAAACAGGACTGTGAAAGTGATAGCTCAAAGACGTGCACACAGCTCCTGTGTCAGCCAGGGAGAGAAGACCTCACAGGAACATGGGGGCGGGGTGCTCAGGGCGTTAGGGAGTGATAGCTGAGCTGCCTGTTGAAATGTGAGGACATTTAACTACAAGAAATATCAAGCGAGCAACTCCTGGGAGAATACGGGCTGTCTGCAAGGGCTCTGTCACATGACCAGTCCAGGCTCACACTGATGATGCTCAGTGTCCAGGACCCGAGGGGTCAGCTCGGCTAGCAGAGCTGCAGGTGTGGCTCCCAGCAAAGCCTGAGTCCACACGGCAGAAGAGGCCCTGTCTCAGGCCCAGGCTGGAGGCAAACTTCTTCCCTTATTCCTTCCTTTGGATTCAATGCCCAGTCTTTGCCCTCTCACGCCCCAGAGAAGAGTCTACTCCTCAAAACAAACACACGTGCCCTTCCCTCTTTCTCTTGTCAGGACTTCATCCTTTTCTGTAGGAACTTTCTAGCGGACACCTCCCGAGATGAGCAAAGTGCTGGAGATGCCCCAAGGTGAGGTGTCTGATGGTGCTCCTTGAGTGCAGGCGGAGGTGATGACTCGTTTCTGACAGGTGAGGCGTGACAGCCGTGATTGTCTGTCAGGCTGCTCCCCTCTGGCTGGAGGAGGCAGACAGCCCGGCTGTGGCTCCCAAGGGCACACAGGGCCGCTGACAACCTACAGTCAGTAGGAGGCCGATGCTCTCAGTCCCGCAGCACACCCTTCTAGAAAGAGCGTGGAAGGGTCCAGTTGAATGTTGAGGGAGTGATACCTGCACAGTACCTTCACTTCGGACCTGCCAGCCCTGTGCATAAGACCCTTTGAAGCCCTCCCTGGGGTCAAAGAACGAGCAAAATGTCAGCTAGTAAATGTAGGCTTTGTTTTAAGCCATTAAATTTGTGGTGCTTTGTAACTAACTCCACAGTAAAATAAAACTGACGCTCAGAGAGGCCTGTCTTCTAGCACTACGCGGAGAAGTCGAAAACAACCAACAAGCCAAAAAGGATAAAGAGGCGTCCTCCCCGACCTTGGACCATGTTCACAGTGGTCTAGCGCCCCCTTCAGCTGATGCCCTGCGAGGCCGCCCCGGGGCATGGAGTGGCAGAGGGAAGCCTGAGGGATGGCAGGAAGCGACAGGGGTTAGCACTTTGCCTATATGAAAAGAACCAGAAAAGCTGATAGCAGGGTCATGCTAGAAAGCATGGCTGTTCCAGGACAATAGCAGTACAACTGTCAGAGGGGAGATACGAGGTTCAGCTAGCTCCGGGCTCGTAGGCTTCTGACCAGTGGGAGCCAAAGCAGGTGACCTCTTAAGCACCTGGTTGCCGTGTTCCCCTCTCTGCATGGTGGAGGAGACACAACGCCCACCCAGCGTGCGCTGTCTGGAACTTTGTTATTTGGGTTTAGCTCAATTTTCCGTCAGGGAAGCGCCAATAGACGCTGTCTGCCGTCACTCAGCACAAAGGCGATGAAACGCAGAATTAGCTCTAGGTCCTCTGACACAGACCCTGCACTTTCTCTCCAGCACTGATTCCCAAGGAACACCAGGCCTCACTCCAGACCACGGAGCGGGGTCTTCAAACGTGGGGAGTGTGAGTTGGGTTTGACTTTATTTAACTTCATTTTTAATTTAATGTTTGATCCTCCAGGTGATTCTGGTATGAAGCAAGGGGTGAGCAGCTGCTTCATACGCGCGGCCCATACGAAGATACCGATTGCAAAAGTTCATACGAGCCACACCCAAAAGGGTTTTGAGAGAGAGATGATAGAATTTGCTACTTTTAGCACTCTTCTCTCCTGGGCTCCTTTCTGCTTCTCCCTACAGCTATACAATCCAATATCCATGCATAAACATTTTTGAGCAGAATCTGGATCGCTTAACATTACCTTTCTCACTTCTATAGTTCATCTCCAAAATCAGCTCACAGAGCTGCCCAGTATCTTCCAATATAGTGTTAAAAAAACGCAACTAGGTGTCCACCACAGGCCCAGCTTTCTTCCTTGACTAAGACCTTTTACTAGTAACCTATGTGATCTTGGAGAAACTTGCTACATCAAACTGAATTTCCTATTCAGTAAAATTAGGAAGACGATCTTGAGGCACCTTAATATCTCTCCCAGCTCTGAATTTCTGATAACTCAGATCATAAAGATATTTAAATGTTGTGGAAATTATGTAGCTATGTGGCAGGTAATTTAACAAATGGAGAATATTCTATAAAACACAAATTACTTAAATTTGGATATTTGAATACTGCTGTCTGGTGTTGTGTGTACACGTGTGTGTGTGTGTGTGTGTGTGTTTTCTTTGGGTTTGTCAATATTCCACAAAGGAATAAAAGGCCCCAGAGCAGTTCTGCACAGCGCTTGTGAACTTGCCCACAGAGTGGAGAGCAAAGATAAAGCTCTGGCCTCGCAGTCTCCGCCTCTGTGTGACCCGTCGCACCCTCATGGCCAAGCCCACCATCCCTGCTCCTTGACTCTCTTTCCTCTCTTTCCACAGCTTCCAACAGTGTGGCAATCCCATGAGTGAAACAGAAATTGTCCAGTTTTGCTCCTAACGCAGACAACAGTAAGTCCAGTTATCATGGGACATAATATGTTAGGGTCACCTGACCCCCCCACCCCGTCATGATCTTCCAGAGGTAAGAGGAGATGCTCTGACAGAGGAAAGAGAGATGTTCTGGCTGTTCTCTCATCCTATACGTTGTCATAGACTCAGAGGATGAATCCATCGCTTGCTCTACTAAGAAGTATGTCTGGGCACATGTTAGCAATTCCAAAATACAAAACAAGAAAAAGAGGAATTAGTCACCAAGAGTCTTGATTTTTCTCAAAATCATGAGATTTAGCCCAGCAGTTCTTGAAATGTGGCCCGTGGCCCTGGAATGTCTGAGAGCTGGCAGGTGGCTCCCAGGGCCAAACCACAGCCATGGCAACACTAAGATCCCTGTTGTTCTCTGCCATGAACTTTCTAAGGACTCGGTTGCCCGTGCTGCCCACTGCTCGGGCTGGGGACAGCGCCCTCGTGTCTGCAGCCCACACCTCTGGCAGAGCAAACATCATAGCAACAGCCACGTTGACAGGGCAGCGTGGTGATTCTGAAGAGTGGAAGTGGTCTGAAATCAACACTCTCGAGAGTCACCGTTCTAGCTCATTAGACAAAGCCCACATAGCATATACAGTTGTGGTGGTAAAAATGAAATCTCTAAGCCAAACACCTCTTATCACAGTCTCCCCAGCTCATTCCAGATCAGCCAGTTTAGCTTGCGTATGTATCACGGGTGCTTTAGAAGTGACACATGCCCCAAACACTGTGACCATTCCCTGGGAAATTCTGATTTAATGGATGTGGGGTTTTCAAAGGTCCCAGATGGTTTTGGTAGGCAGCAAAATTAGAGAAGCGCTGTCATCCGGTGGCTGATCTGCTCTAGGAGCCACCTTGAAGTGCAGTGACACCCTCTGCACGTGGTTGCCAGAAGCAACTCTAGTGGGGCCCAGGCCGGGACCGGGAGCACGAGCAGGTCAGACATCCTCAACTGCGAGCAGAGGACAACCTCTGACCTGGACCTGGGGAGCAGGCGTCCCTGGGGTTCTGCCCTGACACTTTCTCGGCTTCCTTGGTCTTGTGGTTCGAGGAGACCCTTCCATAGCAACCCCAACCCACTCCCTGAACTCTCTCATCTACACCGATCAACTCAGGCCCCACGTGGCACAGGAGCTTTTTCAGCCATCGAGACCAGCTCCCCTGCCTAAACCAAGGTGGCTGAATCACCCTGAGGCAGGTCTTCGGGGCCGCTCCCCAGAAATCACAGCCAGGCCCGCACACTTGCTGTCTGTGTGTCAGGAGATGGAAGGCACCTGGGCCCAAGCCCACAGTTGCCATGACAGCAGAGTCTAAAATAGGCTTTCAGACACAAGAGCTGTTTGGCTGCCTCTGACCTACATGTAAGCATAAATATTCTTCATGTTGGAGAGGACGCGAGCCTCTCTGGTTCAGGGAGATATTGGGGGGCGCAGGCTGTGGTGTGCCCCATGGGATTTTTAGAAAGTTTGAAAGTGTTTCTGCATCTTGATGACTATAATCACTTGTACCTTTTACAATTCCTTGGTGCATGATGACACTGTTGGCCCTCACTGCCACCTGGCTGCATGTTTTCTATTCGAGTGTTTAGAGAGAAATCCAACATTCATAAGCCCTGGGGTACAAAGATGAGCCTCTACCAGTATCTGGGCTCATTTCTCTTTATGCATTCACAATAAGAAGGGTGCAGAGAGCTGGGAAGAGGTAGTGGGGGCTGGGAGCAAGGAATGGTTGCAGCCACAGAGGAGACTGTCTCCCTGGAAGTAACAGTTGGGCATGAAATAACTCCCTTTCTTTTCATCTTGTCCCAACTCTTAAATTTTATGTTTGTCCTGTTCTTATCAGTCTATTGTCAGCTATAACATTTTCACAAAAAAAAAAAAAAAAATCTGGCATTTTCCTCTGGAACATTCAGCTGAATATAGTATTGGTAAAAAGCTCAGACTCCAGCCCAGTGTGGCACAAATAAGATACAAGAGCGTGTCATACGGACCAGTGTCCTGAAAAACAAAATAAGCAGAGCGTTCATGTTTTTCTACTGAATACACATTGACATGAAAAAGTTCAGCTGGCTAAACAAATATATAAATATATTACTTAAATTGATTTCCCCACCTTCTTTTTACCTTTTTCATATGGTTCCTGCTTATGTTAGCCAGGGTTCTCCAGACAGCAGAACCAGTAGATCTGTGATAGTTTGACTCATGCAGTTACGGAGGCTGGAACCATCTGCCGTCTACAAACTGGAGACACAGCTCCAGCCCAAAGGTCTGAGAGCCTGAGGGAGGGAGAAGTTGAGATGACATGTCCCAGCTCAAGGAGACAAGCAAAGGGGTGAGTTCTTCCTTCTCCACCTGTGGTTCTCCTCAGTTCCCCAGTGGATAGGACGGTGCCGCTCACACCGGGACGCAATCCACTTTACTCAACCCACTGACTTATGCTAATCTCAGGTGGAAACACCTTCACAGACACACGGAGAAGTAGCTACTGATGTGACACACGAAATTAAACACAGCATCACTTCATTTTACATTTGTGAAGTGGCAATTCAACTTTTAAATGGCATATGTGGTTTATATTATAGATGTGGAAATTGACATCAGAAAGACAGGAGACGAAAGCAGATGATAAAAAAGGTGGAGGAGCAAGGTAAATAACATTTACCTCCTCTGTCCTTAAACTGTCAACACCCTTTGCCATTTTCCTTATGAAAATGTGGCACTTGCTACTACTCTGAGATCACTTTGCCTGTTCATACTGTCATCTTGTCTTGCCTCCCTGGAACAGTACAGCTCTTGACCTTGCCTGACTGGGTCATCACTTCATGTTCAATAAATAGCCTCTGAGTGAATGAATGAATGAATGAATGAATGAATGAATGAATGAATTCTGAGCCTCTAGTCATGACGAGCCCTCCCTCAGTGACTCATCCTTCTTTTCTTCTTGCTGGGAGGCAAGGCCAGTCATAAACTCAGACTTTGGAAATCTCCTTCCAAATACAGCTCCGACTTTTCTCTCAGCAGCTCCTGCACACTCAAGCTCCTCAGTAAGACACAGCATCCTGGACTGAGGACCTCAGACACAAGTGTTCTTGGCTTCTTCATCTCCACCCTGAGGCCTCCCAGGTTTGGAACCACCTCCCTGTTGCTGAATCCCATCATTCTGAATCCCTGAAAGCCTGACATCCTAACTAGGGAGAAAAGCAAAATGGCCAATGTCAGGTAGCATTAAATGTCTTACTTTGCTAACTGGTTGGTTTTGAAGGTGATTCATGGCATTTCTGATGCTCCATTTCCCTACTTGTTAAATGGAAGCTTTGTGGTAGAATTTTGCTTCAGAATTGCTTTTGCTTTAGAAGCATGTTTGTACAAGTTTTGGTTTTTGTTTTTGTTTTGTTTTTTTCTAGTTTTGCACAAATGGAAGCATACTATGTCTATCAGCTTGTTCTTTCTGTCACTTGACAATGTGTTGTGATTAAATTTAGAGATCTTTCCATACCTACAGTATGATGCTAACTCATCCTTTGCAGTGACTGCATGTTATTGAATACTACAGACTAGTATGACTATTCATTGGTCTCTTGTTGGTGGACTTTTAACTTATTTTAGACTTCTATCATCCCAAAATAAAGATGCTACAACAAGAAACCAGGAATGTGTACGTGGAATGAAGCAAACCCATCAATAACATACAATTCTAGAAGGACAATCACTGAATCAAAAGGTTTATGTATTTCCCATTTTGATATGCCTTGCCAAATTATTCTTAGTAGAGCTGTGCTATTTGACCACCCACCAAAAATTCTCAGGGCCGAATGCTATTGGCCATACCTACCCACAGGTATATTCTGATCCTTGCCAATCTGATAGGTAGGAAATTTGATGTTATTATGTCCATTTTCATTTTATCATGAGTAAAATTGAATGTTTCTCTGTGTTTAACAATTATTCTCACCTAGTTTTCTATAAATTAGCCCATCTTGTCATTTTTCCTACTAACTTACTACATTGTTGATCTAATCAGTATGTGCAAATTCTTTCTAGATTAAGGATATTTTATCTATGATGACTGCATACATATTTTCTTAGACTTTTGCTTGCTCATACAGTAAAATGTATGGTTTGTGGATTTTTTTTTTTTACTTGTAAAGTCCCTTCCACTCTAAATTTTATTTTAATTCTCTAATAGCTTCTTCAAATATAGAGTTTTGTTTTTATGTCTAAATCTTGGATCTGTCCAAAAATGTATTGCAAGTTGTGAAAGAGCTATTGGCACTAATTTTTCCACATGGTTACCTAGGCGCTCCTATATTATTTATGGTTAATTCTTTGTGTACTATAATCATAATATTCAAGTTTATTATAGTTACTGCCCCTCCACTGTTCTCAGAATTGTTTTGAAGGTGCAAATTAAGGTCAATTAACCTAGCATGGGCGAGGTGTTCCATGAATATATTTCTATTTTTATCGAAAGCTTGTTGAATTATTTTATCTTAATATATATTCCAGTTCTTCTGTTTACTTAATAAAGAACTATGATAATCACCCAAACAGATAATTGCCACAGCATTTATTGGGCAATTATGTAATTACACAAGCTTTGGAGCATTTACCTAGGCAACTGTCTTGCTTCGTGCGTGGAAGATTCCTAAATGAATGAGACAGAAATTCTTCCTGCAGAGAACTTCCCCGGCAAATCCATTGGCATTTGTTCAACAGCTAACTTCCATGGTAGGCTAATTGAAACAGAGCCATAATGGAAGCAAAGAACAGTGTTTGAGGACACAGAGGAGAAATTTATGCTTGCCATCAGAATTGGGGCAGGACTGAGGTGGTTGATGTCCGCCAGTGTGGACTTACGGAGAAGGAGGATCAAAACTGACGGAGTCAAGAAAGAGCATCATTTCCAGCAAAGCCAGCTGCTGAACAGACAATGCCTGTGGGAATATATCTATCCCTCTGCTGTTGATGCTAGCAAAGGATTTGGTGCGGGAGGTGGTGTCCTGGAAGACAGTCTGCCGAGCACTGGGCCAGCAGTGCCTCTGTTCGGGTCACGTGGGGTGGGGCTGGTTACATCTAAGCTGCAAAGGGTTCTGGTGACTGATACTCCTGGCTGCCCAAGTTATTGTGAGTCCCTTACCCTTCTTCGGCCTCAGCTTCTTCTTTTATTTCATGGTGACGCTTGAGCAGGTTGTGCACACTCTGCTACAGTGCTAGGCGTTCAGCTGTTTCTGAAAACGAGCAGGAGCCCAGTCAAGTTGTACTTAGTGCTTTTTGGATCCCCTGACTGAGGTACCCATCTGAAACCTAAAGTTGGAGGCTAAATATAAATATTTGGGGGGCCTCCCTGGTGGTACAAGGGATTAAACACAGCCCCATGAAGCGATCCTCAGCCACTGCAGCACAAGATTGTTCCCTGGCCAGGGAAGTGACCCAAAGGGTGCACCTGACAGCTCCTGTCTCACCCTCTGCTCCCCTCAGCAGTGTATTTCAGTCCATCTGCCTGTTCTGTGCCCCTCTCTGTCTCACCCCCACACACACACACACACTTCTGGCCTGTACTCCAGTTCTTATATGCATGAATCAATATATATTAAAAAAAAGAAATAAGTAATTTGGCACAATGACGTGTAGTTGACGTTTGCAGGTGTGAATGAAATCTCCCAGGAAAACAGTTCAGGGAATGAGGAGATGAGATTTAACAACAGTCTTAAAGAACACCAATATACATGGTCCATGCATACAGTGGTACGTGGCACTGAAATACAGAGAAGGGAAATATAGCCAGCGAAGGCAGAGACAGAGGAGAGAGCAGGGAAAGGCAGGAGGGAGAGGAAAAGAAGAAGAAGAGGGTGAAAGATCTAGAAAAATGAGATAAAGAAAATAAAAATCATCCATAGCTTTATCAAGCAGAGATAGTCATTTTCAACATTTTAACCTAATCTTTTTTTAATGCATATATTGGTAGGCTTTAGAAAAATAGATCATGTGTTCTGTACTCAATGTGTCCTGTAAAATATGGACTTCTGCATCAAAATTTTCAACATTTGCTCACCAAACTTACCATGTTCTGGGGCAACCCCCAGGAATGGGGAGCTAGACAGAAAATGCTTTATCCCCATTGGGCTCACGCTCTAGAGAAAGAGAAAGACAAGAAGCAAACAAAAAAGATGAGATCGTGGCAGCCTGAGCCACATGCGCTGGGCTGGGAAGGAGACAGGCCCGGGGGTGCAGCCCAGTCAAGGGTGCTGCTTTTTATGGGTGCCCTCTGTGTAGGAAGATGATATGTGACTGGATTTCAAGCAATAATAGATAAAATATGACAGGATTTTTCTGGATTGATTTATTGGTGGTGTACTTCAGCTCTTTGCCTGTCTAACATGTGATTTCTTTTTTATATTCTAAATTAACATTCGACTTTGCCTCTAAAAAAAGAAAGAAAATTACTTTAATGACAACAAAAGAGACAGACAAATGAGCAGATAGTTCTGCGGATCTATTGTCGGTGAGACACAGCGTCTGAGCTGAGCTGAGACAGGGAGCATCTAATTTAGTGGGACCTGGGAAAATAGATTACTTGACATCTAAGTCAAGCCTGAGCCAGCCACATAAAGCAGGTGGGAAAAGGATGTGAGAAGAAGGGTAAGCTGAACACAAAGCGGCCTTGGTGAGTGCGCTGGAGGCTACGAAGATAAGAGAGAGAAAGGGCATCTAGGGGTCCAGCACTGAGACTGGGGAGTAGAAAGGAAGGTGACTGAGTTATGTATGCTCCCAAGAACTCCCAAGGCCAGAGGTGCAGGGTGGGGGGTGAGGAGAGTCACCAGAGACAGAGCGGGTTGCAGAACATGGCGAGGGAAGCAGCAGGCGAGACAGGAGGGATCTGCCATGCCATGTGGGTCAAACTCCTGCTGCAGTGGCTGTGGGTAACCCCACATAGCTGAGCTTTAACCCACTGTGCCACCAGAGAGGGTCCAGTCATTGGAAATATTAACGAAGAAACATGTCAGAAATCAGTGGTGTTCGAGAACCTACTGACACTGAGGGGCAATGTTTGATGGGCTGGCAAACCCAGTCTTTTTTTTTTTTTTTTTTGCTCATAATTATCTCATAAGCAGTCACAACCCCTGACTAGAATTCTTTTCCTAACAAGCAAATCTTTTACTGGTTTCTCTTTCACCAAGGAGTTTACTTCTTTTTAGAGGTGGGTCCGTTAGAGAAGATGTTCATCTTTCGTCAAATGCTCCAACTGCTGTTCAAACCTGTGTTTTATCAAGACTTTCTCATTTATCTGAATAGATTTTCCACCTAGAAAAATCACGTCTATTAATAGAAAACACCAGCATCTTCAGATCAATTCTGAGCTCTGCCCCAGCTCTCTGACTTCTGGGTAGGCAGCATGGAGTCATCGTCTGAAAGCCACAGTCTTAGCACAGGCTGGGTAAGAATCCATCCCACTCTGACAGAGCCATAGGAAGCCAAGCCAACGACTCTGTGACCCGAGAGCTAGCATGCGCCGGTTCTTCGATGTTGTAATCTCCTCACCACAGCTTGAAAAGAGAATTTACATTCCACTTGTGTTGATGTCTTTGTTACATAAATTCCTCTGAGTGTCACTCATCTAGAATTTTGCAAGACTGGATGATGAGATCTCCTAGTCCAGTTCACGGCATCTCACAGTGGAGCCAAGCCCACCATCTTCCTGCTCTCAAAGATACCAGGGGTGAATCCTGCTATTTGAGGGGCAACTTCTGTTTCCTGATTGATGGAAAGTTTCTGCCACTCTTTTTTGGCTGCAATTAAAATGAAATAGACAGAGACTGCCCCTTTATAAAACCAAGGTTTTGCTGTAAATTGTAAAAATGTGCTGTCATCTTTGGAGTTTTTTCTCTATCCTTCCTCATAAATGACATGTAACGAGTATCCCCTTTCTCAAACCATTTTCTTGACAGTGACAATAATTATCACTGAGTACTTTCTTCCAAGAAAGTGGTATGTTTTGTATTTTGTATACATCATCAGAGAACTTTATATAGCATTGCTACTGCATCATATCATGTAGCATATAAGATGTCTGTGGCTCAGAGATGGTATGTTATTTGCTCATGGTCACACAGCAGAAGGATATCTGAGTAGCATTTGGATATGATGCTGTCTGAGTACAAGACCAGATGGACAGAGAAAGTTTAGCAGTGCTAAAAATAACATTTGCAAAGGCTTGTTCTCAGAGTTGTGTAGCTGTTGCAAGATCAGAATCTTTGAAGTAAAAGCGCGGCCCAAATTCCGTCTTTATCAATAAGCAGTAGCTCAAACTTGGGCAAATTTACTTAACCTCTGAGCCTAAATTCCTCATCTATAAAATAAAAATAAAATCTTCTCACTTGTAGGTCATTTCTTGGCTGAGAATTCTTTACTTCTGTTGCTTCCTTAGATAGTTTTCAATGGTTAATGCCAGGAAAAATGAAAGCATTAGCTATTAGATAGTTAGATACCTGTTACTGTTCTTTTTTTTTTTTTTCTTAAGAATAAGCAACACGTGGGCTAACTAGAAAAATTCTCATACAGTAAGTGGCAGATTTGCGAGCATAACTTTTTCCAGATGTGTCACAGCCCATGAAACTTACTACAGAATCATGTGATATATGTCAGAAGCTGCCTTAAAATTGGACAGAAGAATTAGTTATCTACTCTACAAAGTGAGTCCCCAGATTTCAACAACTTAACAAAAGCCAACTTTTTTCTTCTTTCAAATGATCGCTTAATGCCACAATCTTGGTTTGAGGACAATTTCTCTCCCGCTGATTCCAGGATCCATGCTCCTTCCACTTTATAGTTGTGCTAGGGTCAAGTGACGTGCAGCGTGTCACTGGTAAAGGGAAGTGGGAGCAAACAGATATTCCCATTTCTTAAGTCCCGAGGCCCAGAAATCGTACACATGGCTCCCACACTCATTTCATTGGCTAAAATGTTCCCATGGCTGTTTTATTGGAAAAGAGGGTGGAGACAGGTTGGAAATCACGCACATTGGCGAGTGGCCAGCCACTCTACTCCCGTCCACCTTGACCAGCGTGTGTGTGAGCCACTCCTCGGGCACACTCACCGTCGAGCTACCTCATTCGGCAGATGACGTCCACAGGGGACCTCTCCCTCAAGTCTGCACCCACTTACCAGCCAGAGCAGACCCAGTTCAGCACAACGAAAGCCCAGGAAGGACAGAGGCACCAGGAACTTGCTGGGTGTGGTCGTGACGGAGTCCAGCTGGCGGGGGCTCTGTCTGTGGGGAGACTTGACTGGGATTTGGCCCTGGAGGTGCTTGCTGGAGGATTCCAGAGTCGTGGTCTGACTCTGGCTTGCAGGAAGGGGTTCATTGGCATAGTCCTCCGTGGTCAATAGGTGTCAGAGCTGAAGAGCTTTGGCGGCGTACTTCTAGCTTTTGTGGAGACCCGAGAGTTTTTTTATTAGTCACAGGGATTCGTGTGTGTTTTCTTTTTTTTTTTTTTTATAATTTCCAGGATAATTATTTCTTTCGCAATGCAATTTCCATGAAAATATCCTGTTATGAGTTGGATTCTGTCACCCAAAATTCATCTGTTGACGTTTTAACTACTTATGCCTCAGAATGTGAACTTATTTGGTGACAAGATCTTCTCAAGTTAAATGAAGGTCACTAGGATAGGTCTTAATCCATTATCCTGAGGCCCTTAAAAGGGGGGAAATTGGCCCTCCCTGGTGGCGCAGCGGGTTAAAGCACAGCACTGAGAATCTGAAGCCACTTCCGCATGAGTTCGATTCCCCCCTGCAGCCTGCCCCGGAGGAGACCACATGGCGAGCCAGACCTCTCCTGGCCCGCCCGCTGCTCCCCTCAGCAGTGTACTTCGTCAATCTGCCTGTTCTGCTCCCCACTCTGTCTCTGGTGAAGCCTCTCACCGCCCCTGAGCCTCTGGCCTGTACCCCAGTTCTGTATGAATAAATAAATAAATCTTTAAAAAAAAAAAAAAAAGGGGGGAAATTTGGAGAGAGGTATGTGGAACACACACCATCGAAGAAGAAGACAGCCTTCTAGAAGCTAAGAAGAAAAGCCTGGAACAAATCCTTTCCTCAAGTCCCCGAGAGGAATCAGCCTTGCCAATGCCTTTCTTTAAGAATCTAGCCTGCAAAATTGTGAGACAATAAATTGTTACTTAAACATCCCAATTTGTAGTACTTTGTTATGTCAGTCCTAGCAAACTAAAACAGGTCCTTAAAAGGTTTTGATCTGTTTTCTACTAATCAGTTCCATGTACAAAACTTAATTTTTTTCCCAAACATAGTAACAAATTTGTCTATTTCTCTGCTTCTTAATCCTCATGGCACTATCTCTCGGTTTATCTTATTTGATACCAGGGAAATTTTGAGTAGAAAGGTATTAGTTCCCCTTAATCTGATCTTTGTCCTAGAACTGAATCTCTGGGTTTAGCTGTGTAGACTCAGTGGGCCTCTATTGCCAACAGGCTTTCCTAGAATTCTCTTTTACCATTTGTAGTCCAGATGCCATTATTGTTCAACCAGCAAGAACCCAAGTGTCTGAGCTCCCGATTTCTGTGTTTCTGCTTGCAATCTAATTAACCCTTTCCTGGGCATATCTCCTTTTTGTACTATGTTTCTACAAAGTAAAAACTAAACACATGACTCAAAGGTTCTTTCTAACTTCTTCCCTTGAGATTTAGGGCAAATAGAACTGTTCCTATTTCCAGGCAACAGTCTAATTCCACAAACAGTAGAATATTCTAGACAAAAATATCTGTCCTTGGTCCTGCCTAACTACTAAGTCAACACCGTGTATGTATTCTTAGGTATTTACTAAGGCAACATTTTATTTGCAATAACAATTTTTGTTAGCTATGGTAAATAGCACCTGTGGCAAATCGATCCTGAAAGTTCAGTGACGTAACATAATAGAAGTTTATCTCCTTTCATATGAAAGGTGAACAGGTGTTTCCAAGGGTAATGGTTATCACACTTGCCTCGCATAAAAGCTGAATACTTGAATACATAAGGCTTTCACCTTCATTGTTTAGTGGCAACTCAGACCTAGCCCCACTAATCCAGACGGCCTCATTGCCTCTGCAAAGAACTGGCAGAAGGAAGAACACAAAACTTGGGTGTGAAGATATCCAAATGCCATATGTCATTCTGTTCCCATTCTACTTACAGACAGCTAATCACGTGGCCATTCTTAATTGCAAGAGAGGTCTAGCTATTTAGCTTAGCTATGTGCCCAGAAGGAGGAAGAAGCCCAGGTTCCAGTGAGCAGGTAAATTGTTACCATTAGTGCTGTTACTCCCATTTTAGAGACGATAAAACAGAAGCTGGAGTCCAGGGCCACAACTTACAAATAATAGACATGAGATTTGAATCCATGGGTTTCTGAATTCCCAAAGAATAACCAGAGGACGCCAGTACATGGTTACCATTTTGGAAACTATCCCAAATTTTCCAGATTCTATCAATAAAAATACAAAGCAATCAACTAAGTTGGAGTAATAGATAAACAAAATCCGATGTGTAGTATATGTATCGTGTAATGTTTTAACTAGAACTCCTGCTTTAAAGAATGGTATCGTAGCTGTAAATTACGAAGTATGACAAGTGCAGATAAACACAGAAATGGATGTGTAAAATATGATCTAAAACATTTCATGTGATACCCAAGAAATGGAATGCAGGAGAATTACAAGAACTCTATCTTTGGCTCAATCCAAGAAGGAATTACCAGGGAATTAAAGCTCTTCTTCACATCTGTCCTTCCCCAGAGAGTGTAGGATGAACTGTCTGAAAACTCTCAGGTCTGAGTTTTGCCTCTGGGAGATATCTGGGCATAATAACCGCATATGTCAGCTAATACTCTGAAAAATTGACGTGGATTTGAGGTGCGGCCTTGATGTAGTACACATACACTACTATTCTAACTGCACTGATATTGAAAGTGTCTTCTGGGCCCTCCCTGGTGGCACAACAGTTAAAGCACAGTACTATGAAGCTAGGCACAGCTGCTTCAACATAAGTGTGATCGCAGGCCTGGCCAGGGAGTTGACCCACAGGGTGCACAGACCTCTCCTGACCCGCCCGCTGCTCCCCTCAGCAGTGTACTTCGTCGATCTGCCTGTTCTGCTCCCCTCTCTGTCTCTGGGGAATCCTCTCACCACCCCTGCTCCTCTGGCCTGTACCCCAGTTCTGTATGCATAAATAAATAAATCTTAAAAAGAAAATAAGTGTCTTCAGTATTGTCGAGAATGTAAATTAAAGGTCTAAAACTTGAGTTTTATTGTGAAACAACTGAGCAGACTCAGTGAGTCTTTGTGCTGATGAGAATCTCCTTTCATTAGCTATCGCCACGTCCGGTCCAGATGCCTGTAGCTTCCCCAGCCCCTGCATAGAGCATTTAATACTCAAGTTAATCTTTCAGGATCTGTTTTCCACCTGTTATTGGAAAAATGAGGCTCAGAGATTCCAAGGACACATTTTTTTTCATCAGATAGTCAACGCTGAAGGCCTTAAATGGAGATTTCTTGTGCCCTAATCTACACATCTCTCCATCGAGGTAATTAAATGACTGCTCCCTCCCCCCCAACCCCCCCACCCCCCTGTATTTCCCAGCTGCACTGACCTCAGTGACACATAAAGAAGAGCAGTAACTGGATCCAGCATGGTCACCAGATAAGGGTCCACCCACCGGCTGTAGAGGCTTTGTCCGGGGTCAGTGGGCAAAGTTGCAAGAGGATTAAACCTCAGTCTTCCTCCTTCTGCTCCCCCAAATGAAAATCATCAGAGCATGATGTTCATCTGTAAGTTAAAGATGGTGGGCAAAGATTCTGTTTTTGCTTTTTGTTTTTGTTTTAGAATACAAGTGAGTTAGAATCGAAGTGAAATACTATCAAATCCCCAGCAGATGTGATCTTTGGCAGTGGCATAAAGCAGACCTTCATCTTTCCATTAGCGCTGATTAAGCAATGAGCCCAGTCATCAAAAAGTATTCCATTAAACCCTAGAGTTCTCTAATAATTTAGTCAGTGTGTTTTTCAAAACTTGGAAAATCCACATGAGTTTTCCATTCCAGCGCTGCTGGAGTGACTCATCCTTTTATTTTAGCAACAGTTCAGCAACAAAAGGAGAGAAGGTAGATGTCAGGGGATATTGGAGGTGACAGTGTGGAAAGGCCCAGAGAATGTGCCAGACCCCCTCTCACTGCTGACAGTGAATGTTCAGTCAGGAAAAATGTATCTCAGGAGCTTATATGTTAATCTTGGGGGCAGGGGGGAGAAAAGAAGTGACATTGAAGGTTTAAAAAGCAGCCTGGTAGAAGAGCTGGTATAATGGAGTTAGCTTCAGCAGTCGAATCAGATTATTTCAACCAGGAGTTACTAACTCTGGTCTCTCATCATTCTTTTAAAGAAGTCTTTTAAAGGTTGGGCCCTCCCTGGTGGCACAGC
Organism: Condylura cristata; assembly: GCF_000260355.1. Lineage (NCBI taxonomy): Eukaryota > Metazoa > Chordata > Mammalia > Eulipotyphla > Talpidae > Condylura > Condylura cristata. The sequence continues at coordinate 36,522,322 of NW_004567121.1, forward strand.
GGGTTAAAGCACAACACTAAGAAGCTAAAGTCACTTTAGCATGAGTTCCATCCCCGTCCCGGAGGTGACCACATGGCGCGGCAGACCTCTCCTGACCTGCCCGCTGCTCCCCTCAGCAGTGGACTTCGTCGATCTGCCTGTTCTGCTGCCCACTCTGTCTCTGGGGAAGCCTCCTGCCACCCCTGAGCCTCTGGCCTGTACCCCAGCTCTATATGCATAAATAAATAAATCTTTAAAAAATAACTTTTTAATGCCTCTTCCAGCTGTTTCAGTTGATACTGCTTTATCAAACAAAATTTTGCAAGTGGACTTTTCCAATTATTTACTCATATGGTAGCTGAACACTTTATTATATAAAAAGTAAAGCACATGATTCTGAATTATCCAAAATTCTGCCCACATATGATCAGTAGTTGGCTAAATTTGTATGCTAAATGAAAGCGTTATAAGCAAAATGGAAAATAATTACCTAGCCGTTACTGTTTAGAAACCAGGGCCACTTTGATTAATGCTTCCACCAGGCGCTTGGACAGGAGGGCTCTCTGTTGCTGTCATTGTTAGAACCTGTTTGGAATTCATAGATTAAACCTTTCAAATTTTTTCAAAGCGCTCTGCAGAACATTTGGGGGTTGCAGAGTGCAGTGCTCTGGACAGGTGAACTTGAGTTCAAATCCCAGCTGGACCTCTACGTGGCTGGGCATTATTAGGAAAATTGACCTTTCTTACACAATTACATTGTTTGGTGACTTTTCCCCCTAATGTTGTAAAGAATATAGCTAATATATGCGAAGAACACAGCAAAGTATCTGACATCTGAGAAACTTTTGTTAGATGTTTGTAATAAGAACGATATGTGGTCCTTCAGAGTTTATAAAGCAGTTTACATGTTATTTCTTCTGCTCATTACTAGCTCGTATGGCGATGACAGTGTCACGAAGGCCGACTATATCCGAAAATTGCATTTAGCTATAAGAATAAAATAGTAAAGATGCCAAAAACATAAAAAGAGTAAAATATTAATACATTTTTATTTCTGTCAATAAAAATGTTTTCTGGGGGAGAAAAAAAGGCTTCTCGAGTCAAACACAGAGAATGAAGCACAAAAGCTTTAGGCATCTTTTTTCAATGTACGAGTAAGACAGAATATGTAAAAATTCTAAGAGCAAAATTAAAAAGAATGACGGAAGTGAGTGTACTAAGTTAATTATTGAATCCAAGGCTACAGAAGTAGCAGTTGCTGGACCCAGTAACCCAGAACACAGAGATGCAATAATCAGCTTGCGGAGAAGAGAAAACAGCACTTGATGAAAGATGGGAAAGCTGAGACCTACTGTCACAAGGCTGCTCTCACAATGACTGAAACTCGACAGAAATAGTGGACTAAGCATTATCCACCTGCATCCGGCAGCCAAGAGACAACTGGGGAACTTTTTGATTGATAACTTAAAAGAAGAAGTTGTCAGGACTATAGAGAAAATTATGTATGGTTCTGTGACAGAGAAACAGTCACCAGAAGTGAACTACTCTAAATTCATTATACTTGGAGGGATGCTAAAAAAAAGAACTATTAACCATATATAACTAGTAACCATAGGTATTGTATGATGAGCACATCTTGTTTTATTAGCAATCACTTCAAAAAAAATAGAAATATGAGCTACACTTTGAAAATCATAGACAAGTACAAAGAGAATTTTTAGATTTTTAAATCTTCCATCAGTTGAGAAAAAATAATTAGTAGGGAATAAAAAGGATTAAACAGATGATCATGCAGTAGATATAATATCAAATATATTACAAACAGCTCGAAGACATGAATTAACTGAATTTTTGCTTGTAACACAGGGATTAAAATTTTTAATTGTGAAAAATGGTATCAGTTGATATCATGCTAATAACCATTTCAACACCATGTTAAAGATGAAGTACATGAAATGCCTCAGAAGAAAAGAACATATAAAGACAAGAATAGAAGAATGCAAAACATGTAAAAACGAGAGAAAAAAATTGAACAAGACATTTATAGGACCAATTTCTAAATTCATCCAACTCAAGAAAATCTGCAGACACAAAACAAAAAAGTAAAAATAACAGAATATAGAATAAAATCGATCACTGAAGAGCTACAAACTGGTCTTTAAAAAAATCGTAGTTCTATATTTTTATCCATTTATTTTACATAAAACATTTTGGAATTGTTTTTCAACATGGAGAGTGCAGTTAGAGAAGTGTGCTATTTCACATATGTATTAGGAAAGAAGTAACAAGTTAATGAACTAAGTTTCCACATAAAAGCAGAAGGAGGGGCCAGATGAATTAAGTACAAGAAAACAGAAGAATGTAAATAATAAAGTCAAGAGCAGAAAGAGAAACCAAAAATCGATGGAGAAAATCAATGCGCAAAGCTGAGTCTCTGCAGAGACCAGTACTTGAGCTACAGTGTTACCAGACAGGTGGGACGGGACAGAGACGACGTGAACACCAGTATAAGAATGAGAGGGGACGCAGGGTAGTCTTTGCCCTGAGAGGGTAGATGGGTCCATGGAAAAGAATATAAAGCTCAGAAAAACATCCCACGTACATCATAGACATTCATTTAAAAGATAGAACTGATGCAGGAGAAAAAAACTGAAATTGCTTATTGATGATTTGTAGACAACAGTGTAAATAATATTGCATCAATCCCCAAGGGTATACATTCTGACATGCAAGTACATAAAAACTTTTTTCAGCAGTATAAGCGTCATTTTTCTTCCAATGACAATCCAAGGAAGAATAGGAACAGTGCTCCGTGGTCTACTGATTTTGCATATCGAGGCCCTAGGGCCCTCTCTGCGGGACATAAGGTTCAGCTTCTGCTCCAACCCCCACACTTCCCGGTGGGATTAGTCGTTGATTCTTACAGATAATGCAATTATTTCATTTTAAAATTTTCTTTCTTTATGAGTAATAGAACAGGGGTGTAGGCCAGGGCCATGGAGAAGTGGTGAGAGGACTCCCCAGAGGCACAGCGGGGAGCAAAACAGGCAGATGCACGAAGTACACTGCTGAGGGGAGCAGCGAGCAGGTCAGGAGAGGTCTGCCGCACCATGTGGTCACCTCCGGGGCAGGCGGGAATCGAACTCATGCGGAAGTGGCTTTAACTTCTCAGTGCTGTGTTTTAACCCACTGTGCACCAGGGAGGGCCCAGATCATTTTTTTTTGTTAACTGACCACCCGATTCCTTTCCAGAGTCATTTCTTAATGTACTACTTGTTCTCAAATCACTTATTTGTGGTCTTTGAAGGAAGTAACCAATCAATCGATGCTATATATTCAATAAGTAAAGATAAGAGGGAGGAGGAAAAAAGAAAACAAATGGGAGTCAGGTGACCAAGGCAAGGGAAAAAGGAATAAGGCAGATTCTCACTTCATACCATATGAAAAATCGATTTCAAGTAAATTTAAAGTCTACATATAAAAAGAAAAATTTTTAAACTACAAGTTCAAGCACACTTGCAAACCACCTGCAGAAACGTTGCCTGGGTGTTGTACTAGGTCCTGCCCCTCATGGAAGACAAGGGGCCGCTGGCTCAAGGCATTGAAGGAACAAGCTGTCAGTTGTCTTACACTAAGTTAACAGAGACCTCAATGGCTGTACACAACAAGAAAATATACTACAGACTTTTTAGTCCAGGAAGGTCAATAAACAAGTAAACCATACCAGTAGCAACACTAATTTCTAGGTTGGCTACTTCTCCAAAAAAAAGACACAGGCAAAGAAATGGGAAATTATAACCCATCCACAAGAAAAATTTACTCTATAGAAACTGTCCTTGAGGAAACCTGTTTGATGGACTTTTTATTTAAACACTTTACATTGACTTTAAATATGTTCAAAAAACTAAAGGAAACCAAAACTAAGAATTAAAGGAAAGTGTGAGAATGAAATTTTGCCAAATGTAGAATTCAAGCAAAGAGATAAGTTTGGGGGGTGGGCGGAATAGAAACTCTGGAGTTGAAAAAAATACCAAGGAAAATTTTACTATAAGAGCTGAAAACTATATTTGGACCAGAAGAAGACAGATGCTGCAAACTTGTAGATAGGTCAGTTAAGATAATGCATTTTGAAGAACAAAGAGGGAAAAAAAAGAATGAGGAAAATGAACCAAGTCAGCTGCACCATTAAGCAGAGCAACATCTAACTGATGGGAACCTCAGAATAATAAGGGAGATAAACAGGAGAAAAGTATTTGATCGCATGATGGCAGATTTCCCAACATTAATGAGAAACATTTATCTGCACTTCCAAGTTCAATGAACATCAGATCTAATAAATTCATAAGTACCCACACCTATAGTCAACATAGTCCATCCATCCAAAGTTAAAGACGAATAGAGAATAGTGAAAACATCAAGAGAGAAGCATCTCAGGCCAAACTATCCTCTATGAGTTTAACAGCTGATTTTTCATCAGAAACCTTGGCAGCCAGAAGACAGTGAGATGACTTATGCATCTAGCACTAATAGAAAAGGGCTGTTAACCAAGAATTCTCTATCTAGCAAACTACCCTTCAGGAAAATAAAAAGACATCAAGACATTTGTAGATAAAATAGACTGTGATAATTTCTCAATAACGGACCTGACCTGAAAGAAAGTCTACAGGGAATTCAATAAAATAAAATAAAAGGACAATAGACAGTAAATGGAATCCACATGAAGAATAAAGGAGCCCTGGAAAGGTTGTGCACATAATATAAACAGAAGCTTCTTTTTGTCTTTTGTTTTTAACTTTTTCTATTCTTATGTGACTTAAAAAGACAGGTTTATAAACCAATAACTGTAAAATTGTGCTGATTCCTTTTAATGTAAAGATGTAATTTATATGACAATAATAACACAAAGAAGGAGGTAGGAAATGAGATATATTGGAGCAAAAAAATTATAGACCACTGAAATTATATTGTTATTACTCAAACTAGATTGTTTTAAATTAAGTTGTTGGTTGTCAGGACAACCAATAAGAAAACAACTAATGAAAAGTAAATTACAGAAAAATAAGTGACATTCAAATGGCACTTAGGAAAATATAAAATACAAAAAAAAAGAAATGAAAAAATAGAGGGATACAAATGGCTAATGACATAACAAAAATACATCACAAAATGGCAGATGTAAATCACACTTTACAATAATTTCATTACATTATAATTACTAAAATTGCCTATCACAAGATGGAGATCAGTAGAATGATTTTTCAAAAACTCTTTTATCTGAAAGAGAAATACTTTTTATCTAAAGACACAGATTGAAATAAAAAGGCTAGAAAGACAAAATTAAGAACAACTTAAAGAGAGCAGGAGTGTTTACACTCACATTAGGAAAAAAAAGGCTTTAAGTTAACAAATTATTTCTAGAGACAAAGAAGCACATTAATCGGTAAGTCAAGGGTCAATTTACCAAAAAGATGTGACTCTGTAGATGGCCCCAGTAGCAGAGTCTCTACCAGCATGACAAAATGGGACATGGTTGAAGTTAAAACCGACTCAACATCAACACCTGGTGATTTCAATCCCACATTTTCAGTGAGTAGTAGGAAATGTAGGTCAAAGGTCAACACGGGCTAGGTAGCTGAACAGCCAGCTGGTCAACCAGCTGCACCTGAAAGGCCTCACAGACAGCCAGCTGGTCAACCAGCTGCACCTGAAAGGCCTCACAGACCTTCCAGTGACACCGCGCATTCTTCTCAGCTACACATGGGACGTTTTCCACAAGGGACCACATGTTAGACCACAAAACCACTCTCCATCAACTTAAAAGGACTGAAATCAGGCAAGTAATGTTCCCTGACCACAATGGAATGAAATTAAAAATCAACAGCAGAAGGAAATTCACAAATATGTGAAAATTAAACAACACACTTCTAAATAACCAATGGGTTGAGGAAGAAATCACAAGGGAAATTAGAAAATTCTTTGAAAGGAACAAAAACTGAAAACACAATAGACCAAGATTTATGACAAGAGAACAGTGCTGAAAAGGAAACATCACTATGAAGGCTATGTTTGGCGTGCTACACTACAAAGGAGTTCAAACGTCTGTAGTGAGGACAAATTGAAGAGAAAGCTGTAATGGCTGCTCCATTTGAAGGTCAAAAGCTCTAAGATCCAGAACTTTCCTTCTTGACACAGACCCTCAAACAATACTACATATATCACAAATATATATGTATATGTATGGTATACGACTAACATTAACTTGGACAGCAAAAAGTCAGAAATTAACTGTTTACATCTCAGGTTTCCATTTAATAAAAGCAACCAAGTGTTGCAAAGAAAGAGATTAGAGCAAACATTATCTACATTTATTTAAATAGTTAAGCAGATATATCTAGAAAACAAAGAATACATATCTACATTCTAAAGAAAATGATAAGTATGAAATATCATAGGACACATTGGGCATAAGGTCATTTTGGGTTTTTATATTGTTTTTCTGAGGCCTAAAATAACACCAGATTGTGTGTGTGTGTGTGTGGCACAAACACATGTTTAACATGTTTAAGAAATTTAATGGGAATTCATGTGAATGATAAACACCTAAACTAGGTAAGCAATTGTATTTGGCTGCGATGGGAAAGAAGGGATTGTTGTCAAGGCAGGATTCACAGAGAACGTCAATTCAACTAGTTCTTAAACTGGGGTGTGAGCACATTCTTTGCATATTTCATATGACAGAAATAATTAATCATGTCATTTTTTAATTTAAAATACAAATCCTTTAATAGTTGAACGAAGCAAAGGGTGTCCCTGAAAATGAGGCATTTAGACTTGCAGCTAATTATAATGCCCAGAGTTTTGAGAAATTTGGAAGACATTGGCCATGATTTTCTAAGACAATGGTGGGGGGAGAGGGGGGGTGAAGAGAAGGACTATGGAGAAGGAATTCCAGAATTAATCTATGACTGGGGGAAAGAGTAAGAGAAGACATGTGGGAGAAAGTGGATTCCAACCAGCACTTGTTAAATTGGTGTCACCGACAGGACACTGAAGCTGAGAGGAAAGTGTTCAAGGAAAGGGTCACCTCTGCCTCTGAAAGAGTAAGAAAGACAAAGGTTGGAGTTGTCCGTGCGGCTAAGCACTATGAACATGTCAGGTGATTTTAGAATATGAAGATACAAACCCTTAAAGTTGCCTTCCATGCAAAATAGAGGACAATGAGAACTCCAAAGTCAGGAGACCTTGGAGAAATGAACCCAGCTTTGCTGGGGACGTGACCTGACATACAGCACCTGCTTGTCTTTGTTCCTGATATGTGTGGCCCCAGAAGAGGCATTTGGATTGGTGGGCATGGGGTGCACTACCCAACATGGATGGGCTGTTCGAGGTGGTCAGTACTGCATCGCTTGGGGGGCTTTTGACCTCCCTTGGGTCAGGTGGGTAGTGCCTCTCTGGCTTTCAGCTATGTAGTCATCAGCTGGGGATAGGCAGAGTTTCACATATTCCAGGGTTTTATGCAGCAAGATATATGCCAAGAAGTATTTCTTGGGTTGCCAATGCCAAGACCTCCACCCTACAGGGTCATGTGACAACCTCACTGGAAACAGCGGGATCTCCAGGGTCGCAGGCTTAGTCCCCATTCTTCTCTTGGAGAAAACACTACCTCCGTTTCCTGGCTTTTGACTTCCTGCAAATACTCTCTTTTAATCATCCGTGTATTTAAAAAAAACATGAATTCTATGCTTTGTAATTTGTGCTAATTTGAACCCCTTTAAACATGCAGTGATTTGTGCCTATTTTATAACATGAAGCAAACTTTGTTTCCTTTCACATTTCTGAGCACAAAAGCAATGTTAATATTACTTTTTTAGTTGGTGACCTTAAACCACCGGTGAAAAGTTTTGAATTAATTTCTGTAATTGCCTGAGGTTTATGAAGAAAGGCAACGAAGACACGCCAAAATTTGACTTGGAAATGACTTTGGCTTAGAAAGCAATGCATGAATTATAACTTTCAAAAGTGTTTTCAAACCCATACACAACAGTAATTATTATCCATTGCACTTGAAACAATTCGGTAATTTAGTTTTCCTATTTGACCATACTGAGTGAGAATCATGGCTAGTCCATGTATTTTAATATAATTTAAAGTAATTATCTTGGTTAATTTCTTATTGATTCAAGGTGTTGCTTTCATTTTTTCCTAACTCAGTAGTTGCTTAGTCATGTACAGGAATACTAAGAGAGTTGTCAGCTTTTTTGTCACGTCTGTGCCATCAGCATCTACTTAGTTTTCATTGTATTGCATTTACACACAGCAGCCTGAGTGGCTTTTCCTAGAATTCCCTTTGAAAGTAAGTTTTGTCACTAAGTAGATCTCAGATCCACATCATTAAGCCAAAGTGGCATATTACAGATATGACCCAAGAAGGAGCCTGAGTCTGAGCTGAGGATAAGAATTCAGTTGCTGGAAGAATCATATAATATTTCAAAAGATGATGTTTCTATATGTTTTATTCCACATAAAGGAAATTATCCGTCCCATTCTTGCACTCTCCACTGTCCTCCAAAGTGCCCAAGGAGAAGGTGGTGAGCTGTCAGATGGATGTGTTCAAGAGTGAAATAAGGCCCTCATGTCCCTTCCTTGTCTTCTTTCTCGTGGAGGCAAGAAGATGCAGCTACACACATACACCTTCATTGCCAGAATCTAGAACGTGACTTACCGTTAGACATCAGCTGTTAGCCGTAGGTGAGTCTCAGTAACTCGGGTATTTACTGTCAGGAAGCACAGAGTTTGGTCTCCATATGACGCATCCTTGTCTTATTTGTCTTTTGATTTAGAACTAGGCTAGAGAAAGAGAAATGCTTTCATTAGGGCCATTCAAAGACACTGTAATTTTTACGGACAATTTTCAGCATGTTGCATGTGATTCTGAAGCCCATGTATATCTGGTGTAATCTTTGCTACAACCTTAGGTGACAAATATATTACAATGCCCCCTTTAAAGGTGAGAAAACAGAAGCACTGCGATGTTAGATCTAAGGAAGTATTAGCCTCAATTCACACCAGTAATGACAAATAAAGCAAGCAGCCTAACTATGCCATTGTTTTACTCCCAAGCTCCTGTTCTTAAGATTATACAGCTTGCTCTTTGGCTAGAAGAGGGCAAGTTAATAAAAAGGGACTTTTTTCCTTGCTCTAGTCAGTTTTCTTGATACAAAGACCTACATGTGTGTTTAAATGCAGTCACTTTTGTTAAGAGTGTTTCAAGTCAAATACAATTTCTTTTTTTTTTTTTAATGCTGAATGTCCTCCTTTTCCTTATATATAAGAAGCAGTAGCTTGATATCCAATTGAGGTATTTATTAAAAATTGAGGTTGATCAGCCCAATAGAAATATGATTTAGGCTCTAACTTTTATTCAATCTCCTGAAATGCTGGTGTCTGAATAATTGCATTCATGCAAAAGAACAGTGTTTATGAGAACTCCAGTCCCAAACCAAAGATTCTGTACTGGTGGCCTCAGGGTTGTGAACAATGAGGTACCTTTTGAATGAAAGGTTTTGGTTCTTTGTTCATTCATTCATTTGTTTGTTCATTGATATATATTTGCTAAGTGTGCTTATACACACACTTATTGGTATTTCCAGAGAAACCAAATAAATGTTGGCTTCAAGAAGATCGTTGAAGCTGTTTAAGAGAATGAAGCCTGTCAAGGTGTGATCAACTTAATACTCAGACAAACCAGGGGCCAGAGGTGGACAGAGTAATGGAACCTGCTAGAGAAAACCCTGTCTTGCCAAGCCTGAGCTATAAAGAAGACATGAAGGTCTAATACTGCCAGAAATTCTATCTACAAAGAAGTTCTATGACAAAGTAAGATTCCTTCCAGATCTACCAGACCAAGTCTATTTATTTATCAGTATATTTTATGAGAAAATTTCTTGAGTCCATACAAAATAAGAGTGAAAAACTGAAGCCCAAAAACTAAATGGCAAGAAGAAAGAAATGGCAAGATGCTCATGATTTTCGATGAACTAAATCCCAAGAAGTTGGCGCCACTGTAAACTCGAAAGACAACCAAGTTAGAACAGAACATGAATGGACTCTTAGGAAAAAGACTTCAACTTGAGAGTGAAATTCATTCCAGGAGATAAAGGGAATGACTAAGAAGCTGGACGAGGTTAGTGATTTAGTGACACCGTAAAGAAAGCACTATCTCTTCCCCCATCAAGAAAAAACAAGTCAATAAGATAGTCTAGGGAAAGAAAAACAGCAATGAAAACATAAGAAAGTCACGACCCAACATGAAATAAAAATTTGGCATCATTTTAAGCAATTGATAAACTGTAAGGGAAAAAGAATCCTTTTGCCTTGGATGGGAGAAACATCCTCTGTAATGTTGCATCAGTCTTAACATTGCAGCCTTAGGAAAGGAAATGCAGTCTTAATGTATATGTAGTCTGGCAGGGAACTCTGATAAAACAGTGGAATTACAGAAATGCTTCACTTTTCATTTTAAGTACTTTGTTAATTAGAGTATAATTGTTAGATAAAACTGATAGAACTTCAGAAACGAAAAAGAGTAAGAAGTGATGGAGTGACATATAGAGACTAACCAACCATGTCTTGTGGACATTCAGTAGAAATCAATTGATACTAGTATCTTGACTTTTGTGATTTGTTGTAAATTTGCTTATGATGATAATTCTTGCTCCTTTTTAAAATGTAAACTAAGTATGCTTTAACTGACTTATTTTTAAAATACAGTATTTTACAAGCATTTGAGTGGCTATAACTTGGGCCTTTCCTCAAGAATTCAAGAATATTATCTCCAAAGATCTACAGGAGCTCTCAGGATATGACTTAAAGTCACAAGGAAAACCATCATACTGTTCAGAATTAAATTGGTCCACAAATAGCAAAGACCTCAGAGAAAAGTGATTTGAACAAAATGAAAGTTTATTTCTCGCTCATAGAAACATCTAGAAAAAGGCAGTCCTGGCCAGCCAAATCTGGTTTGCAAATTCCTCGGAGATCTAACTTTATTTACTTAACTTCTATGCCATCCAGACCACCTACACAAGCTGATCTCATTGTTCTCACTTTCTGAAGCAAGAAAAGGACTAGGTACTTGTCAAGCTTCCGCTTCATGTCTGCATTGCAGATGAGATAAAGAAGGGACAGAAGGCACACCCCCACTGATTTTAGGAAAAATACCTAGAAACTTGGCCCTCCCTGGTGGCGCAGCGGGTTAAAGCACAGCACTAAGAAGCTTAAGCCACTTCCGCATGAGTTCGATCCCCGCCTGCCCCGGAGGTGACCACATGGTGCGGCAGACCTCTCCTGACCCGCCCGCTGCCCCCTCAGCAGTGTACTTCATCGCTCTGCCTGTTCTGCTCCCCACTCTGTCTCTGGTGAATCCTCTCACCCGCCACATCTCTGGCCTGTACCCCAGTTCTGTACGAATAAATAAATCTTTAAAAAAAAAAAAATACCTAGAAACCAACACACAGCTTAGCTTCTTCAGTACTGTTGGCCACAATTTAGTCCTATGGTCACACCCAATTGTAAGGAAGCCTGAGCAATGTGCTGCTTCTGTTCCCCAAACTTTAAGAAATAAACCTCGCTGGTGTTGTGATGAGTCTCCCCGCAGTCAGCACCCTCTAGCTAGCCACTAAAAGGATCAGAAAAACAAATAGAATTTGGAAAAGAATTGAGCCCAGCCCAAGTTTCAGTCACCTGACCCAGGCATTCCACTGGCAAGTCTCCTCTTTGCTCCAAAGCAAACGTGGCAAACAGGAGCCTACTCTTCTGAAACTCACGTCAGAAATGTGGCAAGTGTGAATTATTTCATGGTACCTTATAGAAAGTCGCTCTCTGTTTGATGGCATACTGTTTCATGTTCCCTCTGCTTCTGGCAATTGTTTACACAAGTGATTCACTGAAGAGATCCCCCACAAATGCCGGCGGGTTTCATCATCTCCAATTTGCAAATTCAGAAACTGGCATTTGTACCAGTGAGGAATGCCACAACCCGAATAAAATAAAGACGTGATGGAGCTGGACCAGGGTCCAGCCCCAGGCGGCCTTCCAGATACTTAAAATTCTACCTCAAAATCCCATGAATGAAAAGAACAGGGATGATGACTGCACTCTAGGAAGCTCTGAATATTTCAAAACCGCATGATTGATTCTGAAGCAGAGCCTGGTGGGGTCTTCACAGGGCGTCTTCTCCACACGTCAGTTCCATGGAGCGGCCTGACTCACCTCACCGAGATTCTCCTAAGTGCAGGCGCCTACAGTGTCAGCGGGTCTGCTTAACAGATACGTTGGCTTTAACTTTGAGTAAAACAGTTTCCAGAAGAAATGTGCTGACTTTCCCCTTGGGTTTCCCATGATCTACAGTATCCCTCCACTCTTTATCTGAAGAGTACGGATGCCAGAGCCCTGAGATCTCAAAATAATAGCAATTATTTAAGGAAAGCAGAAAAATTTCAAGTAAAATAGCGGATTGTTGTTTGTCCCTGCAGAGGACACAAAAGGATGGACACAAAGTGTAGGAAAGAGAGAGCTTGACTTCCCTCAGCTGGGACCTGGCCACTTGCTCTGTCTGTGGCCACCAGCACGTTCAGCTTGGACTCTGGTGACCCTGGCAGAGCTGAGGACAGAACTAATGCCCTTTACTGGTCTGTGGTGCATCCCAGACTCCATGCCTAGGTGGACTGTCTCACTCATTACGCTCACAGCCCTATAAGACTTCATGGGCCCAACCACAGTTCCTTGAGGGACCAGCAGTGGTGCAACCCAATGTGACTGTCACAGCACCTCTGTACAATGCCAGCCCTTTGCCCACATTGATCAACATTGTTGTGAAGCAGGCATAGGGCAGAATGCAGAGTCCTAGAACCAAAGTCACAAGACACTGGAACCTCCATGGAAATAAGATCTTTCCCTAACTGCAGCTAAATCTTTTGAGTTGTAGCTGAAGACAAACTTAAAAGAAAAAAAAAAAAAAAGGTGGAGGTAAGAAACTCATTATACAAGACACAATCGTGTTGGAAAGAAAAGCATTTAACACATTTTCCACGTGATATAGCTCCAGATTGTAAAATTACTTTTCTCTATTGGAGTTCACTCAAATCCCATCTTGGGTACAATGTGCTTACAGATCTACTTCTAAAAATATCTCTTTGTATTTTGGAACTGATAGCTGGTCTAGTAAGTGTGTGGGGATGGGGGAGGAGCTGAAGTTTCCCCTCTGATGGCTCCTTGGTGAGTGGCTACACTGTTCATCTCTGTTATGCCAGACAGGCAGCATTTTTGAAAGGCTCAGAGAAGTCACTTGATTGCACCGTTGTTCAGCCATCACACTCAGTGAGCCATCCTCTTTCCATACCTGTTGAAGAGCAGATGATCCCTTTCTGCTCAGCTATTTCTACATACTTAAGTAGATCCTGGATCTCTTAGCAGACTCTGGAAATCCAAGATCAGCCAACGCATAGGCAACTGGTCTTCTAGGAAGCTAGACTCTCTGGACCCTTTGGTGATCTTTGTAAATCTGTTTCTAGTGTATTTATATTTTCTCACACGCATCTTTGTGTATTTCACAGCAGTTCGAGTAGCGATACAAAAGCAAAGTGTGGTATCAGGTGCCACTCATTTAAAACAAACAGATAATAATGCCAGTGTCTGTGAGGTGGCCTGGTCTTAGAGAAAGGGGCACAGCAAATCAACCCAACACACTTAGACTTCAAGTGTGTCAACTCAAGCAGTTGGAGAAAGGGTTTGTAGTAATCAGTAGACTTTCATGGGTCTAACTGCATATTATAGTATATTCCAGGAAGAGAGTGATTCTTAATCCCAAATCTAAAATTGACAGCAGAGAACAGGCAGCCCTTCCCACCTGCTCACATCCTGCCTTATTAAAATTTTAAGAAAATGTTTCATCAGACAAGGACTGTATCCCTTATCTCTGAAAAGTCTGGATTTGCAATCTATGCTCTCCATAAACACACATTATATGTGGCTAATTAAATTTAACATTACATTGCTTTAAATCAAGTAAAATAAAAGACTCAATATGTCCACCACAGCAGGGACTCTTCCAGTGTGTGTCTGTCACATGTGCGAGCGAAGCCAGTCAGTGGCCTTCCCTGCAGAAAGTTCTTTTGGACAGTGTTGATTATAGACGGAGCATCTGTGAATGTCAAGTTTGTCACAAGACCTGCCAAATCTGGTGCTCTCTTGTCTCTCTTTTTAATCATATGGAGACAAAAATGGAACTATCTAAATGATGAAAATCAGTCAAAGATCTTACTCTTCAATATTCCCTGAGAATCAAAATTCTATTCAACCATCACTCAGAATAGACACTCTCCACCAGAAAAACCACATCAGACTGTGCATACCTCGGGGTGAAGTCAGAGACTGAGGCATGCTATAGGAACTAGCCTACCCCAAGAAAGAAAGAAAGTAGCATCACAGAAATAAAGAAGGTAGCACTGATTTAGCAAAGAGGTAATAGGCCACAAGAAATTGGTGAGAAGAAACCCAAATATTTCTTATTTGGAGGAAAGAGTATTTGAGTCAATGTTTCCAGTGACAATGTACAAGGTCCCCAGAAAACAGTACAGAAAAGAGACGCTAACACCAACTGCTTGCTACCAACTGCACCTTGCAGGGCTTTAGAAGAAAAGCTGAGTTTGGATGAAAATGATCTGGGTTGAAAAAAGAATGAGAAAGACTAAAAAGATGGAATTTGATATAAAAACTGATTTTCTAGACTCAAAACAGCAAAAGTTTGAAAAGTGTTTTTGAAAAAAAAAAAAACTTTTAGAACTCAACTCTGTGTCAAGATTCAGATTCAAAGTGGTTCCCTTTCCAGGTCACTGCCCCAGAGAGACGCACGGGGACGCCCTTAAGGTTAAACAAAGAGGTGAGCGAGTGGACCAGAGAGAACACAGCATGTGCTAGACCATTATGTCTCAAGACCACCTTTCACTGTGGCCCTCGCCCTAAGGACTGGACTGTAAGGATAAAGAGTCAGCTACCAAGCCGGGGGGTGAGGGGCAGAAGTAGTCACCAACTCCCAAGAACTTAAACGCCCAATGCATCTGTCGGCCCATCAACAACAAACGCAAGGCTTTGAGCATCTGAGCGTTCAAACAGCCCCAGGCCCAGGTATCACCCCGCCTGGAGGAGGGCTCCAGAACCTGAGAGACTGTCCTGCACACGTCTGATATGGCCACGGGGCGGAAGCAGGCCAGGAAAACAGTCACGGGAGAATCAAAATGCAGTGATGCTAGCTAAAGACACAAGGTGTTTGTCCTGGCAGCACCCCAGAAGCTTCCTCTCGTGCCAGGAATCCCTCTACCCAGAGCAGGGCCTCTGCGCCGGGCCTGTCCCGCTGACTCAGGCAAGCTGTGCCGCCGGTGGGTGTGTTCTCATGTGTTTCCTCATTATTAGCAACAGTTGTGGGGGAGGTGTCCTTGATCAACTGCTCTTTCTCGGGCAAGGGTCGGACAGGTAACGTCTCCTGAGCTCTGGGTTGCAGGGCCGTGAGATAGCACCGTTGGTCCCAAAGGGGAGAAGGGTGGTTACCCAGAAATTGGCCTTTGCAGTGCAAGTACTGCTGGATGTGGCTTGTGCTGTGGTCTTGCAAGGGAGGGTGGGGGTGGGGGGGATGGAACTGGGGGTAAACTTGACAGAGACTCTCATCAACATCCATGTTTCCTTTCTGATCACATATCACTTGCCCCCCAGCCCCTGCGTTTCAGGCCACCACTACAGAGGTCCAGGGCAGCGGAACTTGGTTTTTGGATTTTTTTAAGATGTTATTTATTTATGCATGAAAGACCTTGGCTACAGGCCAGAGGTAGAGGGGAAGGAGGTGAGGGGATCCTAGGGACTTTCACTGTGTTAAATCCGTCAGCTCGAGGAGCTTTCGCATTAGTGAGACGACTCTGACTGATGTACCAAGGACGCAGCCATCTTGCGCTATTAGGAGAGCTGTGTGGCTCCTGTGGTGACAAGGGGAGAAGACAAAGGACATCTGTTCCCGTTTCTCAGACCAACCTGCCTAAAGAGATAAGGGATGAAGATGGTCTTTCCCCCTTTATTATTTCCCTCAGGTAGAAATCGTCGGTCCTCAGCGAATATCCTTCCCACAGGGGAGCCGGGGTCTGACGCTGGACTGTACCTCCACAGCGGGCGACTCGCCAGCTCTGGGAAGAGCGCTGGCTGCCCGCCAGTCAGGGAGGGCTTTGCATACAAGCTTTGGAGCTGTTTTAGCCACGGGCACATCCATCAAGACTAAACTACAAGGGCACGCCAGTGCAGGGTGAGGGACATTGGCCTCAAGCTGAGGGTCAAGTGGGTTGACTGGATGTGGCTTGTGCTGTGTGGGCTGCAGAGCTGATGCTGATGTGTGGTGTGGGCTACAGAGCTGACGCTGACGTGGGAGGGCGCACAGCAGGCTTCTGGGGACTCACAAGAGCATCGGCTCACCAAGGCCAGCCGCCCTGTGCCCACGACACCCTTTCCCAGGGGCAGAATCGCCTCGTTAGTCACGACTTCACATAAGCAATAAAAGTGGATGTGGATGCAAAAAATACTGGAGCCCATCAATTGATTCAAGTTCTTTTTGAATACAAGTAGTTTAAACTATTGTGATTCTTAGACCAAGAACAAAGCCCATTAGTGGAGCGATGAAATTATCAAAAGAAATATTTTTGAGAACAACTGGGTTCTCGTCTGGTGGTGCATCCTGTGTAGGTCACGAAGGCACTTCTTGAGTCAAGCAGAGTCACCACCCAACGGGCGTTTGCAGCAGGGTGGAGGTGACTGCCTTGAAGCCAAACCTTAAACTCCAAGGTTCTCACACACACACGTGCACACACGAGCAGGTGCACACAGGTCTGGTAGCGTTGTTTGTCCTGGTCATATCATCTGTTCTGAGTTCTTCTGCCTCCGATCTCCAGCTTTGAGCATTGAACAGCAAGGATGCGATGGCCCTCCCAGACCTGCAAGGCCGGCAGCACCCGCAGATTAGGGCTGGGAATGGGAGCGGGGGGCAGGCTTCTGACCGTGCCG
>NW_004567121.1:36539839-36573166 GCF_000260355.1 Condylura cristata
CACTCGAAAGGTGTGAATTTATTTTTACTTCCTTTCTTCGCTGCGTCTTGCATTCCACAATAGTTTCGAGAAGCAGAGTGTTTTGACCTTTCCAATTTCACATCGGAGCTCACAGTGACCCGCTGCGCCTCCAGGTCTCAGCAGTCAGCATGCCAGATGGCTTTGGCTGATGTGACACTGCTCCAAATGTACCAATTTATGGCTCCCCGGGAATCTTGGAAGCCAGTGATGTGCTGGTTTCCTGCTCCGGTCTAGTCAGTACGTGAAAGATCAAAGAGAATTAACTGAATGAAAAATTCAGTAAAGTTGCACATTGTCTATACCCACAGGAGTCAAAGTGGGTATCTTCTGATCTAGAAACTAATGGGTTAAATCCAGAGACTGTTCCAGAAGGAACTGAAAGCATACACGACAGCCTTTCATGGAGAGAAGAGCAGGAAATATTAAATACCCTCAGTTGAAAATTTAACTTTGATGAAGGAGTTTTGACAATGTAGCCATTCTGGGACTGTTTCCATTTCCATGGATTGGCTGTGATAGGAATACAAATCAGCACTCTTTTATCCAGTTTGTAACAACATTAGTAATAAAAAAATAACAGTCAATACAGGTAGAAGAATTCAATAACAATAAGCTTCATGACTGATAAGAATACTGACAAAAGTGAGAGTCGTATAATGTGTCCCAGGAAAATTAAAAGTGTTAGACACCTTAGCTCCCATTAAAAAATGCAAAAGTCTGCAATCTGCAATATTTTCTAGAGTTCAAAATGGTCAATAAATTAATGTACTTTACAAAGTTTACATGGAAAATAATGGATTCTAGTGAAATAATTTCAGAAAAAAACAAATGATTGGAAACAGCTTGAGTGTTCTACATAGACACAATGGGGCCTCCCAGGAGATGCAAGGGTTTGGGTCACAGCACAATGAGGCAACCGCAGCCGCTGCAGCACGAGTTCAATCCCTGGCCAGGGAGGGGCCCACAAGGCCCAGCAGGTCTCTCCTGTCTCCCCACTACTCCCCTCAGCAGTGGATTTGGGTAGATCCACTTGCTTGGCTCCCCACGCTGTCTCTGGGGAGTCCTCTCACCTCCCTGCCCCACACTTCTGGCATGTACCCCAATGCTTGTATGCATAAATAAATGAAATCTTTTAAAAAAGAATCAAAATGACTTCATGGGCTTTGTTCTAGAATATACTATCTTAATCAAATGTCAGCGATGTCATAAATAGTGTTTGGCACAAGCAGTTTGGGATAGGCTAAGGGTTCCCCCTGAGTTGGGGGGGGGCAGGCAGCTGGAAATATTTTTTCTTTGACTACTCTAAGCAGACTTACTGTTTGCCTTCAATTCTTTTTTCCACACCCCTTAAAGATCTTCCTGGGCCCTCCCTGGTGGCACAGTGGTTTAAAGCACAGCACTAAGAAACTAAAGCTACTTCACCATGAGTTCAATCCCCTGCCCCGGAGGTGACCCAGATGGTGCAGCAGACCTCTCCCGACCTGCCCACTGCTCCCCTCAGCAATGTACTTCATTGATCTGCCTGTTCTGCTCCCCACTCTGTCTCTGGTGAATCCTCTCACTGCCCCTGCACCTCTGGCTTATACCTCAGTTGTGTGTGCATAAATAAACAAATCTTTAAAAACAAGATATGCCTGCTTCCCTACACATTCACAAACAAACATTTGAGAAAGGGCACTAAATCTCGAAATGCTTGATTGCTTGAAGTTTAATAATTACAACAACTGAACTAATTTTACAATTAAGTCAAACTGTACATGCATAATTAGAAATTATCAGAACTACACACTCAAAGGTATATTTATTTTGGAAACTTTGAAATAAAATATGACTTATATGTTTATAAAATATAATAAGGAAATATAATAAAGAAATACTGATTTTAGATATCCTTGTTTATAACCCCAGTCTTGAAAGCTTGGCAACATATATCCCCAGCTACAAACTTACTGTCTCAAGAAATAGTTCTAAAACTTTTGTGGTCTCTGAGATCTTCCTCCTGTAAGTAACATCTCTATAAAGGTGTCCACTTCTATTTCCAAAGGAAACCCACACTCAAGCAGACTTTTTCAGAATTGCATTTTATTGTATTCATTTTTCTTATTGTTGCTGCAATAAATTATCACATAATGAGACTTAAAACCAAACAAACGTATCATCTTTGAAATCTGAGGGCCAGAAGTCCAGGTGGATATGAATATTCCAATGTTCTGTATCTCAGTGCTGGAGTCAAAATGGCAGCTAGCTGGAGGCTCTGGAGAAGGATTCATGCCCATGTCCATTCAGGTGGTTGGCAGAAGTCGGATCCTGCGGTTGTAGGACTGAAGTCTTTTTCTGTATGCTGTTGCTGGTGCCTCCTCATCTGCTTTACCAGCTTCCTTTTTCCAAGTTTTGAACATGATCACAACTGCAGGTTTGGGGCATCTTTGGGGAGTGGCTTTGCCTCCCACACAATGATCATAACCTGTAGCCGTGATGATGCCATTGAGCCAGCCTCTTGCTCATGAATCCTCTACAAGATGGTCATGCCAGCCCGGTTTTGCTGGAGCTGGTGACTGGTGACCACACATCTTGCTTGTGGCACTGGAATACAAACAGGGAAGGGGGTACTCTTGCTTGAGGATAGCATCAAGAAATTAGTCTTTTTCTAGCTGAAAGGAAACTGAAATTTTAGGAAATAAAGTTTAGCATCACTGTATGCCAGTCACATCATAATTTGCAAGGTGAGTACTTTTAGCCTACTGCCTGGATTTATTTTTAATCCCTACTTTTCAAAGAAGAATAAAAAGATACAGTGAACAATCTGTCCTGAATATTTAGACCAATAGGATATGAGAATAGAGTTTGCCAGTTACTGATAACTACACAAAAGGAATTTTTTTTTAAACCACGGCACTGCATTGAGAGCTTCCCTGAGTACTATCCTGTGGTTTGCACTGACCCTGGCATGGGGGTTCACAATGTACAATCTTGCATGGTGCCTCTGTGTCGATAGTTCTCATGCTTAGAAAGGGGAGCCTGATTGCCTGGGGTTTCAGTTGTCATCCAGCAGAGGACCTGCTAACACGCAGCATTTTCAGGGTTTCCGATAGAGGAAGGTCTCTCATTATTCATCAAGAAACCAATTTACCTCTGATCCTCTAGCTTGGGATGTAACTCCAGTCTCACCGACTTCAAAGATAATGGTCCTTTCACTAAATCAAATCCTACTGTAAAATAGAGACTGGACTGTTTTGAAGGCACAATAAAATGGCATGGGACTCCTTTGGAATATAACCCTGAATATGTTTATTTCTAACTCTTGTAAGAAATCAAAGATAAAGGGGTGGGCAGTTACAGACAGGCCTCCACCTTCATTTCCTTAGTAAATGTAAGCACGCAGCTTATTGTCCATTTGTCCTGCTTTGTCCATGTTTTTTTTTTTTCTTTAGAACCAAAATGATGCAAAAAAAAAAAAAAATGCCAGCTGTGTTCTAGTCTAGAGCAGCAAAACACAGCTGTTGTTCTGCTAGCATATGTAATATAATGTTGCATTTTGTAGTGTTGATAAGTAGCATCTATTTATTTTTAAGCAAGAACAAATTCAGACATGCAAACACATATCTGAGGTATATGAGTTGAACTGAATTATAAGCTCACACATAGGAGAACTCAGCTTTGTCTTTGCCGTAATGTCATACTACCATGAGTTCTTATGTAGAGGAGGCATTTTTATTCCAGCACATTTCTGCTTTATTTTTTTAACTGTTTACTTTATTGAGGTGAGGTGACCTTGTGTACATCCTTGTATATGTATAGGGGTTCAGGGCCACAGGTATATGTCACCACACCACACTTAGTTTCTTACTCCCAGAAGGTAAAAAGGCTGAGCCTGGTGATCTGACATTCATTCTTTTAAGATTTATCTATTTATGCACACAAGAATTGAGGTGCAGGCCAGAAGTGCAGGGGTGAGAGGATTCATCAGAGACAGAGAGGAGAGCAGAACAGGCAGATCTACTGAAATATACTACTGAGGGGAGCAGCGGGCTCCCCATGTGGGTCACGGCCCTGGCCAGGGATCAAAGTCATGGAGCATTGGCTGAAGACGGCTTCACAGTGCTGCACTTTATCCCCGTGTGCCATGAGGGGGGACCCCAATCTCTCATTCTTGCTGAACTCTTACGATTCCTGTTAGTTAACAGGCAAGTTAAGCTCAAAAATGAACACAGTGCTCAAAGTGTAGGTACAGTTAACAAAATAGAGTTAAAATAGTTTTAGCTTTATGGGTATGTTAAGATATGAGTGCAATAAAATAAGCATCCTGGATTGCTCAGTGGAATAGACAAATAAATGACATGGATGATTCTACAAATATTTTTGAAAGTAGAGAACTTTAAGTACACGTGCGAGTAGAGAGAGCAGCATGCTGTGCGTCCAGCTTCAGTGCCCGGTTAGCAGCCCTGGGCTGATCTTATTTCATCTAACTCCACCTCTGTGAATCTCCTTGGACACTAAAACCCCAGAATAATGTCATGTCACTACACAAAATTCAGTACAGATTTCTAAAAGATAAGATTTTTTAGCAACATTACCAAGGTCCTCCCTGGTGGCACAGAGGTTAAAATCTCAGTCCTGTCAAGCGATCACCAGCCACTGTGGCCTGAGTCATGAGTTCAAACCTGGCTAGGGAGTGACCCACATGGTGCAGCAGACCTCTCCTTTCTCCCTGCTGCTCCCTCAGCAGTGGATTCCAGTGATTCCACTGCTCTGCTCTCCACTCTGTCTCTGTGAATCCTCTCACTTCCCACACCTCTGGCCTGTACCCCAGTTTCATATGTACAAATAAACAAAAACAAAAATAAATCTCTAAAACAAAAAACTGTCAACATACTTAAAAATGATTCCTTAATATTATCAAGTGTCCGATCTTTTCCAGCTCCCCTTTTGTGATCTCCATAAGGTGATTAGAGTGAAAATCATGAACGAGCTGCATGAAGCTGGGTCCACTGAAGCTCAGTGAGAATGAAGATAAGAATGATAAGGTTTCAAAGTCCCGCTGCTGAGAATTAAAGGTCCAGGGTTAACCCTTCTAAAAGATGCCTTGGTTAGTTTTTGTTTTGGGGTTTAGGTTTGCTGCTTTCCTTCAGAGAAAGAAAATGGTATAAAAATAAGAGCATAGAATCAAGAACAATATGAATAAATGATAATAAATGGAATGAGCAAATTTCAGGTCCATGTGCTGTTAAATTTCTGTGATTACGATACTGACAGCCATTGCAGAAAGAGGTCAGCTCACCTTGGGGGAAAGAATATATTTGAGATTGCTTCTAAAACAAGCATTACACATTGGCTCTCCCCAATGTTGAATGAAGCCTGTTGAAGTGTTTTATTTCACTGGCTCCTCTGATTCTTTCAGAATTCATATGGACAGCAATTACCACCAGCCCTTGTGTCCAGTTCTCAGAGCTAGACATACAGTAGCAGCAAAGGAAGTAAATGAAAACACCTTCCCTCATGGAACGGAGTGTGTGTTCTCGGCCGCATGTGCTGAGGACTTTGCCTTTCTTCTTTTGCTTTTTAAAAGTTGATTAAGACTTAAAGGGATCGTGCATCCTCCTCAGTGTGTCACGAATTTCACACACTCCTTTTGGAAGCCAGTCGGCAGACAACAGCTTTGAAGATACGGGTGATTTTTTTTAAGTAATGGCATTGGTGATATTAAAGCAAGGAAGGCTTGATTGACTTCAATTAGATGTAATGAAGACAGTTATCCACCAGTGGCCAGTCATCATTTTTGGAAGAAAGTTTCTGTCTAAGCCTCTACTCTCTTCAGGGTCAGAAGGCAGTGAATCAGGAGCTAGGACCCCAGAAAGCCATGAGCCCTGGCCCATGACATCCATGATGTCTTGGCACTCTGGATACAAGGGAAACAGACCTATTTATCACTTTCACGGCAGGTGTTAATTATGACATCAGATGTGGTGAGGTGGGCAGGGAGTTTCTTCCTCCTGACACAGGGAGAGAAATGGTTAAGGAAACTTAAAGAAAGGACATAATACATCCTCCAGGCAACTAAAGAGACACAGATTAAATGCACTGGAGTTATAGTTGTGTTAACAATAAAAACCCGGTTTCAGGCCCTCCCTGGTGGCACAGCGGGTTAAAGCACTGCACTGAGAACTAAAGCCACTTCCACATGAGTTCAATCCCCGCCTGCCCCGGAGGTGACCACAGGGTGCTGCGGACCTCTCCTGACCCGCCCGCTGCTCCCCTCAGCAGTGTACTTCGTCAATCTGCCTGTTCTGCTCCCCGCTCTGTCTCTGGTGAAGCCGCCTATCGCCCCTGCACCTCTGGCCTGTACCCCAGTTCTTGTTTGAAAAAAAAAAAAAAAATTTTTAAAAAAAAAAAAAAAAAAAACCTGGTTTCAGAAGGGGTTGACTATTTCCCAGCCATCCTGTATTCATGACTATATGTAAGTCCTCTCTTTTTGCATAGAATTGTACTAACAGAACTTTTAGGTTCATTTTACAACAAAGAATCACAGGTTATCCATTAACTGGACTTCAGCTTAATATAGTATTTTCTTCAGACCAATAATGCCCACTCTTGTCTAGTGATTATTTCTCCAAAAGGACAAGGACCATGGGAAGACTGTAGGAGACCCTGTGTGCTAGTCAGTTTCACTAGAGCCACAATCGTTTCTCCCAAAGGTGAAGGTGGACTTCCACCTTGGTCTCACCCTTTAGCCCTCAACGTGTGATCATGCCAATGCCCACATGAATGAACATTTGGAGTGATAAGCTCCCATCTCCAGCTTCCAGATGAGACAGTTCTCAAAACATGCATGAGAGCTGGAGATATTTGAAGAAATTCCAGAATCGGTCTCAACCCCATCCTCCCCTGCAGGGCGTAATCAGACTCGAAGTAGGGCTCCTCCTGCTTACTCAGCACACATGCTGCCTCCCACCCTCCCTGCAAAAAGAAAATTGAACAGTCTCCTCTGTCGGAGACCAGCTCCAACCTTTGGGGTGTCTCGAGGCAGCATAGCTTGTGTCACTCCTCCCTCTGGAACACTTGACTGCAATCAGATCTTTAGGACAGCAAGTTCTGAAGCAACTGACAGGGCCTGAGCCTTCACAGTCGAACTTCCAGCATCTTCATCCTCCAGCCTCCGGGAGCCTCTCCCGTGGTGCAACCCCACCTCCCCAAAGCATAGTAGACACCCTCTGCTCTCCACCTAATAGAGCTCTCATCCAGCTTGTCCATGGACCTGTGGAAATTCCTGAGACTTCCGTTTTATATATCAAATTAAATTTGTTCCCTTACGTCTAATAATGACTTGATGAATATTGAGAGAATCCAAGTATAAACTCACATTAATCAGGAAATTCGACAATTTGAACAAGAGAAGTATGTGTTCATCCCTCTTCAATAGATGATTCTGGATTTTTGAAATGGCTGAAGACAAGGATACAAAAGAGGACCTCAACCTTCTACCCACCAACACTCAATCTAGTCCCAGTTTTGGTGATTCTGCTTCCTTAGGTAGCAGATACTTCCGCCTCTGCCATTCACCATCACTGACGGGGGATACAATGGTGTTACCTGCACTGGACAGTGGCCTCCTACCACGCCTCCTTTCTTCCTTCTCCCTCCTGGAGCAAGAACAATCTGACTCAGGTCTAAGTCTGACTCTGTCTCCCTGCCCCTGTAAAGAGCCGCGGTTCCAGGTCTACACTTCTCAACGCGCATGGGAGATGCTTCACCATGCGACTGTGCAGACACTTGATATTCCAACACCTATCTGGAAGCTAAACCCCAGAGACATCAAGTGACACCTGCCTGCCACCTTTCTAGGGCACGCACCCATTACACTCGCTCCAGAACCCCTCTGTGCCTCTGGCTTGACCAGCTGGCCCCAGCCTGGGTGTGCATACAAAGGCCCAGTTCCATTCAGTCCCCACAGTGCCCATGAAGTGCTGGCAGCGCAGACGCCCCCGGCCCCAGCAGCTCCCTGGTCAGTGTCCCCAGGAACAAGGGCTCATTTCCTTCCGCTTGGCTCTACCCCTGGTCGCTGGCTCACTCATCACCTACGACTGTCAGAACAATACACAGCCCACAGAAATGGAGTACAGAAATGACATCGACATGCATAACTTGTGCATAAAAATGATACTAATGTTTAAACTATGGCACCGTACGACAATCATCGTATTTTCAAAAGATGCATTAAAAGTATTGAACAAATATAAAAATGACTAAAAGACTACTACAATGGTATTTAAAAAAAGAAAAGAAAAGAAAGTATGACTAGGTTTTGCTTGTATTTGCCCAGACTTTTCTTTTATAAATAAAATACTATGATTTTTTTTTAAGTGATGATGCTAGTGTCAAAATAAAGGCCAGTTCTGAAACTTCCCCATCGTATAAAAAGTTCCGTTGGGCAGTTCTGGATTCAGTAAATGAAGAACGGGGTCCCCGCACGCGCCTCGGGCCGCTGCCTGACTGCCGGCGGTTTAGTGTCAGGGACGGAGACCAGGACTTTGCCTCCTATGCACAAAACAACACTTGATGGGAACTTGGGGTAAACATCCTGGTTGAGAATGCAGCACACCCAAATCCCTTCTCCCACTCCTTTCTCCCTCAGAGTTCAGCAAGTTCCTGTGCTTGAGAAAGGTTTTATCTCCGGCTCCCGAGATAAGTGTCCACTCCCTTAGATTACGGATCCCTCCCCTCAAACCCATTGGCCTTTAAGACTTTAAACCATCAAGACCGGGCCCTCCCTGGTGGCGCAGCAGGTTAAAGCACAGCACAAAGAAGCTTAAGCCACTTCCGCATGAGTTCGATCCCCGCCTGCCCGGGAGGTGACCCACATGGCGCGGCAGACCTCTCCTGACCCGCCCACTGCTTCCCTCAGCAGTGTACTTCATCGATCTGCCTGTTCTGCTCCCCGCTCTGTCTCTGGTGAATCCTCTCACCCTCCGCATCTCTGGCCTGTACCCCAGTTCTGTATGAATAAATAAATAAATCTTTAAAAAAAAAAAAAAAACATCAAGACCACCCCCCACGGCACTAACTGCACCGGCCTCTTTGTATACATACATATAGCTGTACCACACAATAAAGCTCTCTCTGCTGCACCATCGATCCACTCTCTGCCTTCTCCTTTCGTCGACCCTGGGACCCCAATCCTCGGCCTTGCTGGTCAAGGTCCCCCACAGTTTAGCCGCGTCCTGTGAATGCTCGTCTGACCTGGAGATGAGCTTCTCAGCGTGGGTTGTTTGAAAGCGGCCGGGCACTGCTAGCCGTCGCGGGAGGTGCGCCCACGCCTTTCCCGTCAGCCCGTGGGCAGCAGTGGGGCCTGGCTCCAGTGTGTCCAGTTCTCGTGTGTTCTTTTAACAGGGAACTCCCGGCCAGCACATGCCAGTCATCTCCGCAGGGTTAGTTCCATCTTCTCTCTCCTTCCAGAACTGCAAAGACGAGTCGCAGGCAGATAAGCTGCGAGCGTGGCTCTGGCAGCAACATCCACGCACGTTGATGAGGCAGGTTTTCCTTATCGCAGTGCGTGACCTGACCATCTTGTTGATGGCGGAGAGCATCTGCCTTGAGATCTTCATCGCTGGACCTCGCTGTCGGCGAGCCACGCCTTGAGGTGAGGCTCAGCCGAGTCTGGAGGTTGTGGTTCAGCTCCGTGTGGCTGCGGTGTGGGTGTGAGGCTCCTTCACCCGGGAACTGTCGGCCTGAGTCTTCTAGAAAACAAAACCCAAGACTTCACTTGGGAGATGCAACCCAGGGTGGAGAGAATGAAGGGAGGTGAGGCCAGGCAGCTCCTCTGGCTCCTGCCGCCCTGGAGGCCCCACACTGCAGCTCACCTAGGCACAG
The DNA here is from genome assembly GCF_000260355.1 of Condylura cristata. NCBI lineage: Eukaryota > Metazoa > Chordata > Mammalia > Eulipotyphla > Talpidae > Condylura > Condylura cristata. The sequence goes on from NW_004567121.1 coordinate 36,549,725, forward strand.
GGACTTGGGACATCAGCATAAACCTCTGCTCTGGCATAGAAGATGGGGAAAGGGAGGGGAGAGTTACTAGCCTCTCACCTTCTCTTCCCCTTGGCGGCCCCATTCAGCTGCCCCTTCAGCAGCTGCTCAGGACTCCAGACCTCAGGCCCATGCGGGGGCTTCAGCCCCCACTAGCAGCTGCCCTGGGTCTCACTGCAGACATGTGAGGGGCACCCCCCCACCACCATGTTCTCAGGTAGTTCTTAGCCTCCAGGGTAATAGCCACGACCTTCAGGGGGAGCCTCCTTCCAGGGAGCAGATGAGGGCCAGGCTAGAGGGAGGTCTCAGAGTAACTCCCCCTGCACTGAGGCACCAGCTCGGGAAAGGGCGGAGCGGGACTTCCCTGGGGTCCGCCGGTCACTGGGTTCTATCTATTCCTTTGCGGGAAGTGCTTCTCCATGGGGAAAGGCTGTCAAGCTTCTGCTCTGGCCTGTTTCCTGTTTTCTATTAGCTTTTGTTGTAGGTTGCTTTTCTCAGTCTGAATAATTTTGTTTACAATGTGCTTTGTCTTTCTGGCCCAATCAGCCAAGCGGTAATTAAGTGGCAGTAACAGCCTGCAGATTTCAAAGCACTTTCACAGGCACTGCTGCGTGTGGTCCTTATAACCACCATGTGAAATGCGCGAGTTTCTCCACCTCAGGAAACTGTCATCCGCCGCTTTAGCAGATGTTTCCAGCACCTTGTGTGCAGCCCAGACGCTCCTGGACTCCCAGCCCAGGCTCCAGTCGTCTGGACGAGACGCTGCCCTGAGGAGGCTGGGTCCCCGCCCTGCCTGGTGAACCCCTCCTTTTTCAAGATGCGGACGGTGGCCTCTGCCTGCCTTCTGGGTCGTATTCTCCCATCACTTTGCACGGAGCCTGTTTCTTGTTTTCTCCCTTAGACGGTTGGTCGGGCCGCCCGTCCGGCTTCACTTCCCGCACACTTTGCCAACCTGCCGTCCATCGGCCAGTGAAGAGATGCTGAGGACCTCCCCAGGCAAGGCCCAGATGCTACGGAAAAAGCTGAATCAGAGCACTATTCTCACTCCTGGGGTCACTTGCCCTGATGCCTGAGAGGCAACAGAAGCTCCACACCTGCAAAGAGAATCTGAGGAAGAACAAAGAAAACGGTGGCGAAAGCAGCCACAGTGGGGAAATCAGTTCAGAGTATGGGTGACAACCAGCCGAGGACAAGGATCCTCCCAGGAAGGGCTGGGTGCTGCCTCCAAGCCCCTCTCTTGTCCCCATGGCCACAGCCAACTCCCTGCAGACGTGAAGCCGCCCCAGCTCCGTGCCACAGCCTCCCCAGATTGCCCTTGCACTTGACCTTCTCAGCCCGCCTCATCCTCAAAACCATGTTTCCTCCACCCCGTCCTTGACCACCAGACACCAGTGAGCAGCCACTGTTCCAGACGCCACGCCTGCCACGCTTGGTCCCTCCGACGCCACCTTCTATGTGCCCTCTGTCTTCCTACTGAAACCACGGTTTTGCAGACAGCAACACGGACCGCAACACGGCACTAACAACTCAAAGGTTACAAAACTGAGGCTGCTGTCTGCACAGGTAGAATTAATTGCTACTCAGTGTTTAATCTCTATATTTAAGGGATCAGAATATTCCTGTTTGATGCTGGAATTATGTTGGTTGAGAACAGAAGTGAGGCAACACTTGTGTGTTTTGTTTAGCCTGGACATTTCCTGCTTCCTGAGGAGTCGGTATAATTCAAAGGAAAACCAGGAGAGCCTAGCAACCCTGCGTAGGAGACTCACTGCTAATTCAATGATAGTTCTGGGTTTCTTCAGGTGTTTTCTCACTTTTTAAAATACATAGGATTTTTTTTTCTATAAGAGTATTTGCTTTCTCTATACCTTTGACATTGTCATAAAGTTGTTCAGAATATTTTCTATGAATTTTGAAGCTTTGTTTTTTTTTGTTTCTCAGTCCCTTGTTTTGCTTTTAATATTTTTACAAATGAAATTTCACATTTTTTCTAATTGCTAAAGGTGTGAATATTTTATAACCAGTCTCTAGTTGTGTTAACAAACTCTTTTTCTCTATATTTGAAGAAGACAAAGATGTCCTTATTTTATGGAGAAGTATTTACTAGGGGAAATTCATGCAAACAAGAAGAAAGGCAGGTACTTACTGCTACACTTGTCAGGGTTCAACAAAGATCCAGAACCAATAGCGTGTGTACACGCGTGTGTGTGTGTGTGCATGCATGTGTGTGTGTGAGAGAAAGAGAAGGATACGAGACTGATTTTAAGGAGTTGACTCACACGATCATTGAGCTGTCAAGTCCAAAATATTCAAGGTAGACCAGCAAGTTAGATACCCAGGGAACAGTCAATATGGCAGCACAAGTTCAATGGCCATGGGCCAACAGAATTCCCTCTCGCTGAGGGAAATCCATGTTTTGTTCTGTTCTGACCTTCCACTGACTGGATGAAGCCCATTTCCATTACAGAGGACAGTCTGCTTATTTAAAGTCCATAAATTTTAATGTTCATCTCATCCAAAATGCTCTCACAGAAACAATCAGAATAACAATTGGCCTTCATACCTTGAACACCCATCCACTAAGGTGACACACCAAGTTTAGCATCCCAGATGCCCGTGTCTGATTACACTGTGGGGCAGAGCACAGGAGCTGGATATCTGTGCAGAAGAAGAGGGCCTCTAGCTCTTATGTGGTAAGACTGTTCAGCTGCATGATGGGAACAAAGTCCCTTCTGTGGCATCACCGGGCCCTGGCATCCAACAGCCACAGATGTGCAGAACTTCGGCCTCTCTGTGCTCCTTCTCTGCCTCAGTATTCATCAGTTAGAGAACTGCAGCCATTTCCTACATCACGAGAGACCTGGGGGTGGGGCTGCCCACTGTTCTTCCACTGTGCTTTTTGTAAGCCAACATTTATATGTGTTGTCCTTTCTGGACTTGCTTTGTAGTGATAAATGTTTTAATTAATTAAAAAGTTAATGATTTCATTTTTCATGGAGTAACATTGCATTATACCATTATGTAAGTTTCAAATTCGCATCATTGAAAATCAGCCTGTCTGGATACTACTTGAGTTCATCACTAAAAGTCCAATTCCCTCTGTCACCATGCAGCTGACCCTCTTTACCTGATTTATTCACCCTTCTCCCTTCCCCTCTGTTAACCACAATTGCCTTTATAGTCCAAGTGTTTTCATTTTACTTAGTTAATCTGCTTGTTTGTTTTCTCTATATACCACATATGAATGAAATCATACTGTTTGTCTTCCTACATCTGGCTTATTTCACTAAGCATAATTTCTCCCTGGCCCAGCCATGGTATAAATGGTAGGATTTATTTCTTTTTCATAGTTGAGTAGTATTCCATTGTGTTTAAGTACCATATTCTTTTTATCCATTATCAGATGATAAGAACTTACATTGTTTCCAATTATTAGCTGTTATAAACAGTGTTGTAATAAATATGGGGGTGCACATTGCTCTTCAAACTAGTTTTCCTGTATTTTTTGAGATAATACCTAGAATGGGGTAGTTGGATCATATGAGATCTCTATTTTTAATTTTTTGAGGAATCTTCATACTGATTCCCTTAAGAGCTGCACTAATTTACATTCCCACCAGCAGGAATCACTTCTCTACACATCCTCTCCAACACTTGTCTAATGGATCCTCCCTTCACCCCCAGATTGACCCCGAGTTTTTAATTTTTTCTCACCTAGTGTTTGAAAGTCTACAATCAAACTTTTAGCTTAACAGTCATTAGTCTTAACTTGTAAGTACTATAAATAATACTGTTTAAAAATGTGGGTTGAAGTATGTGAGATTTTCTTGAGAACTCAGATGCCTTATCATCATGTTTTAATGGCTATTGAGCAACTTTTTGTAGTCTAGAGTCTCAATTTTATACTTTTAATATAAAAATAGTTACTTTAGGCCCTCCCTGGTGGCGCAGCAGGTTAAAGCACAGCACAAAGTAGCTTAAGCCACTTCCGCTTGAGTTCGATCCCCGCCTGCCCCGGAAGAGACCACATGGCGTGGCAGACCTCTCCTGACCCGCCCGCTGCTCCCCTCAGCAGTGTGCTTCATCGATCTGCCTGTTCTGTACCCCACTCTGTCTCTGGTGAATCCTCTCACCCTCCGCATCTCTGGCCTGTACCCCAGTTCTGTACGAATAAATAAATCTTAAAAAAAAAAAAGTTTAAAATAGTTACTTTAATAACTAATAGTTTGACACATATTACTTATTTCTGCATCTACTTACCTATCAATACTCTAACCTCAGCCTCGGTTCACTTTTTATCCTCCTGAAATACATCCTTTAAAAATATTTTAGTGAGGACAATAAGTAGCAAAACCATCTAGTCTTCTGATATATAAAAATTATTTTCTTCTCAAATTTGAGTGACACTTTCTCAGGGTATAAAATGATAGGTTATGGCATTTTTTCTCAATTTTTTGAACAGAGTATCTCTTTCTTTTGTAGTCTGTTTTGTGACTGAGGAGATTACCCAAGTGGACAGGGATCCAAACAGGGCACTCGGTATGTCCTGAACTTGAACTTGTAATCTGTTATTGAGGGCTTTTGATTAGGGGGGAAAATGTCATAAAAGTTCCACACCTTTCCCCTGTTCCATTTGTCCTTAACCCCTTCTTCTTTTAAGAGCCAGATCTGAAGCCTAACCTTCTTCAGGAGAGTATGGAGAGGAGAGGTGATAGAGAAGTGAATACAAAGGAAGCTATGTTACACTGCATTCTTACAGCCAAAAAAAACCTGTATAGCATATAGCGGAATGCCTTGAATCACTCATTCAATCAATTCATTATATTAACTTGATCTGAATCAACTCATTACATTAGCTTGATCTGAATCACCTTAAGGAGTGAGTTTTGATTCAGGAGACAAAATGATCTTTAGCAAACTTGACCGGAACGGCATTCAAGGGGGTGAAATGTAAATAACTTTAGAACAGTGAAAAGATGAAGTAAATAAGGCAAACGCAGGTATAAGTCAGCCACATGACCTGACTCATCCCTAATAAGCTATCGAGACTTGATGCTGTTAGAAATGTCATGATACTTTCAGCTCTGTGAGCAAGGGAGAGCATGAACATATCTGAGGGATTTTTTAAAGCAAGCTATCAATATATTGTGGTTACAGTGGAATGTTGGTTAGATTTATTCATATTTAATAGATTAACAAATTGAACAAATCTTGTATTTTTCCTTTTGAAAATTTTCCTTTGAGAAAAATTCCCATAGCTTTCCTTCAGTCCCCAAACTGGTGAAACAAAATCCCAGTTTCCTTTGTTATTCTGTCCCTATTGTTTTGCTCTCTTGAACTCAAGTCAGTATTAACTTGATCCATGTGACTCTATCTGCTTTTCTAGTATATTCTCAAACGGTTAGCAGGTATGATGCTTGTCATAGTAATCCTGTCCTCTTATGGATGAATATATCCAAGTGTAAAATCAATCACTCATTTATAAGTAACTATATAAAGTTCTATCACAAATATTACACATTTGACATATTCTATAATATATATATATTTAAATTAAATATAGAAATATATTTGAATATGCTCTATACTTATGTATAATACTAAATGACACACAGAGATTTAATATAAAAATGAATGCGATCAGAGCAATAAGTGGCAAGAAGGGATCCGTGAGCACTTAAAGTTGTGAAATAACACTGGTTGAGTAATTAAATGGAAATTATGTCACACAGTTTCCCATGAGCCCAGGAACTATCATAAATATTATATAGAATTTCAACCTCCAAGCACCTCACATTCCAATAGTAGTAAAATCTTCTAATCTTCTGATATATGTAGAATTAATATTTTTGTAGTTAATATTAAGTGAGACTATTTCAGGATAGAAAAGTATAAGCTAAGATAAAAATAGATTAAAAGACAAACAAAATGGCAGTCATCTATAAAAGTAGAACTACTTCTTGGAGAAAAGAAGTTTGTGTCCCAGATGTAGAAAAGCGCATTCAGTCAATAGTAACTGCATGGTCTATACAAAAATTCCATCGAAATAAATGTCTGGAGACCTAGACACAGAGATAGCTTGTTCAACTGAGCTGGCCCGTCATAGGGCCTGGCTGAGCCTGAGAAGTTTCGGAGATCTTCCTAGCATCCAGGAAGGCTCTAAAGCTGAGGATCCCACCCTCGTTGCCATTAATTCTTAGTTTCTGTATGTAGTCTGCCTGACTGCTATACCTGCTTGTTTAGAGTACACTTTCTGTTGTTTTTAATTTCTGCTATCATGCTATGATAAAGTTTATGTTTTACATATATAGCATTGATAGAAATGAAATAAAGAGAAATTTGAACCCCACGTAAACATACTCCATGAAAGAAACTACCAGTGTGACTTGCAACTCACAGAATATCACTTGGACGGAAATGCAACCCGTATATAATAGCAAAAGGTTTTTCTACATTATCATATAAAACAAAAAAATCCATAATTAAAAAGGCATAGGAATCAAAGTGATTATCTTCATTGTAATGACATTTGATAACATTGATTGTAATAATCTAGGAAGTCCAGTCCTTTATAGATAGGTCTCTTAACCTGTATTTCATTCATATTCTTAATTGGCACAGAATAACTGCTCTTGAGAAAAATCATGAAATTATTCATGTTTTTATTTCACTAATTCTAATATAAATGATGATTGAACTTTTTGTAGATTAAGTGCAATAATGAGATAAAATGAATGTGAAGAAATGGATTCTGAAAAAAGACTATTTTTCATTAATACTTAATCGACTGCAAATTTTGCTATCTCAAAAACTTTCTGCTCTCTGCTTCATTAAATAAGTTCTATCATTATTCAGTGTAATTATAGCTTTGGGGGAAATCTCCCAATAAAACCTTAGAAGGGAAAAAAAGAAAGCATAACAATTAATGATAAAAGCTTGGTTAATAGCTCTTGGTTTCCAGACCATCTCAGAGTTCTGATACATGTAAGTTTCTGTGGCCTATATTGATGGGTTGCATGGATGTTCATAATTGATTTAGTCAAGATAGGTAGTGTCAGAAAAGCACACAGACTTTTATCCACTTAACAATCTCCCTGTGTGTCTGAGCATTTCCTGAAGTCAAGGGCTCACTAGGCTGATTAATATCTGCTGAGTATATGGAAAACACCTGCAGCTGTCTGCTCTTGCCGGGTCTCATCTCCAAGTGTTTGTTCAAGTCCCAGTATGAGGCACTCTAGATCCATTTTCAAAACCCTCACTTTTGACCTTTTTCAACCCAACATTTTACTGAACATTTGAATTTCTGACATTACTACTTCCTGTCATACGGTGCCCAACTGGGGCTCAATGGCTTGAATTCTGTTATGAAAAAGGCACAATGTACTTTTACAGGTAATTTGTCTCCACTCTTCTTAGAATGTGATGTTCTTCTTGGTTTTCTTATATAGAGGCTGCAGGAGAATCAAAATTGACCCAGAGATGTCCTTTTAAATGCTTGGACATAGGATAGGACCGAAAAGGCTCATACTAGCATCGTCTACAACGCACACAGTCAGCCTCATGAGATCTACCAATATTCCACATATGGAATCAATGCCTACATCACCTGGCATATGGGAATAATTTAATGAAGTTTGTTGAACAAATTCTTCTCCCTGGTTTGAGCAAAGATAGGTCAAATTATTTCTGATTCCTGATTTTAGTTTTGAGGAATAAATCCATGGATTGCATATGCAACTTCCACAGAACCACACAACACAAGGCACTTTGCATTCTTGATATAATTAACTTGAATTCTCACAGCAAAGTTCTGAGGTATTGAGGAGATGTGACATTTGAAGATGAGGACATTATGACTAAGAAAGATTCATTGGTTTTTTCCACACACTTTGCCCCACCAAGGTGAAAAACTAAATGAGAACTTCTGTCCCCCACTTCATAATATTTTTCATCATGAACAGTCACCCACAAATGTAGCAGCATCTTTCTTGAAATGGGACAATGATCTTCAAGAAGAGAGCCATCTCTCAAATCCAGAATCAGATCCAGTAATGAAGGCCAGAAGATTCAGTTACCAATTAATTAAAACTCCAATTTTATGGACTGCCAGTCTTCTAGAAATACTCCTCCAAGAATATCTTCTTCAGGTAAGAGAAAGTTGTTATTAAAGAGCAAAAATTGGCATGTGTGAGTGCAAGTAAGTGAGTTGATTGTGCCTTCAGCACTCAGTGGGTCTAAAGGCAGTGGAGGACTGGATAAACTGTCCACAGGTGATCGCATGGATGCCCACTGGGCCTGCTCTTCACTCCTGACACTGTGGGTTATACACCCGAATACATAGGTAGAAAGAAATATGGAGGGGCTGATAAATAAATGACCAGTCTGAGTCTCCTTCAAGCAAATCAAGTTTGGTTCACTCCCTGCTTTCGAGCTTTGTTAGAGCTCACCTCTTCTGATTTCTTTGTTCCATTTTCTGGGGCTGCTTTCCCAACACAGTAGCAGAGTTGACTGATTGCAACTAAAATCATATGTGTTCCAGAGCCTAAAATATTTACTATCTGGCCTTTCTAGAAGACATTTGCTTATCTTTTGCTCTAAGCCATGATTAGATAACAGCAACATCAATTCTCAATATTTTTCAGAATCCCCATGTAATTCCAAGTCTTTTACAAATCTTCTCTTTGCTTCCACATTACTGCAGATTGGTTTCAGTTGTCGTGAATAAATTCCACAGTAACATAAGCTGTGAAAAGATTCAAGTTTTTTCTTCCTCACATAAAAATCCAAGGCAAGTGGTCCAGCATAGTCACTCTGCTCCAGAAAGTGTTGCAGGGCCTCAGGCATCTTTTAGGTTTCCATCTGCCATATGAAAATGTGGTTCTTAACCTCAAGTTCCAAGATGGCAGTTGGAATCCCCACTGTTCTTCCAACAGAGAAAGAAAAAATGGAAAAGAAGCACATAGATTGTTCTAAGGTGTTTGTTGAAAGCAGTCACTTTAATGCTGACCTGTGGACCCTTGACTAGAGCTCGTCATGAGTCGCTACTTATCAAGAAAAGTTGGCACTTGCAACTCTACCCAAACTAAACCCAGAGATTCTAGGACTGTAGCCCATGACTCAGAGATCTAAGGACACTTCTGCCCTGGCTTTGTTCCCTTGGTTTCTGTTCCCTCTCCACACTGAAGAGTCATTTCTGGAAAAGGCTTCCAAGCAGGTACTTGATCCCAGCAGCCTCTGTATCTCAGGGTGACCAACAGAGTGTGAACAGAGACAAAGTGGGCATGTCCATGCCAAAGTAATTCAGAAGCAGATGCACCTTCTCCACTTGGCAACCAAGTGTTGAAGATGATGGAATCACAACAGGATAAGAACCTGGATTCCTGAATTACTGATGACAGGGAAATCTGGGTAGATGAGAAACTTACATTTTGGACTTGTTGTCTACAAGAAATGAACTTCTATTTGCTTAGCCATTTAGATATTAAGGTTTTTTGCATTTCCCACAGTGCATTTGACATGATAGCATGTTTAATAACAGAGAGAAGACCAGGTCAATTTCTCACCAGAACTAAGTGCCCTTAATGCCACGCCATCGCCCTGGACGAGAGCACTCGCCTCGTTATTGCTGAGTGATAGGACACGCATGCACACGACACGGGCACGGAGCACATAGTGTTAAATTCAACCCGGGAACATTCTATTTATTTTTTCAATAATATTGTATGAAGCATGAACATTCTCGTGGATAAACTTTCTAGTTAATCTTACATGGAACTTTCTGTTCTATTCTGTGCTTTATACTCAAAGAGCGTTGTCTGTGCTGGATTGATAGACACCTCGTATATTCCAGGGAGGAGGCCCTGGATTCTTGGAGAATTTATGAAGAGAGACTTGAAGGAGAAAGCTCAACTTACAAGCAATGTGGGCCTCTCGTTCAAACTCCAAAGTGGTGGCTGCAAAGAGAACAGAAAGGCTTTCTTCAGGCTGTCATTCTAGAATATCCACACCCTGTCCTTATGACAACCTGAGCTTTTCCCACCAGCGTGGAGACCGAGGGTGCTGATAATTCTTCATGACAAGGCGAGTTTCCAGACAGAGCCTGCCCTTCAGACGTGCAAGTGTTCGATGAAAACCTGGCCCGGCCTGCCACCCAGCTCATTTCCCTCCCCCTTCTTTTATTTTTTATCTTTATAAATTAATTTATTAAGCTTGTCATCTGCTTGCCCATACAATTGAGCAAACACATACTGTGAAATAATGGCTGAGTAAAGCTATGAACACATGCAAATAATGATACCTTCTGGACAGTAACTGGGGATTTAGGGAATCTATTTTCCCTAAATGATTAGCTTTTTAGAATTTCTGTTTTCGATCCCTTGAAATTTACTCAGGAATGCATCTTCTGGTTTTTGTTTTACTTCTTCTCTGTTAGCAACACTTCCCCATCCTTGCACTTACCTCGTGTAGTTCCTAGCATTCTCCTTGGCTCCCTACTAAGAAGTTACTTTTATACACTATATTGATGTTTAGGGGTTTTTTGCCATTGTCTCTCCTCCTGGAATTTATGAGTACTTGAAACTTGAGTACTGAAACTTCCTTTTCCCCTCTTTTAACTTTCCCTACATCCTCACAGAGCTGCATACACAGTAGCAGTCCTGAGCCTTTGGGCGCAGAATGAACTAGTTGACCTCGAGTTAAGAGGAAAAGTGCAGGAGAAAATTATATCAAGTATCAGGATCACTCATCCTTAGGGAGCCCTGGGGTTACAGCAGCATGGGGTAAGCTGGGGCTGGAGGCCTGTACCTTGGGTGCAGTTACTCTTGGTGCCCAGGAAGACCTCCTTCTTAAAATGAGGGACTCAGGCCTCTCCCCACAGAAAGACCTCAGGTGCAAGTGGGATAGGGCCGCACCTTCTGCTTTATGACCCTACGTGTTTTAGTTTACTTCATTGTTTTGTTTGATGTTATATTACTTTAGCAGAGGTGAGCATGAACTCCTGAGAACAGGTGAAGGAAGCATCATAGGTGTGACAAATACCCATCTTGTCCCCCCGTGGAAGGTGGGCAGTCTCCCATCCCCTACATGTGAACGTGCCCAGTCTGTGGCCTGTGGGATGTGGAACAGGTGAGGCTGCACAGACTCACCTGGCCTCACGACTCACCCACTGGGGCGAGCAGTGCTTCTCCCTGTAATATTCTGCCTGACAAACCGGCTCAGCAGGCAGCCTGGACATAACGTCGCAATTCCTGGCCTTGGCTCATGGGAAGGAAGGTTCGGGAATCATCCAAGGGTAGCGAAAGGGAAGTTGTCCAACCCTGTGTGGGTGCCCCAGGAAGACTAGAGGACAGTGGGCTGCCGGTCCCTTTGCTACAGGGTAGCCCAGAGTGGACTGGGCTGCCTGTCTGTGGGGCCTCACCCACGCACTCACAATTCAGCTATACTGCAGGGACACAGAAAAGGGTCAATAACGGGTTTATTTACAAAAGGGGAAAGGAATAGGAAACAACCCAGGGAAAGGGAGCAGGATACAACGTAACTGGAATACCTTACCGGCTTGGCTGACTGAAAACACCTAGTCACACGATCTGGAGAGCCATTTCCCGAGAGAGCGAGAGAGACGCAATCTCACCCTATTTATCCCCCAAATGTCCCAGAATTCCTGCTAGCTCCGCCCTTGGGTCCTCCCAGTTCTCTCCCTGGTACTGCTGGGAGTTGTGGTTTCCAATCACTGGAGTAGGGGGTGGAGTCCATAAGACAGCAGAGTTCCTTTAGGACAGCCTTCCCCTTAACACCTTGGGGGCAAGATCCCACATGAACTCCTCTGGAGAGACCAGGCCTTGATGAGGGCCAGGGAGAGCCTACTTCCAAGGGAATCTGGGCGTGGGCGTCTGCCATGTGAGGGTGGCATGGCCGAGGGGCAGCCAGGGCCGCAGACCAGTCAGGCTCTGCCCACTGGGGGTTGGTTCTGAACGCCGTGAGCCCCAGAGTTTGTAACAATTTCAGGCTAAGAAATGAGGCAGAAAACATGGTGTTGGGCTTCAGATGGTCCCCCGCCCCCCCCCCTCAAACACCACAGAAGGCTGCTGCCCGGCCTTCACCCTGTGGCTCCCCACTGGGAGTGCTCTCCGCAGGTCCCACTGGCCGGTTCCCACCCTTTTCCACGCTGAGGCATCTCCATGAAAGGGGAGGCTCCCCCACTTAGCCAGTGGGTTGCTGAGTGGCCGGTGACATTACCCAGAAGCAGGAGGGCTTTGGGCAAGAAAGGAGAGAACTCTTGTTCCTGCAGCCCAGATTGCACCCTGGCACTGCTGGCAAGGTGACATGGTAGGAGAGACATGGAGGAGAGATGTGTGGAGACACTTGGAAAAGCCGTGGGCGGGAACTGTCGGGAGACCGACAGCGGCAGCTGTGATCCTGACTCATTCTTGGATTCGGCCGCTTTTTGTCCCAGCCAGGAGGTGTCTCGGTCTGTGGCGGGGTGTTGGGCCTCAGGGGCCCTGCTTCAGGCCAACCCTGTTTGAAGTGGGCACTTGACCAGGAGGGGTGGGAGATTTGGAGGTGTTTAATTGGGACACTATTATCCTCTCTTCTCTCGAAGTACACACATAACCTAATAAATCTCTTCTACACTAAACCATTGCTCTGTGTTGTGTACACAGGCAGACCCATGTAGAGCATGTAGGTTTGGGGGTCCCTAGTGCCCCTTGGCCACACACCAACCCCCTGAGGCCCACGCTGATCACACTCTTCAGTCCCAAACCTCTGCTCCCTCACTGGCACGCCCTCCAGCTCTTCTCCATGCACACAGACGTCACCTTTGTGACATAGTGATCAGCACCCGTAACATGCCACATAAATTGGTTCAAAGCCAACCTCCCCCTGCCCAGAAATGTCTGCTCTCCATGGTAGGAACTTTGTTTTGCTCACTAAGTACACGCAGGTGCCTAGAACAGTGACTGGCACGAAGTAGACCCTCAGTGTCTGTCAAGTGAGCGAACAAATGAACGAATGTTGAATGGATGAATGGATGAATGGATGGATTTATGAGGACCCTTCATCGATTTCAATTTACCTTTGAAAAACAAAAACAGGGGCTCTCCCCGGTGGCGCAACAGATTAAAGCCCTGAGCTTTGAAGCTCTCTGAAGCCACAGCCTCTCAAGTTCAATCCACCGCCAGGGAGCTGACCCACATGGCGCAGCAGACCTCTCCTGACCTGCCCGCTGCTCACAACAGCAGTGTGTTTCAGTAGATCTGTCTGTTCTGCTCCCCACTCTGTGAGAGGTGAATCCTCTCACCCACCACACCTCTGGCCTGTACCCCAGTTCTATAAGCATAAATAAATAAATCTTAAAAAAAAAAAAAGTAGGGCCACCCTGGTAGTGCAGGGGGTTGAGACGCAGCACTGTGAAGCTAGCCACAGCTACCACAGTATCAACTGGATCTCAGCCACAGAGGTAACCCTCGGGGTGCAGCAGATTTCTCCTATCTCCCCGCTGCTCCTCTCAGCAGTGTGGTTCCGTAGAGCTGCCTGTCCTGCTCCCACTCTGCCTCGGGTGAACCCTCTCCTCCTAGCACCTCCCGCCTACACCCCAGCTCTTCTATGCAAAAATACCTAAAATAAAAATTTTACAATGAAGGAATAATTCTTTTTAAAAAATTACAACAAATACTGCAGTGAAAGTGATACAAACATGGTCTCTCAATAACTTATTGTATACAACACAGGTGACTGCAAGTGACTGAACCATACTGTGATGATAGCTCTTAGTGCGAGATTGGGAGATGAAATTTTGTAGAATGTTACGGGGGTGGGGTAGAACCATTTGTCAAAGCAAGCAAGGCCATCTTCTCTTTGGATTTTGTTTGGGCTTTTTGTTTGTGTGTTTGTTTCTGGAGACAGGCTTCATAACCATAGCCAAATTAAAGTGTCCACAGGGTTAGGATTATCTCCTTCCTGTGACTTAAGCAAAAAGCGGTGCATCCCTACCCTGGGCATTCACTTCAAAGAGACATTTGAGGGAAGAGCACTTCATACTTCTCAAATGATTGACTAAGGAGTCAAGTCCTGTTTGGAGTGGAAGCTTCTTAGCCCTGGATGAAACAGACTCTGGGATCACCTTGAGATGACGTTAGGAGAAGCAAGTTAGTATGCTGGCTGTGGTCTTGGTGTTTGCAGAGAAACTGCCTGAAATCAGTGCTTAACTCCACTACTTAGTAATCGTGTGACCTGACATAAGTTTCCTCAAAGGTAAAAGGAGGCTAATAATAGAACCTATTTCATGAGACGGTTGTGGATGTGAAATGAGTTGATAAACATAAAATCTGAGAAGTAGGTGTTACTCCTTATTAATCCAGCTCCTGTTTCTAGGCTGAGCTGTAGGGGGAATTAGTGCTGATGGCCTACGTGATCTCAAAGGTGTAACTACTCCATTCCAGGCACGATGCAATTCTTGACTACTTTACCCCACAAGATAGTATGTTTTCACCATTTCAAAGATGAGGGAACTGATCTCAGTGAATTTAGAGGATTTGCCTAAATCCACTTTGATATGTGGAAACCATGTCTACCTACCTCCAAATTCCAGGTTCTTTTCACTAATTTTCATCACTGCAATTTTTGCAGAGAAATCCTTACCTGGAAAATTTGAAGATGCACGTTTTCAGGAAGAAAGAAGCTGAACAAGAGAGGGGATTAGCCGTAAACCAACCAACCACAACCTACAGATAACAATCAAAAACCGTGATCTACGATCACTGTCATGCCTGAAATCTAAGGCCTGTCAAAAGCAAACCTCAACTGCATGAACATATTGTAAAATTTTCTGAGCACTCTCTACAACCTGTCAGCCCAGCAGATAAGACAGCAAAGCCACCTTCACACACTAAAGTCAGAACAGGCTCTATCCGGTAGCCTATGCAGGGCAGAGAAAATCTGCCCTTTTCATCCCCACTGATGATCAGGTGGCCAGCTAAAGAAGATTTGCCCACAGGTACCCACCTTTTGCATCTCTGTAGCATGTTCTTTAGAGAGGAAGCGTATCTTTAAGTCAAGACAACTTTGAGCTAAAAGCCCTTCCTGTCAAGAATTTACATTCTCAATGTCAATGACTCACTGTTTCTACCTATAGAAACTAAATTCACACTTGTGCTTATTGGAACAGCTCTTGCAGAGTAAAACCTGCCTGGCTGCTTGCCAGGAATCCTCACTTTGATTAGCAAACACTCTTTGCCTGTTATCACTGAGATTTTACTTCAGGTAAAAACTAGAAAAAAAATAGCAGAATAGTCCATCTCTCCAGACCGCTGGCCTTCAGCTTTGCCTTCCTCACTCCCAGTCCAGTCTGCAGTCTTGCTGGGAACTCACAGAAGTTGATACCTCAGTCACCTTGAACAACTGCTCAGAGATCCCAACTGCTCCTGAACCCCATCTAGCCAAAGAAAGAAAAATCTCCTCTTTTCAAGAGCTGGGAACTTCGACTTAGGGTCCCAGTGTCTGTGTGGTCTAACAGGAGGTTTCCTTGGCTCATGAAAGAGAGACTCTAGCCCATGGCTCCTCCTCTAAGTGGTGGGGAGACACCCGTATGTCCATGGTCCTGTGTCCTGTGAGCTGGTCAGAGAAACAGAAGCAGCACCCTCCAGTGTAAACGAGGGCTGCATTGGGTCTCCGCCCAGGAAGCAGACATCTGATGGAGAATGAATGAGAGACCATACCACTGAGCTCCAAGTGGGGAGAAGCATTTAAAATGTGGCCCTAATTTCTCCGCAGAAAAAAAAGACACGTTCAGGGTCATTCTAAAATAGATTTCACAAAGACATCTGTTCCAGTTACAGCTTCACTCAACCAAATGAGTCTTTTGGGTTTCCTGTTCAGCTGATCAAAGGATGTTTGCGTGCAGAATAATATATTTTAGTAACAAATGCCCTGCAGGTCTGCAAGTATTAAATTAGAGGTGGAACAGGTGGGGGTGGGGGAGGGAAGGCCTGTGGCTGAGCTTTGGCCTCTCTGTGCTGGTGCAGGTGGTTAGGGGACCTAATGAGGCTAGGAGATGACTCACCAGCCTGAGAGCATTTGCTCAGAGCTCAGGGTCAACCAGGGACTGGAAGATTCCTTCCAGAAGTGAAAAGCAGAAGCCTCTGGAGCCTTACTTGCATTGCAGGGACGCTTTAGACAAGCAGAAACTGGCTCGACAGGACCTTGAATTTATATTCTCCAAAGAAAAACTTTATAGCCGCTCACTAGAGATGGTTCCAGGGATTTCTAATAAGACGCAGGGAATTCAGAAATTCTGGGTATTCCCTTGACAGTTGGAGTTCTTTCGTGTCATGTGCTGTTTTGATCTGAAATGGCTCCTACACAGACATATGCACAGAACTGGGGACCTGCCTGTCCTCGGCAACCTGCACACCCTGGCTGTGTGCTACAAGCCAACCCTCCACCTGGTAACATCAAATGCCCAACTGGCATTTGTTTTGTTGTTGTTGTTGATTGTTTTTCTTTTTTAAGCAGTCCTGCTTATTTTTTCACAGTATAGGATTTCTCCCCTCAGATGTGGTCACTATACTGTTCCCACCACCAACACACCATAGTCTCCACCATACTCCATTGTGTTCTCATTCCCCCCACCCCATTTTCTGCTCTCTCCCTCTCCCTTCTGCACCCCTTCCCTTGTTAAAGTTTCAGATCTATTGTTTGCATTCAAGGGCAAATTATAGATCTCAGGGGGGAAATGCAGTATTCGGATGAGAACGAGCAGTTACAGAACCACGTTCGTCCTAAAAGACACTGCTCCCCCTCTGAGGGTGGAAATGGCTTGAGTTGTTCATCCCCAACAGAATCTGCTCAGACCTGCCTGCCCCTCACTGAGGGGCCCTCTCTGCAGGCCCTGACATGTGAGTCCCACTCCCTCAAACTCCCACTCTGTGTTCTTTTCCTCTTGCCTTCAGATCATTACTTCCAGGCTTTTCTTGCAGGCGCTTCTTTCTTTGCATCACTTATAACTGGCAAGCATGTGGACATCTGTCTGGACTCTGCCGTGTGTCCTCTGCATGTCATGGGATCTCATCTACTCCCCTGGCTCCAGTGTCTGTCTCTAACCACCTCCCCTCATCACTACACTGCAGATCTGTCTCTCCCAAGAGTCAGGGAGCCGACATGGGGGTGAGGCACAGCCCCACCATAGGCCCTTTGACTAATTTTGCTGTTATCCTGCCTTCCCATCACCCGCTAAGTAAAATAATAAAGAAAACTGACTGGCCATCCTCACTCTTTCTCTTGTGACCCCAATAAATGGGCTGATTTCCTTCTGTTTTCTTTAACATTTTGTAAAATGAAAATCTAATCACATTCGCTGATACTTTGTGCTCTTTGAGTCTTCTGGGTTTCAGGGGAGGTGGTCATTTCCAGAAGGGTCCACAATCAGGGCCCCTATACTCTGGCCCCTGCATTATTCTTGATGGTGCTGTGCTGAGTCAAGCAAAACTATTTCTATTTCTTCCAAGTCGCAGTTTTCTTTGTTTTCCCTGCTGCCTACAGCTATTCGCATCCACTCGGCCAGGGCCATTCCCTCCATCCTAAGTCCCCAGGCCTTCTCAGGGAGAATGAGTCTCTTCTACCTCCCTCCTAAGCCCTGTCTCCCAGCGTGAAGTCGGTCAAACTACATTGCACCTGGTATTCATCTGTGGCTTCAGCACATTCTGACTGTGTGATCTTGACTAAGAATTTCTATTTGCCTCACTTTGGCCATAAAATGGCTTCGCACCGCCTATTTCAAGGGGTTGTGCTCAAGAGGAAATGAGCTGGCGTGGTGAAAGCCCTGAGGACAGCATCTGCCACGGTGACTGGCACACAGTAGGTTCTCTGCGAGTGTGAGACTGAAGAGATGAAATAAGTAAATGGATACTAACCACCTTTGTCCACTGGGTATTGATTCATGAAACCTACCTTTGTGAGGTATCACAGACCTGGTGGCTTAAACGCCAGAAATTTATTGTCTCATTCTAATTCTAGAGTCTGGAAGTCTCGGGTCAAGCTGTCAGCAGGGATGTTTTCTCCTTGGCGAGCACAGTCAGTTTCCTGTCCCCCGGCACCCTTGCCGCCCCCCACCCCCGTGCTCACGTGGTCTCCCTTCAGATCCTAAGTCCTGTCCTAATCTCTTCTTGAGACACTACTCATCTCGGATTATGGGCCACCCTAGTGACCTCATCTACCCTGAATACTTCCCCAATCCTACTGCCAGATGTAGTCACGTGCTGAGGCGCTGAGGCTATGATCCCAGTGGATACACAGGGTGTAGACACAGCTCAGGGCACACAGGTCCACGTATCTCAACTTCAATAGACGCGTTGTTGTAATCCTTTAAGAAATAAATAAGAAGAATGTGGAATGTCCTGGTAACTGCAGAAATTGAATGACGATATCTCAAGAGCATAGGAATGTCTCTGGTATCTGGAATAAATCCCACTGCCCCTCCAGGCCTTAGCATTTCACCTCATAAAGAGAGGTGATGGTGAGTTGAGTTCCTTCCAGCTCCGACTCTCTTGATTCTCTGTATGACAAATACACACCCAAAAAGCAAGTTCGAAACTATCTCCGCCTGCACAAACCACCGGCACCCTCTGAGCCACACCTGGCCCCTGTTGACTCACGAGGTCCCAGGACCTTGCTTCACCTGTTTAGACATTACAGTAAGTCTGAAATATTTTTCATATTACAATTTCATATTTCATTTGCACTTTCATTTTGCTGTGAAGTTTCATCTCCAGCGTAAACCCACCATGAAAATTTTGTCCGAATACAGAAATCAGAACAGAATAACCCTCAAGGGCAAGGCTGCTGGCAAGGAAGCGGCAGCAGGCCCAGCCTGGTGTGCAAATGTGCTCCAGCCCCTCATCAGGCGTCCAGGCAAGGACGCCCGGGTACGTGAGCCAATGTGGGCATTCACTGTCTGTGAGTCGTCCCCCAATAAAAACAAGAGTCACTCCCCAGAATACACTGCTTGGGAAACAGTCATTTGAGGGGGTGATGACCCCTCAGTTTTTCCTCTGAGGAAATGATCCTGTATCATTTGAAAAGTGAATTTTGTACCGCTTAGAATCTGAAATACCGGGAGTGAGGAGACTAAATCTTTCCAGAATTCTTTCTCCGCATATAATGTCTCAAGAAAATAGGAAGAAAGAAGACGGTCTAAACACGCTGTAAAGGGCAAGATCTTGGGTCTGACTAACCCCAACATCCAGAGGGCAGAGGGATGAGATCCTCACATGAGACACTGTGGCTGTGGAGAGCGGTTGCGGGAGGCAAGTCCCAGTTTCCATGGCGACGCGCTCCTGAAATTTGGGTCTCTGCACTTGTTCTGCGGATTCCTTATGCGGCAATTACTGGACACTCGGAAGCTGGTGCAAACTCCCTCTTCTCCTTATGTCCCCTAAATAAGGACAATAAAAACACATGTATGTCAGCAATTAGCACTTCTTTCAGAAGGGATGCTGTGTTTTTCCCTCAGGAATGGAACCTTGGGGTCACACAAAAGCCTGTCCACCTCATGCCTGGCATCTTTGCTATCAGAAATAGGGAGCAGGTCAATGATTACTGGAGATTCCAGTGGTGTTTCAGTGTGAAGATCCTAGTTTTAATAATTCGCCATCGTTTTAAAGGGGTTAAACACCAGGGGAACTGGGTACAGGAAAAACCATGGTCTCTCTCTAATTCCATGAGAATCTTCAATTACCTCAAAGTAAAATCATTAATGAGAAAACGGAAGGGAAGAGAAAAAAGGAGGTTGGCTCTGGCTGGACCTCTGGGATCCTGGCTGTGAGGTGAGGAGGAAGGGCCCACCAGGGCGCAGAAGACGCTACCCTGCCTGTCATCAAAGGCTCTGGGCTTGAATCCTTGCAAGAAGGACGGTGTGGCACAGGGGACATTAAAGCCCTTTCAACCCAGGGGTGTGGGGTGGAGATGGAAATATCGCGTGTTAGGTCAAAGAGGTCTATGCTTCCCCTCTTTGTCAGGAACAACCGTGAACACGAAAGCATGAGGAGTCTCCTCAAGAGTTCCAGAAGCTGTTAGCTGATGGACGTTACGAGCAGAAAATCTAGAAAGGAGGAACCACGCAGGGCCGGAGCTGGAGGACTGGAGGCGGTGGGGATGGGGGCCAGCGGGGGGAACAGGGGGCAGCGGGATTAACATGGTAGTCCCCCCCTCCACCATTTCCCCCCACCCAAGCCAGTTTCAGATGCTACAGAGAGTATCCAAGGCTCAGACCAGAGGTGAGATAAGGAGATGGAATCCTAGTGAATCCCTGGTCCTTAGAAATCATTCTCATCCTGCCCTAGAAGTAATTAGGGTGCCAAAAATTAACAGCCCCACAAAGGAGCGAGCCCCTCCCGGGAATAGAAGCCAGTTTCTGCACTGGCTCAGGGCAGCGGCTCCTGCCCAGCCCGGATCTTGGCTTCTCTTCACTGACTTTCTCCCTTTGCAAAACGGCAGAGGCAGCTCCTCCCAAGGCCAGCAGGCCTCTCTCTTAGCAGACCTGTCCCTTCCCTTTCAGGGGGCAGCTCCGTCTGCCGGCCTGTGCCTGGGCAAGCAGCCTTCACCCTCCCCTCTCCCTCTGGGTTGTGATAAGTCTGCCCCTGCTATAACCAACACCTGGCAGAGAAACTCGCCTGGGAAACCCACTGGTGCCGCTGAAAGGGGAACACTGGCGAAACTTCCCAGGGTGAGCCCAGGGACCCCACTCCCAACTCAGACGTCTACCCCTGCAGAGCCCTGCCGGCCTTGAGTCTCAGGGTGTGAGGGGGGAGCAGAAGCCTGAACTGTTTCTTTCCGAGTCACCTTGTTGAGCGACACGGGCCGCCGATTTGTGAGAGATGCCAGCAGGGAAGGAGCAGATGGTACCCAGGGACCAGAACCCCAGCTCATACACAGACACGCTTGGTCAGGAGGAGCTGGGGAGCATCTGGGTGGTGAGCATGGGTGGGCAGGGAGGAGGGGAAGAAGATGCACAAAGTCTATACCTCTACAACCCCACCCTTTGCATCCTTTATAATAAAATCTGCAATCAAAAGTGGGGAGTTTTCCACTGGAGGTTGAGGGGAACCTCTAAATTTACGACCAGCAAGTCAGAAATGTAGGAGGCCTGGGAGGGCCCCCAAAGCATAGATGACTTCTGAAGTGAAGGTAGATGTATGAAGGTCTAAGCCTTTGACTTTTGGAGTCTGTGCTAACTCCAGCCTCAGAATAGAATTGCAATACTCCAGTGGATGAAACAGACTGGGGCCCTAACCCAACTTGCAGCAGTCGACATTCTTCTCAGCAAGTCAAGGGTTCTCCTCCCAGTTTTCATTTCCACCCTAATATCTCTGATTCACTTGGCAATTCAGTTACTTAACTGAAGACCCCTTCCACAAGGCTGGGGCCACTTTTGGGAAAGGACCACGGGGCACATTCAGATTTCCTGCAAACCGAAGTCTTTACAATTCGTGGAGGGGGCCTCTTTGCATTCATGTGTGTTGCACAATCCGTGACCATGTGATCACGCTAAGACCCTCCTTCATGAGGGCCCTGCCACTTAAGCCTCATTAACTTCACAGCAAATCCGCTTCTGGCATCTAATTCCTCCTAACATCTGGTTCACAGTGGACACGCAGAATTCATTTAGCAGATGAATGAAAGAGCCCTAGTGTGGTCGCAAACACAGACAGGAGGAACAGAGAGGCATTTCTTAACCTGGTCTTTCAAAGATGATTTGCTTCCTTCTGTTTAGACGACCAGCTTCTTTTTCTTCCCCTCTAGGGATTAACCTGACTTGCTATTTCTGCTTGAGTCCTACAAGTGGGACTTGGGGGGATTTAAAGGCTGTGATTATGGGGTCTGAACCGGAGGAAGCTAGTGAAGCTGGTCAGCTGCTATTTGCAACCAGATTATAAAAATCCCCTGAGGAACTTGTGTTTTCAGTTCAATGTTAAATCACAAGAGAACTAAAGAAACAGAAAAATGCAAATTCAGGGCACAGCTTAAGTATAGGGGGATTTAAGTGCTGTGTCTCAGAGCTAAAAGCTTTCACACCATGGAGAATGGCAGGCTTGAGTCTGCCCTGGCATTTGCTGGGGCTTTATAGAAAGAGCATTATGGGCCTTTCCACGTCATTCCACACTGAGAAACGTGGTGTACAGCATTCCATGCTTCTGCCAGAGTAAATTCTGGAACTCTGAATTCCTCTTAAATTCCCTCTCTCCTGCCTGCTGCAGCTGATCTGGAAGGTCCTCTAACACTGATGCCACATGAGCAGGGTGCTAGACGGGGGTCACGCCCCCCCTGAGTCCTATTACCCACAGTGCCTTTTAGGCCTGAAGCACCACCGACATCTCTCCCAGCCAGAAGCACCACCCACATTCTCCCAGCCTCAGCTGACCCACGATTCCCAGAAGTCAACGGCTCCCACATGAAGCCACATCCTCAGCACCACTTCAAGCCAGTTTGGAATAAAATACTCCCATTCTCATGTCAGGGTGGTGAAGAGTGAGACCCAAAAAGTGACCTGGAGTCCCTCTCCTGGGCAGAACACCCTGCGTGTGGCCGAATACAAAGGGGTGTGTCTGGAAGGTTGCGTCGCTTAGGAGCACCCCAAACTGGCAAGGCTCACTAACCTGCTGTAAGAGGCCCACGGAGGTGCCAGCCATCCCGAAGGAATGCAGCTGGGTTTGAAGCCAGTTCAAAGCGAGTGGGGAGTTCAGGTGGTAAAATAAAGCAATCCGGTACAAGACAGGGACCGGCTCCCTAGAGCAGCGGGGGTCCGCTGCCCCACACTCCTAGGCAGTCCTGGGTCCTGACTCCTGGAGTCTCTGAGCCGTCAAGCAGTTCCTCAGGCCCAGAAGGAGAAGCTCCTTCCTTTCTTGCCACTGCACCTCCTGCCACTTGCTCGGGGTCACCCAGAGCGCAGATGGCCGTGCTCCCCATTCATACCACAATGGCTAGCTGAGTGTCAGTGAGGTTCACAAGGCTGTGAAGTCACCCCGCATGTCTCAGCTCAGTAAGTCACCCCATTCCATGTTCAGGGAACTTCCGGCTCCTGAGCACAGGGAGAATTCTAAATACACAGATACAGGCGGTGCGGGCCTCGCACCCTGCTCAACAAACAAAAGGGGGAAATGGCCACGGGTGTGGGGTGCTCACCATGTGAGTTTTAGAACACCTAAAAAGCCGTTTATTCTATAAATTCCCGTGTGCCTGCTGATGTTGGCCCTGTGCCCTCAGGTGCTGGAGCGGAGTTCTAAGCTTCTTGGGAGATCCAAAGGGCATTACGCTATCACAGGTGGGGGCTGACCACCAAGCACCGGAAGTAAGGCGAGGACGCACGGAAGTAAAGTGAGGACGCACCGGAAGTAAGGCGAGGACGCACGGAAGTAAAGTGAGGACGCACCGGAA
>NW_004567121.1:36573266-36582297 GCF_000260355.1 Condylura cristata
GCACCGGAAGTAAGGCGAGGACGCACGGAAGTAAAGTGAGGACGCACCGGAAGTAAGGCGAGGACGCACGGAAGTAAAGTGAGGACGCACCGGAAGTAAGGTGAGGACGCACCAGATTCGAGGTGGGGAAAGGGAGGGTGGCAGCAGAGTCTGGCCAGGGGAGCCGCCTGGCGGTGACCCTGTGCGCGCCTAGGCCCAGACCCGTGCTGTGCCACAAGGCGGTGCACACGTTACCTTCGCCGTGTCTCCTGTCTGCTGCCCTCCCCA
Organism: Condylura cristata; assembly: GCF_000260355.1. NCBI lineage: Eukaryota > Metazoa > Chordata > Mammalia > Eulipotyphla > Talpidae > Condylura > Condylura cristata. The sequence goes on from NW_004567121.1 coordinate 36,573,534, forward strand.
CAGTGTGAATGCCTGTGAATGCAATTTTGCTCACTGAAAATCCCAAGCCCTGTGGCTGCGCCTGGCACATGGTACCAGTCCACGTTCAGTAAAGTCTGCTCCGAGGCCTGGCTCGCCGCTCAGCAGCTGGGGCTGCGACGAAAGGCAGTGTTGGGCCCTCTTGCCCGCGAAGCCTGCCCTTTATGTTCTTCGGCAGGCTGGGCAGATTTGGGAAGAGCAAGTAAACATGAACACATGGCCGTCATATGCTTCCGACGGGCCTTTGGCGATTCCCATGAGGACCCAGCCCCTCGCTCCCCCACCCGCCCCACGCATCTCTTCCGGGGCAGGACAAGGCCTTTGACAAGTTGGGTCTGATGGGAGCCCGGCACGAGGCGTGTGAGGACAACCAGTGCGTGGAGCAGCCATAGAAATATTTATCCCGAGTTTCCTACATGTCAGGCTATGACAGCTCGCCTTCTGTCTCAAAACTATGTTCATGTCAATAAATCTGCTAAACTCCTCCACCAGCCTCCTCGCTCTTCCCACGGCGGCGAAGCTGTGAAGAATGGCTGTTCTGTCTTGAAAAAAGCGAGCGCTGCTCCCCGGGGCACATTTGCAGTGCACCTAGGAGGGAGCCAGTCTGGCGGGCTCCTGCCTGTGCCCGAGGATAGACGCTGGCCCCGCGGCACCCCACAACCGCGGGCGTTTGGGGGTGCGGGCAGGGACATGAGACCGGCATGGCGGATGGGGAGGGCTGTGCCAAGTTTGCAGCGGTGGTACTGTGGGCATGTGCGATGAGCGTGCTGTGTTCTGTATGGGGGGTGTGTGTATCTGTTGCACGGGGTCTGGGTATAGTGCATGTGTGTGTAACATATGTGTGGTGTGTGTTGATTATGTGTGCGTGACCTCATGTGTGTTCTGTGCATGTGTGTGTCTGCATTGTATGATGTGTATGTGCAGTTTGTGTGTGATCTCTGTGCACGTATGTGGTGCGGGAGGTGTGGTGTGTGTATCTACATGTGGGGTATATGGTGTGTGAGGAGTGTGTGCACAGTGTGTGGGCGGCATGTGGATGTGTGGCGTGTACATGGTGTGATATGTGTGTGGGGCTGCTGTGTGTATGGTGTGATGTGTATACAGTGTGACGTGTGTATACAGTGTGGTGTGTATGCGGTGTGATGCGTATACGGTGTGAAATGTACACGGTGTGACGTGTATACAATGTGGCATGTATATGGTGTGCATCTGACCACGGCCAGCCAACACATTTTCTTTTCTTATTTTCCTCTCTGAATTCTCTCTGTCTATCTGTCTGTCTGTCTCTCTCTCTCTCTCTCAATAATAAGCCCTTTCTGCTTCTCTCTGTGTGTCTGCTTCTGGGTCTTACCCACTATTCTGAAGGGCATGGAAAAGGACTCCCAAAATGGTCATTTCCTTTCCTCCAGTTACGCGACTTAGATCCCAGGCTCCTGCCTCCCTTGGGAGATGTAAAGGGAGGTTAGCAGGTTGACCTGAAACTAAAACATAGAATAAGCAAACAAACACAAATATGACTGCAGACATAACAAAATGACTTCTCTAATAAAGCAATGAGGAATGTAAAAAGTATTTTTTTTTTAGATTTATTTATTTGTGCATACAGAACTGGGGTACAGGCCAGAGGCTCAGGGGCGGTGAGAGGCTTCACCAGAGACAGAGGGGGGAACAGAACAGGCAGATGGATGAAGTACACTGCTGAGGGGAGCAGCGGGCAGGTCAGGAGAGGTCTGCCACACCATGTGGTCACCTCCGGGGCAGGCGGGGATCGAACTCATGTGGAAGCGGCTTTAGATTCTCAGTGCTGTGCTTTAACCCGCTGCGCCACCAGGGAGGGCCCGTAAAAAGTATTTTTAACTGGATGAAAACTTAAAGCATGTTTAAATGTATGGGATACAGCTCACACATAGTTTAGAGTCAGATTTACAACATTAAAACCTAGCAGGTACCTGTATCAATAATGTAAGCCTCTATATTAAGAGAGACAAAGAAGAACAAATTAAACACAAGCGAACAGAAGGAAGATTAAGGTGGAAATCAATGAGACGACACTGAAAATGATAACAGAGAACAATAAAAACAAAGTTGTATTTGAACAAGATCAGTAAGAAGGAAGAGTCCTCAGCTAAACTGACACGGAAAATAAGAAAAAGAAACCAGTTACCAAACTAGAAACGTGAGTATACACATGTTCATCACAAAGATTGTAAGGGAATGCTATGAATAATTTTCCACTAACAATTAAATTACTTAAATGAAATATGTACATGACTAAAAAGACAAAAATTACCCCAAAATACACTCAATAAATATTTGAATTATGTATCAGTAAGCAAACTGAATTAAAATTACAAATGTTTGTACAAAGAAAAGCCCAAGCCCAGAAGACATCACTGATAAATCAGCTACTTAAAGAAGAAATACAAATCTTCACAAATTTTCATAGACAACAGATGAAGAGGAGTTATTTTCCAGCTCATTTGACAAAAAACTTAACTATTCAGGTTTAAATCAAACAAGTGGCAAAGAAAATTCTAAAACCACTAGCCCTTTAAGGAAACTTCTTCAACCTATTAAAGGGTATTTGTGAAGAAACTTATACCACCAACATCCCATTTAAATGGTGAAAGTCTGTGTGCTTTCTCCCTAGACAATAACTGGATACAAGATGACCACTTACACACTTCTATTTAGCATTGAACAGAAAGAAAAATAGAAGGAAAAAAGAAAGGGAGGGAGGAGAGAAGAAGGAGAAAGTGAGAAGGAAGAAGTTGGAAAAGGAAATCTGGAAGGAAGGAAGGAAGGAAGGAAGGAATGATGGAAGGAAAGAAGGGAGGGAGGGAGAGAGAGAGGGAGGGAGGGAGGGTAAAGCTGGGAGGGAGGAGAATTGGAAAAGAAGTGAAATCATCTTTATCCACTTACAACACAATCCCGTATGTAAAAATTTCTGAGGAATCCACAACAAAACTACCATAAACAATAAGTGAGCTGAGCAAGTTTACAGTATCTACTGTGGATGAACGAACCCAAAATGCAATAAAGAAAATAATATAATTCACAATAACATCAAAAGGAATAAAATACTTAGGACAAAAATTCTAACACACATGACGTGTACTCAAAAACTGCAAAACAGCACTGGGAGAAAGTAAAACTCTAAATGAGTGGAAAGACATTCCATGTTCATGGAGTAGAGGAAAGGTGGGATTTGTCCCTCAATCTACAGAAACAACACTCTAGCAGACTTCCTAATCAAAATTGACTCGCACACCTACATTTCTATGGAAATATTTGCCAGAACCATGAAAAGAGTGTTGAAGAACACCAGCTAGTTTCAAAATGTTCTATAACACAACAGTGATCAGCTAGCGTGCTGTTAGAGACAAGACAGGCATATTGATCAACACAGTGAAATTATGTGTCTAGAAATAAACCTTTGCATTTATGATGAATCAATTTTCAATAAAGATGCCCAAGTAACTTGATGGTGAAAGCATGATCTTTACAACAAATGGTGCAGGGAAAATTGACAATGGGTATAAAAAAGTAAAACAACAGCAGCAAAAACTGAGTTACATCATACATGCATACACAAATAACTTCAAATGGTTCACATACTAAACAAAAGTGAGAAGATAACAAAACACTTAAGGAGAAAAATCTTTGTGACCGTGGGTTAAGCAAAGAGTTCTTAGACGCAATAGCAATCACATAATACAAAACTGGAAAAAAAGTATGATAAATTGGACCTCATTATATTGACAAATGTTTGTACTTAAAAAACACCTTTAAGAAAATGAAACAAGTCTGATCTTGGGGAAAAAGATTTCCAAGTTATGTATCTGAAGTCTATGAAAAGGTATTTATCGTCAGTGATTAGGAAAACTCCCAATAATAAAAAGTGTTAACAAAGATGTGGAATAAATGGGACCCCTGCATGTTGCAAGGGAAAATACAAAACAGTACAGCCTCTTTGCAAAAACAGTTGGGAAGTTTCTTAAAATGTTTGCTTAAATGTAAACTTACCATGAAACCTAGCAACTCTACTTCTAAGAATCTACCCAAAGAAAGCAAAATCAACATCCACACAAAGACTCACACGTAGACCTTGATAGTACCATTATCTATAGTAGCCCGACCTGAAAACACACAAATTGTTCATCTCACAGTGAACAGACAAAGAAATGTAGAAAGTTGTGAGAGAATACTACTCAGCCAGGAAAAAGCAAAGAAACCAATATCTGCTGCCAGGGATGAACCTCAAAAAAATGCAAAGACAACATGAGAGACTACAAATGACACTGTTCCTTTATAGGAAACGTCCAAAAGAAAATCTAGAATATGGAAAGCAAGTCCGTTTTTGCTGGAGCTAGGAGTAGGAGTGGGAATTGACTGCAAACAGGCTGGAGGAAATTTTAGAAGGTGATGGAAGTGTTTTAAAATTGGATTTGGGTATTGATTGCACCACTCTATAAATTTTCTAAAATACTAATTGTACACTTACACCAGGTGAAGTTTATGGGTTGTTAATTTAAAGAAAGCTTTAAAAAGACAGATTGAAAGAAACAAGAACAAAAAGCTCTTGAACACAGCTAAGCTGAGTGTACAGGTCTTTAACAGACCGTGTGACTGAGACTCTGACTCCCAGCTAATTTCAGTCTGTGCTGCAAGGTCTGAGACTTTCCAGCTCTGAGAAACCCCTGCTTAACTCCTTCAAACATTTGGCTCCATTTGCTAAGCAATGCTCCCCTCTTTTATTCAATGCAAAATTTACACATTCCCAGGACCGGCTCTGCCTCCTTTTCTGTTTCCACTTACAAGCTGAGCTTGCAGGAGAGTTCTTTTCTTTTATAAGATTCATGGATGAAACTAGGTGTTCTGAACCCAACTTCACAAGAAGATGATGCTCTGGTATTTCCAGGTAAGACATTTTTCTTGACAATAGCAAAGTCACGTTCTCCATTTCTGAGTGCCCTCCAGGCAGGGACATATTAGCGTGACAGTTACCTGGACACTGAGTTCGAATTCAGGTTGACAGTGGCTCCTTGAACATGGATTCTGCCAGAATTGCAGCTTTGGGGAATCAAAGACCCTCTGTCCAGTTCTCACTCCGATTTTGTAGACAGGTCTGTTTTCTGGAGTGTGGTCTCCCTGACGGTGGTTCTGTCCGTCGTCTTTTCAGCCTCAGGTCCTAAAACTGCCTATGCGGAGAGTCTGATCTGGAAGCTGCAGGAAGACGACAGGCCGGTGCAGGGTTTGTGTCTAACTTCCTGCAACTCTATGAGCCTCTCAGAGGGAAAAGTACACTGTCTTCTTCCCAGTGTCACGCCCTGGGCTGCATGGTGGCAAGAATGGATCCTGTGCCCCAACTCAAGTCGCAGAAAATGGTCTAGAATAAGAAATGGCTTTTGTGTAAATCAGAGTCAGCTGCTCCCTACAGCTCCCCCTTCTGCCTCCTAGAGCTGCGAGCCTTCAGGAGGCGGCCAGTGCACTCTCCATTCCTCCAAAATCCACACCAAGGCTTGCTCATCCTAGCTACTGCCACGATGATTCCAAATTAACTCTTCTCTGCTCTTAGCTCCTCGTGTGCTTTCCCTGCCTCTGGGGCAAAGTCTGGATAACCACACCTGGCATCAGCCCTGTCATCTGCCCTTTGACTGCACTTCAGGGCTCCTGCTGCCACAGGCCAGGGTCAAATGTCTCGCCTGTCCCTGTAGGAGCCGCCGTTGTCCACAGGCAGGGTCCAGGGCGCTGAGCTTCTCCTGTGCCCACTGCTCTTCTGAATATGCCTGCTCTTTCTTCAAGGCCCAGCAGCAAAATCTCTGAAAACTTTCCAAACTGCTCTATACCCAGGAGTTTGTGACTTCCTTCTCTTTTTCCTGTGGAACTTCACAGAAACCCCCTCAAAGCATTTCTGCGCCAGTGTGATAGAATTGCTCAGATGTCAGCACCCCAAAGACCACATACCTCTCCAGATCTGGCACTTCCTCGTGTTTCTCTGTTGCTGTTGGTTTAGATAGGACAGGAAGACTAGGAACGAATTAGTAACAGGCCACAAAGAAAGCAGGGTGGGAGGAGAGAGGCAGAGGCGAAATGCGAAACGGAGAGGGTTTGGGACAAAGGTCTACAGAAGACCTGGGCAGAAGGTACAGCTGCCCAGAAAGACTTTGAGCCCGACTTTGAGAAATACCCCGAACCCCCAAGTCGGGTCTGAAGCAGGTGGGAGTCCAGTGGGCAGGGAAAGTTTTTCGAAGTGATCCACTGTTAGTCACTGGCAAGATCCTCGTGTGAAGGTCTCTGGGGAAAGAACTAGAAAACCCCAGTGATCCAAACTTGAAGTGTAAACAGAGGACGACAGTTCAATGAAGAACTCAGAAGAAAAATTTAGAGGGTGTTTCTGAAAGCCGTCAAGGAGGAAGGCTGCTTCTCAAGCACATTTTACTGGAAACCAGCCAGCCAGTCACCACCCCAGGGAAGACACCGTGGCCTTTCATCCCCTACCTGTTTTCTTCCATCTTTGCCCCTATGTTCAGAATTAACCGAGATCCCCAATTCACCAGCCTGCAGGAGCTTCTGAAATCGAACTTTTTTTTTTTTTTTTGCTTCTCCCTCTTCTTCCATAGAATGAAGTTTTTCCAAATCTGTTGAGTGTAATTACCACTTGTCTATCAGTGCTCCAGATTCCCCCAGTCCTGCTGTACGCGCCTCTCCCATCCCTCCCTTCTCACGGTTAATGTCACTTTAATGGCGCTACGTGGAGTCTGGAGGTAAACGTCTGTGTTCAAAATGCCACGTGTAAGGGGAACTCGGGTTTTTTTCCTCAGTATTTCATAAGACCAGCTGGTCTATCTCAAACACTGAGTGTTTTTCTTAAAATGATTGCAAGTTTGGTTCTGAGATGACTGTAGAAACTCCTGAAGGTAGAATTAGTCACGCTAGGAACACTTGCTGTCCAAGCCAGCAACTAAGGTGCGGATACTCCATAAACAACTGATCACCGGAGACTGGCGGCCGCCAATAACCTTCTTGCCACATCCCGGCAAACAGACAACATCCACGCTCGGATCTTGAGAAAAGATGGCTGCTACTGCGGAAGTGGCAGCGGCCATGTTTGGCCCATGGGGCTTTGCGGTCGCGAATGTTTGTGCTGCGGATGGGCGACCTCGGTGGCTTAGATGAAACTATCAGCTCATTACTAAGCCCTCTTAGCAGTCACAGGAAAGGGGATCAAAAACTGTCCTAATTATTGCCACTAATAGAGGCCACAAAAAGAGGTGTCTGGAGTCCATATTTTTTACCATATTTTGTGCATCAGCAACCAGAGGATCTTCCCTTGTAGGAGCTACGAGCCATGCCTAGTCTGTGGTTACCCTCCAGGTTGGGATTCCTGGCACGTTGTGTCCATAAGAGAGCAGCGCTCATCCCCAAGGCCAGGTCTGGATGAAGGGGAGATGTGTAATGGGCCAGGTATCTCCGCTGGGCCACTCAGAAGAATCCAAGTCTCTTCCGCCCACATGGGTGGTGGGGAGGACTTCTGTGGCAACATTTTGGACAGGAAACTTCAGACCTTGGCTGAATTATCTGGGCAAGGGGTGAGGGTTGTCTCATCTGGCTGGTGAGGAGAAAAGACAGATTCTGTGGCCTCACCTCATACTAAAAAACACAAGGAAGTACGTCAGTGAGCAGAGCGCTGGGAAACTTTCCCCCAGCTGGAGGTGTGTTGGAATGGAATGAGACATCTCAGGGAGTCCAGCACAGAAGCAGGGAGGGGGGAGCCCTCAGGTGCTTGGATTCAAAGGCAGCAGAAGGAAGCTCTCGGACCAGCAAGCACCGAGGCTTCTGGCTCAAACAATCCCCTGGGCCCTGAAGCCGGTAAGCAGGGTAAGACTCAAAAATGTTTCTTTGGCCATTGCATTCTTGTTTTTTCTCCAAACAGCATTTAGGAAGTTTGGTATATTTTCAGCACTTCTGACAGGAGAGAATATACAGAGGTTGAAGAGCTGGGTGCTGTGGCTCCAGCCGGATGCTAGGAGCTATAGTCAGATGGAGGGACCAGAAGAGGCTGACCAGAAGAGGCTGAACTGAGAGTTGGAGCTGGGGGGCAGGGGGCAGGGGGCAGGCATCAGACCCTCTCACTGGCACTGCCCCTGTCAGATGCTGTTCTGTCTTCCTGGAGGGTCCTGTGCTTTGGTTCAACAAAAGTGACATTGTGGAATACTATGCAGTCTTCAAAAAGATGAATGCTGCCATGACAGAAAAGAAGCTAGCAGAAGTTCTAGGAAATTGAGGTGTCCTCATGCCAGTCAGAATGACAAAGGCAAATCTGAGACATTTGTGTAGCCAACACTTTGACAAAGCAAAATGCTTGTAAAAACCAGCAGACTCTCATAAAGGAAATGAGACTGCTGAGGTTTTAAGAGGGAGAAGGGAGAGGGAGAAGGTCAAAAGGCATAGGGTGGTGGGACTAAACAATAAAATCAAGAAATAAAATTAAGAAATTAGCTCTTGGGGGCCCTCCCTGGTGGCGCAGCAGGTTAAAGCACTGCACTAAAAAGCTTAAGCCACTTCCGCGTGAGTTCAATTCCCGCCTGCCCCGGAGGACATCCACACGGCGCGGCAGACCTCTCCTGACCCACCCACTGCTCCCCTCAGCAGTGTACTTTGTCAATCTGCCTGTTTTGCTCCCCGCTCTGTCTCTGGTGAATCCTCTCACCCTCCACATCTCTGGCCTGTACCCCAGTTCTAC
>NW_004567121.1:36582426-36592892 GCF_000260355.1 Condylura cristata
AAAGAAAGAAAGAAAGAAAGAAAGAAGCACTTGAAAATGCAATAGCTCATTTCCTTTTGCAATTTTTTTAAAGATTTATTTATTTATGCACACAGAACTGGGGTACTGGCCAGAAGTGCAGGAGCGGTGAGAGGCTTCACCAGAGACAGAGTGGGGAGCAGACAGGCAGACTGAAGAAGTCCCCTGCTGAGGGAGCAGCGGGTGGGTCAGGAGAGGTCTGCCGCGCCATGTGGTCATCTCCGGGGCAGGCGGGGATCGAACGCATGCGGAAGTGGCTTTAGCTTTTTAGTGCTGTGCTTTAACCTGCTGCGCCACCAGGGAGGGCCCTACAATTTTTCTTTTTTATTATAAAAAGCAATAATTTCAAAGAAAAGTTTCTAGAGCAGTGAAGTCTTGCAACTGTGACCTGCAGACACCCACTCTCCAGCCTTTAGGACCATGCTTTATTTATTCATGTGTCTATCACCAAACAGCCCCCGGGCCTGCCACGCCAGCTACTGTCTATGAGTGTTGGGGCTGCGGTGCTGAGGGAAACAGATCTGATCCGTGTTCTCAGAGCTGAGAGTATAGTGAGAACACAGCATGTCCATCCCTAAAGAAAAATAACGCAGGCACTGAGACCAAGATCCGGCTGGAGGCGGGAGAGAGCAACCCCATGTAGAGGAGAAGCACGCCAGGTGAAGACCGAGGGGCGCACGCAGGCACCGGGCAGAGCTCGCAAATCCTCCTGGAGACCCCAGAAAGGCCAAGGACTCAGCTCAGGGCAGAAAGCAGTGCCTGCATCCAAGGGGCCACCAAGGGGTGCAGGAGGGACAGCGAGGTCCGCCTGCTCGCCAGACGTCACCAGAGACCCCGGAACTTACAGCTGGGAATGCAGGTCCCAGCCCGCCCCAGAATTACCGAGGCGGAATCCAAGACCCCAGGGCCCAGGACTCCGCAGCGGACTGACCGGCTGAATTGTGCTGTCCACTAGTCTTTCAGCTTTCCCTACTAGCAAAGCCTATGTCCCCGTCAGCCCTTCCCCCTTCTCCCTTGTAACCTCAGCAGCGTTTCTTCATTCTGAGTGTCCTCTAGTTTGTTTTTGTTTTTTTTAAGCTTTATTTATGCACACAAGAGCTGGGATACAGGCCAGAGGTGCAGGGTCAGAGGTGAGAGGACTCACCAGAGACAGAGACAGAGTGGGGAGCAGAACAGCTGTGTCTGCTGAGGGGAGCAGGGGGGAGCCAGGAGGGCTCTGCCGTGCCCTGTGGGGCACTCCCTAGCCCAGGATCGAACTCGTGCTGCAGGGGCTGCAGACAGCTGCGTAGTGCTGAGACTTAACCCTTTGCGCCAGCAGGGAGGCCTGGCCTCTCCCGGTGTCAGTGTTTCCTGTGTCAGCCTGTTGGCTGTGGACACGCACAGTATGGACTCGGCCGCTCTGACTCGCTCTCCGCAGGGCGTTCCCTCAGCTCCTTACACTTTGCTGTCGATGGCGCGTCGCCTCTCCCCTTCCTGCTGAACGGCTGCCCGCATCCTCCTGACCCCCCGCGACCCCCGCGTGGCGCTGAGGCTGCCTCATGTCCTAGCTGTCCACATGGTGCCGCGGTGAGCGCTTCTGGGAGGCCCCACAGCCTATGACTAGCTGCCCAGGCCTGACCGCCTGGACATATGGGATTCCCATCTTTAGTATTTTGAGGTAAATCCAGACTGCTTTCATTAAAGCCACCCAGTTGACATCCCACCATCAGTGTGACGGGCCTCTCCTGCGTCCTTTCAGCCCTTCTTTGCTGTTTTGTTTTGTTTTGTTCTGTTCTGTTCTGTTTTTGATGTGTGCTGTCTCATGGGTGTGAGATTAGATCTCGCCACGGCTTTCAGTCGCAGGTCCCTTGCAGGAGCGATGATACACAGATTCCGATGGCTCTGTTGACATTTACTCACTGGTTTGTTTTCCTGTTGCTGACTTCGCTAAGATTTTTGTACCTCCTGGCTATTACCCCTTGTCAGCTAGGTAATGCATAAATATTTTCTTCCATGCGGTAGGATGTCTTTTAGTCTCCTTCTGTTGTGTTGTTGTTGTGTGAAAACCTTTTCATTCGCAGCACCCCTTACTTCTATCTGCTTTTATTTCTTTGCCATAAGGGTCGAGTCTCCCTCCCGCCTTCTTACTGGCATTACCAACCACATCCCCAGTTTTTCCTTCCACGCGCTTTATTGTCGCAGGTCTCGTATCTAGGTCTTTCATCCATTTGGAATTGATTTCCATGTGTGGAGTTAGAGAGTGAACCAACTTCATTCTTTTGCTTGTGGCCTTCGGCTTTTCCCAGCACTCCTTTGAAAGGGGCTCACCTTTCCCCTTGGTGCGGTGGTGACTAGTTTATCAAACATCAAGTATTGATATAGACATGGATTTATTTCCTGGTTTTCAATTCCATTCCATGGATCCAGGATTCCATATTTTAACAGGCTTTGAGTTTGTTTTCACACACACACATCAAAGTTCAATGTTTCTTTAAGAAACTTCGTCAGTTTTTTGAAACATCACATCAACTCATTGACTCTCTTGGGAAATTCTTTGTAGCTAAGCCCTTGATGTCATCCAGATATGTGACAGGACAATCTGTCTCCAATCTCCTTTGCTAGTCAACCCACAACCTTCTCATGCTCTTTATCCAGTTCACCTTTTCATGGAGCACTGGGGAAATGATTCACCTGCAACATAAAGGAGAGGCGGGGATACTGTGACTTCAAAAGGCTAGACCTCTGATTATTTCTAGGCTGTTGGCACAGGCTGCACTTGGTTCTATTTCTCATGTGAAAGAAAGTGCTTGAACTTGGTTGGACAACAGCTGTTCTCATGAATTAACTCTCTCAGAATTTAGAAAATTGCTGTGTTCCACCAGACTATCTTCGCAGCTGGTTAAATGAAGACAGAGTCAATTATTATAATTTTGTGCAGTTGTGGGGTATTTCTGCACAAGTTACAGTATTTCTATATTTTTTACATTAGAGATATAAAGAGATGAATGACTTCAATTTTCTTGGCATTTCAATTACAGGCTCGTGCCGTCCCAGAGAAAAGAGCGAGAATTCTGAATCCAGAGCCATCTTATTGAAGAGGCTCTCCCAGGTCAGCAATGCCTAGAGCTGTGGCATGTGCCAGAAAACATATATTTGCTCTGATTTGTGATTTTTGAGCAGTTCCTTGTGATAGTTACCAGCTCCCCAGGGATGTGACCCGAACTTAGCAGATACATAGGTTTCCTCCTTTCCTGTCCACCCCGTGATGATGATGATGATTTCCAGAGGGAATCAGAGGCCGCTCAGGGCCTTAATTTCCTTCCTGCCTGATCTGTGGTATGGGAGAATGAGGAGAGAGGCCACACACACACCAAAAAACAATGGCCGCCGAGAGGAGAGCCATGCTTTTGAATACAGTGACTGCTATTTGCGGCACACTCACAATTTCGTAGAATCTTCCCCTGAATGTATCCCTTGGAGGAGAGTAAGATTACATTCTGTAAAAATAATTAAATAAGAAGGGATTCACAGTGATCCTGGGAGACTGGGTCTGCTTTGCAGAGGGAATTAGGTCTCACGAAGATGAAAGTGGACATGAATTCCCCATCTAGATACCCGAACACACTGGGCTGACACACTCATGCTTGTCTGGGTCAGAGAGAACAGTGAGGCCCATTGGGGAGCCTTGTGGTGAAGGCAGGAGGCCTGGGGTCTCATTATGGTTATTCTACAAATAGCCCACAAGCGTGGCGTTGCCCTCACTGGCTGCAGTTTAGGGGAATAAGAAAACCAGATGAAATGCTTTCTTCTACAGTGAAATGATTGTGGATGGAAGGACTTTGTGGAATATGTGCATTATGGGAAAAATGTGTACGTCTGTGAAGATATGTCAATTAAAAAGTAAAGACACATAGAGATATGTGGATATAGAATATAAGTCTATCGAAATATTGGATAGATGGATGAATGGACAGACAGACAGATAATATGGATGGACCCTCACCCTCTACTTCAGAGACTTGAAATCACGCCCCTTGGTTGGTCGTTCAGTTAAGTATTTGGGTTCAGTTGACCGACTCTTCAACCGTTTGGGGCTAGTAGATTCCAAAAGACATTTTCCTCAGCAGTCTTCTCCCTCCCATGTATACCTGCTTTAAATATATCATTATACAGTTGCTTGACTGATATAAAGGCAGTCAGGAGACTAGAAAGTTCCATTTGCCTCCGCAGTCAGGCTGTTGTTGGGAGTCGAGACCACAGCAGTGGCCTCCTGATGTGTGCGTCAGAGGTGACGTCACAGCCGGCTCTACAGTGCGTCTCTTCGGTCTGGGCCAACACTCTCCTTCTAACCCAGGAGGCACACCACCTCAGGAAGGATGCTTCTGGCAGATCGAAAACTTTGCGCTTGCTAATTCAAGATACCTGTGAAGTTTGAGAGATGGCCCCATCAGCCTTGTTCTAAAAGTAAAACTGATACAGTGCTTCTCACATAAATCTTTGCTCCGGCTTTACTGACTCACTTAGAAAGAAGAAAAAAGAAAAGTTTCCATGCCGAAAGCGTCAGAAGAGAGGCAGGCTCAACAGTGGAAGAATGGAAGCAGCATTTCGTGATGAATTCAGTCAGCCGGTCCCAGACTTGCCCGCTGGCACTTCTCCCCTATGCCGTTTTGGTAGGGGAGTGCATCCGAGCTCCCCAGTGCATCTGTGGGGAGCTCAGAGATAGGAAGCGCAGAGCCCAAGAGCACACCACCGGCTCAGAGTGTCAGCGTCATGTCCCTCAGCTTCTGAAGACGATCCAGGGTCTCGTTTTCTCCGCTGACCAAGTTGTTGTGACACTTGGCCCAACTGAAGGCCGTTTCTCCCCAAAGGATCACGCGTGGCAGGGAGAGGTGTGCGCCCCTCTCTGCGGGATGAGGTACTTCAGCGGACGGGCCTGGTGCCTCTGCACTGCGGTGGAGGCCGGGCCGTTCATTTTGAGCAAGGGGCCCCATGATGTTCCACCTGCCACCTTGAATCCGATATTAAAGATTTCTGCTGAATAAAATTCACAAAGAAAGGCCAGAGACAGCCTCATTACATTTGTTACCCTTTTGAAATCTTCATTTTTATCCATATGGTTATAAATATGTCACACTCCTTGAAATTACAGATGAGTAAAGGCAGAGAAGTAGTAGACGTAGCTCGCCTGCCTGCCGTAGCACGTGAGGCTTGGTGAGGCGGCTTTTCTCTCTGCCCTGACATTTCTGCCGAAAAGGCCAAGTCTCCCCCTTACTGCACTTTCTCAAAGTGCAGCCGGATCTTTGTGTGCTGAGGTGAACAAAGCAGCCCCTGCCTCATCAGGAGCCAGACCGGCTCACCAGGGGCTCTGGCCTTTGGCCAACATCCAGGTGAACTCTGACAGTTGTGGGAGGGGTTTTGTGCTTTGCCTTTGTCTTCCTTGAGGCGCCCCCAACCTTCAGGGTGAACTCAGGCCCCGGCTTTGGTGTTCTCATGCTCCAGCGCCTGCTGTTCCCAACCTGTGGGCTTCCCTCCCACCTTGAGAAAGGAAAGCTTCCTTCCTGTAAGTTGATTGACAAGGAGATTTGAGGTAAACTCAAATCTGCCTCCCTGGTGAAGAAATGAAATGAGGTTCTGTAGATTTGGAGATCAGGTAAAAAAAGGAGTTTTGTTAGCTGAAAAGTGGGTTGGGACAAAGAAACGTAGGCTTGGCTTGGCTAAGTTCATTGACCAGGCCCCAGGCTGTTCCCCCATGAAGAAGTGTGAAGTCTTTTCTTCAGATCACTGGAGTTTCATATTTCAGCTTTGGGGGGGTCCCTCAGCTCAGGGGAGCCCCTGTCCTCTTTATTTATGTCCCAGTTCCAGTCAGCCTGAGAGGTCTGCTCAAGTTTAGTTACTTTTGCTGGTTTAGGCTGAATTATTTGTAGATGAGATCCAAGCCCCGCTGGCCTCGAAAAAAGTTAGGTTGTGTGTGTGCTTTGTGGCCATTAGCCTCATCTGCACCTCCTGTCTTTGAAACTGACGCCCACTCTTCTTCCACATGCCTCCCCAGCCTCTGCAAGCTCCCCACACCCCTGCTTCCAGTTCTCAAGCTTGAAGACCTTTCCCAACAGCCCCAAGCCCTTGAGCGATGACCTCTTCCTCTGCTCTGTCAATCCCAGTCCAACATTATCATTTAAACTTTGCCTCTGCAGTGAGAGCTTTTAAAACTCCCAGAATTACTTTTGCTTCCCTGTCTGCCTCTCGTGCAGTATTGACTGCACACCTCATGTAAAATAAATGATTGACACATCTGGCCACCTTTCTTCCCGGCAATCCTCCAGGGAAGACCGTGTGCATCTTCGACATTTGCTCAGCTGTCAGGATGCTTGGCATACTTTAGGCACACTAGACACGATTGTTGAATAGTTGTCAAGTAACAGTGCTCTGAAAATGATGCATTTGGTGCTTTAAAGAGCACCTTGCAGACCTGGGCTTCCTGACTACATAAGGACCATCTTCGCTTCGGCAGTTCTCCTTCTCCAGGGCCAGGAAGGAGGAAGCTTCCAGGTACCCTCCTCCGAATGTGGAGAGCCCACGGGCAGCCCCGACACAGTCTTTGGTTGAATTGGTTTGCAATTTGCGGAATGTGGGAAGGCTTTTAGAGTTTGCACTGGAAGTTCCTGAATCACTATTTTGACAAAGGATGCTTTCTTGATACTCAACCCTGGAATCCTCAGAACTCATCTCCAGTCATTAATCAGCACCCAGAAGCCCTGATATTAAAAGATGAAGTTTCAAGAAGAAACATGCAACATCTAGAGTGAGGGTTGAAAACAAAGAAACAAGGTTAGCTGTAGCTTGGCAGGAACTCTGCAGAATGGCCATGGATTATGGTTATAAATTGAAGTAGAAAGAAACGAAAAAATGGAAGTGACGTCCCCTATCTGCCCACAGAGGTATTTCTCTGCTGGAGTGTCTCAGAAGGATCAGGCATAATTAGGAATTAAAATTGTCGCCCATCTTTGTCACTTCCTATCTAATTACTAATTAACAGGACTACGTGCTTTTCAAAGAAAGACATGAATAATGTTTAGGAACTTCAGAAAGTACAAGAATTATGCTAACAGAGAAACGCAAGTCCATGATAATGCAGAGAACAATGCTTGACTTTCAAGCTGCGCCCACGAAAGTGTGCTACCAGCATCAATGGCGTGTCATCGGGCGCAGCTAGAACAGCAGTCGAGGCCTCTGGTCGTCTGTGCTCTCTAAATTGGACCCAAGAGCGCCTGCTTCCTCACTCTGCTCTGCCATATGGTGCCAAGAAGGGCCACACAGCCTGGCGGGCTCCTCGGCGTGTCAAATAACCCATCCCTGGGACGGCCAGGTCAGGCCCCGCGTGGATCTACAGTAACCGTTGCGTACTGAGCCTGGCGTGCTGGGCAGTCCCCGTGGCGTTGCACAGACCACGCCTTCCTGGGGGGCTTTCGAAGCAAGGACAAGCGGCAGGGACGCGGCCGTGCACTGCATCAGACACCAGTGGGTGGGCCTGTGACCGCGTGGGCCACCTAGCCCAAGAGGCTGATGGCTGGGGCCTGTTGAGTAAACTCCAGCCAGAAATGAGAGAACAGTGTCCGTGGAATTACGTGTTTTGTCAGCTTAGTCCTGAACATGCATGCAGCACTGTGGAGTTTATGACACCCTGACCTCTCAGCAAGCGGGGGTCGGCGGGGCGGGGTGGGTAGGAGCGGGGCATGAACAAGTACTGTGCAGATGGAAGATCAGAGAGCCCAGTGGTTTGCACAGTCGGGGCCTGACACCCTGTGGGCCTGGGTCTGGGCCTCCCCTCCGCGAGAGCCTCCAGCGCTGTGACAGCCCAAGGGCGGTAAGACAGCGGGGATGGGGGGTGGGCAACTTCTCCTTCCTTGTCTCGCTCCCTTCCTCCCCTGGATTATCAGGCTAAATGAGAGAATTTTATTCTGACTCAAAGGCATCGGGGATGAAATTTATACCACACCACACACACCTATGCCTGCACACACTTGCAGGCATGTGCACACACCTGCATGTCCGCACGTGCACACACACCGCTGCACACACACCGTCCTGCACAGCCGGAGGGCCGGAGGGAAAGGGCCCTGGCAGCCTTTCCCAAGGCCAGTCCTGCTGTGCTTCTCTCTCGGGGGTTTTCGCGTTCCACCCGTGTTCATTACAGGGACAGTGGGGGGCCTCCTTGGCTCTCCCCTCTGGAGGGCCCCCCTTTGGGGCAGGAGCTGTGTGCCCGGCCACAGGGCCACGAAGTGACCCCAGAAGGCGCCGCCCCTTGGGAGCGCCCCGCGGCCCGCCGCCCGGGATCACACAGGAAGTGGCTCTTGCAGGAACACTGAATTCACCGGTCGTCACAAGTTCAGCAACACCTCCGTTTTTTGTCTTTACCTTGTGAAAAAAAAAAACAACAACAACAACTGTGCTGCACAGACTCGAGCTCTGGCCGGCCAGATGCGCGCCGCCCTCCCTGGCTGGCCCCACAGGGTCACCGGCGCCAGTCCGGCCTTCCACGGATGATCCTAAGTGGTAGCCCATGGACCTGCCCCCGCGGCATGTCAGTGAGGTGTCTGTCCTCCCCCTGGAGTGACCCCAGGA
Source organism: Condylura cristata (assembly GCF_000260355.1). Taxonomy (NCBI): domain Eukaryota; kingdom Metazoa; phylum Chordata; class Mammalia; order Eulipotyphla; family Talpidae; genus Condylura; species Condylura cristata. The sequence goes on from NW_004567121.1 coordinate 36,591,043, forward strand.
CGTCCCGTCACAAGCCAGAGTCTTGAACACGAGCATCTCGGGCGCCTTGACTCAGAGAAAAGACCTCAAGCAGCTGTGGCCAGCACCGAGGGGGCTCAGAAACAGACTGCGCCTGAGAGCCATGTGCTGTCGGCTCGTCAGTTTTTCCAAACCCTGAGGAAAGCGCAGATGAACTCCGTCTCCCACCTGCCTCTCACCTCCAGCGTGTCCCGACACGCGTCTGAAACGGCATCGTCAGCATCCTGGCCAGAGGCCGATGCAGCACATCAGTGACATGTTGGTCGATTCCGAGAGACCAGGCAGCGTTCGCCGCCCACGGAGAGGCCCAGCGGTGGGGGCTGAGGACACAGCGCTGTGCAAACGCGTCTTTATGGGGGCTGCAGGGGACGGGGGACGGGGGACGGCTTCTAAAGGGCAAAACTCTGGCAGCAATCACAAATTTTGGATCCTCGCTCTGCATCTGGTTGGATTTGGAGCACTGCGAGCCCGCAAGAGGCCGTGACCAGGCGTGGCCTCCACGGTCAGCCCGTGCACATGCACGAGCCTGCACCCCAGGAGGCGGGGCACTCAGGGCCCAATTCCGCCTCACCTCACTTTCTCTGCACAGCTGATTTGAGTGGACAAAAATGATCCCCAGAGGAGCTTTCGAATGAAGCTGAGCGGACCCCAAAAGGTAAAGTGAAGTCGTGAAGTCAGGGGTTGGTGACCACTTGCTTCCTGTGAATCGAAGCAGATGGTGAAATCTGCAAAGCTGGAGCCTCTGAAAATGGCCTCTGGCTGTGCCCAGAGACGCCGCGGAGCCTGGGCGGCCCCAGCACAGGCGGCCCTGGGCCAAGGAGCAGCACCTGCAGCAGCCTGGGAAAGGCCGTCTGGGGCAGACGGAATGGGGGTCCTTATCCCAGGCCCCCTCAGGTGTCTATCACGAAGGGCGGGAGAAAGCTGGATTTGGCCAAGCACGGAGGGGACAGGGCAGGAGCAGGCGCAGAAACAGGTGAGGAGGTGGAGCGTGGCCGGGCTGTTCCACCTCCATGTGGAGAGCCGCTCGGACGCCGGCGTCTCCCGGGCAGGGCCAGCAAGCCTTGCCGTGGGCTGCACGGGGATGCGGGGGGAGAGCCAGAGGTGACGTGAACCGCCAGCCCGAGCCTGCTTGCTTCACAGGATGGGCCGACTTTTCCCTGAGATGGGAGAACAGTGAGGAGAGACCCCGGGGGGGGGGCGGCGCGGGCAGGGGTTCCCTCGTCTGCGTGCCAGGTTGGAGGCACCAGAGCAAGTGGCAATGAGGAGGAGGTGGCTGGACAGCTGGACCTCACGCCAGGGGCGAGCTCTGTTCTAGACACATGGATTAGAGGCGTGTCTCTGCATTCCTCATTCCTCCGTGAGACTTCCTGACATTACTGTGGTAACAGGAAGAAAGTACAGGCGTCCCGGGCCGGGGCTGGGACCTGAACGTAAGGAGAAACTAGGGAGGGAACCTAGCGGGGAAGAGACAAGGAGCGGAGCAGAGAAGGACCCCAAGAGCAGGCATTATTGTAAGAAAAGGGAAGTGGACAGCTGTGTCTCCCAGGAGGTCATAGAGGATGAGGCTTGAGAACTGAGCGCTTGACGTCACCATTTGGGGTGTTCTCGTGGGGCTGAGCCGTTTCAGTGGAGCGATGGCGTGAGAGCCGTGTGGATAAGCCAGCAAGACGCTCCTTGGGCATATTTCCTCGTCCCGAGCCCCGGGGGGCATCTCTGCCTTGTCCAGCCAGCGGCAGGAGCCCAGAACCCACCCAGGTTCACGCCCAGCACACAGCGTATTTCCTAAAATGGCGCCGCTTCCTCAGCACACTTCTCCACTCCCTCTGTCTCTG
>NW_004567121.1:36592992-36593616 GCF_000260355.1 Condylura cristata
CAGGAGGCAGTAAGTCATGCTAGTGGGGTGTAAATCAAACCTCAGCGCGCAGGCAGCCTGCATTTCGTCTCTCAGGTCAAGCCCAGCCCTCGACTGCCCAGAACCCACCCAGGTTCACGCCCAGCACACAGCGTATTTCCTAAAATGGCGCCGCTTCCTCAGCACACTTCTCCACTCCCTCTGTCTCTGCCCCTTGCCCCTTCTCTCTCCCGCAGGCAGCCCTCGCCCTCCCCAGGCTCCCTCCTCCTGGCACTAGAATTGAATTGGGAAGCCAGACCCTCAGTCTGACCCTTGCTCTGAGGTGCTTCAGTCACTAGAGAAGTGTCAGAACTTGTCACTCAGTGTCTGACTAGACCCTCTGTGTTCCGTCGGAGACTGAAGCGGAGGCTTCCATTCCTGTGGGAACCCACAACCTTGGACTCTTTTGTTTTCCCTTTTGCTACCAATCAGTTCAAGCCCAGCAGGCTTTCTTCCCTAACACCTCACACCTCCACCTGTCAGAAACATCCTTCTCGCCAGTACTGTCTTCGCATCACGATCGCAGGAAGACTGAGGCGTCACCAAGTAATCCTCTCACCGCCCCTGCACTGAGTAAACTCCAGCCAGAAATGAGAGAACAGTGTC
>NW_004567121.1:36593835-36613619 GCF_000260355.1 Condylura cristata
CAAGGATGGAACTGCAGTGGCTTTGGCTTCTCAGTGCTGCGCTTTAACCTGCTGCGCCCCCAGGGAGGCCCCGTCCTGTCCTTTCTTAAGGCTGCCGCCTCTCCCTTCCTGAGTGCCTCAGGGGAAAGACTGTCCGGACCCCTCCTTGCTGCAGAACAGCCCCCCAACAAGACTGCCTGGGGCTCTGACCCTCGCATAGTGCTGCAAGTGACCTGGAACTGAATTTCCAGCTGAAATTCCTTTTAGACCGAGCGCTGGCTTGGAGGGGTTGCTAGCCTCAAGCCTAGAGATTTTCTGTCATTACCAAGACTTGGCTCTCTACTTTAGATCAACTATTTCCTTTTCTGCTCTCTCCCTCCCTCTACTTCTCTCATGCTTGCACACACACACACACACACACACACACACACACACACACACAGACCTCTGTCCTCCCTCCTTTCCCAAGCATCAGGAAGACTCCAAAGTCCTGCAAATGATTCCTGCAAATTCCTTTTACTGCATGATGCAATTTCCACTCGCCATTCCAACCCTAGGCCAGAGTCTAGACAGGACCCTAACAACACTACACTAACTTCTCGCCTGTTCTCCTAAACATGAAGGATTGACCCACTCTTTTAAAATCGTGGGTTTTCTCAGCACCTTTGAGATTAAACGGGATTCTCTTCCGCTAACCAGAGTCCGTGTGGGTCAGACACTGGATGAAGAATCGGCTAGGAGGGAACCTCTGAAATGAGCAGGGAGTTGTGGAGGGCTGGGGCCAGGGCCCTGGCCGCAGGAGAACAAGCTCAGGGAGGTGCCAGGCCCCTGCCTGCGGACTCCACACTCGCTCGGGAGGCGCCGCCATGCCACACGGCATCAAGGTTAGCGGTGCGTCTTTGGCCAGCCCCGTGCCACGGGAGAGCTGGCACTTGGGGAAAGGCCCCGACAAAGTCAAACCACACAGCCCTTCCTGTGACCCACAAAAAAAGAAAAGGAAATGCGTATTTGTGAGAAGAAATAAAGCAATACTGTTGGCTGCGCCCACTTCTTTCACTCTCTGACAGAGGATGGCACAGAGTGAGGAGACAGACGGGAGGAGGGTATGCAAGGAGAAGGAGAGAGGGGGACGCTGAAAGAGCAACAGCTCTGGAGCAACAGTGGGGGGCGGGGGGCCCCGAGTTGGCAGCGGGAGCTTCCAGCTTCCCTTCCCGCAGCCTCACGGCTAATCAAGGGCCAGCGTAAGGCTGAGCTTTGGTGGTGAATGACAGCAGAGGGAGTATCCACTGGGCTCGCGCCTTTTTAAGTCTTCAAAAGAGAAAGCGCCCTATCTTCTTTGCGCCGATGCGAGAGACTTTGATTTAGCTCTTGCCGGTAAGGAGCCCCTGACAGGAGGCAGTAAGTCATGCTAGTGGGGTGTAAATCAAACCTCAGCGTGCAGGCAGCCTGCATTTCGTCTCTCAGGTCAAGCCCAGCCCTCGACTATGAAATATGCACCGGGTGGCACTCCTGCTCCAGCCGGCCTCTGTCTCGACATGGGGCACGTGGACATGTGGAAGAAGGGCCCCATCACAGTTCCTCCGTGGTGAGACAATTTTCCCTGCCGGAGGAGGTTGTCACCATTTCTCTATAAACGGTGTCCTTCCGTTCTAACTTATAATTTGTAAGCGAGAAAGAAAAGTAGAAAGTACTTAAATATAACTACCCTGAGTTTCGCTACCTAGACATGTCTTCAAAGACATGACATTTTTTCTGAATGTTCTAAAAATGGATGCTGTGTGTCAGCTAAAAATATGATCATTAACAAGAGTTCTTTGAATCACATAATAGCAAATGTCACTTTCCTGTAAGAGAGGAGTGTTGGCCACGAGCTGTAAGTTCATCAGGAACCAGCCGCACCCCACAGAAGTCAGCGGGCTCTTGGCTCACAGGCGGCGCCCGGTTTCCTTTGGCTTTGGCGAAGCTCCTGGAACGGTGCTGGAGAGCAGATGCCCGCGGGTCCGCGCAGGGCAGAGATTCCCAAGCGGCTCTCGAAGTCGGGATTCGCAGACGAGCTCCCACCTGCCCCGCGCCTGGCCCGGGCTCGGCAGCTCCATGGGGCAGCACGTGCCTCTGTGGAGGGCTGGTTCTGTCAGCGGCTTTCAGTTACAGAAGCAGGTCCAGTACCCTGCTTATCACAGTGGCTTCCAACAACAATCTGTTTCCTGCTGTCTTGATTAATTACTACTTTATGGAGGAGAACCAGGAAACACCCAGATGGGAAGTTTGTAAATTTTATCGATCGTCTATCATTTTATTCCACTTAACTTTTGCTCACTAGACTCCCATCCCACGCCAGGCAACCTGCCAGCGCATACAGATAAGGAGACTCACAAGCAACAGAGTTGCTCCAGAGGTCTAGGGCCGGGCCGGGCGATAGGCACCTGAGGTGTGAAACTGTCCTCCAGAAATCTATGTGAGCTGTAAACCGACGGCAAATCAATAAACACTTTGTAAATGGAGACATGAGTAAATAAATATGTGGGCCCGGGTCACACCTCAGAGCCGGATTTATTTGGTGAGGGTGAGTCCACACACTTTGAACAACTCCCCCGGATCCTGCTAACAGACGCCCCTTTGCCCGGGGGCCGCCGGTGATTCTGGAGCAGGAGAGGCCGAAGCAGGCACATAGGAGCTGGAAGGAAGGGGTCGGCCAGCCAGGGCAGAGGCGGCCCCTGGCAAGCGTTTAGTTAGACCCCTGGACTAGCCGCGGTCCGGAGGGCTAGTGACTGGACCCTCCACGGCCATAAAACAGGAAACGCAAACAGGAAAAGCAAGCTGAAATCTGCGAGGCCGAGAGCAGCAGCGTGCACGTCAGGGCCCCGAACGTGACTCAGCTGCCCCCCGCCGCCCCCTGCTGCACAGAACCACAGGTGCTTCCGCAGCTCCCTGCGCTCCGTTCACCTGTGCAGTAGTTCAGGGCAAACGCTACTTCCAGAGACCCGGCCATTCTCCACAGTTCACCTGCACTGGCTCTGTGCCGCCTGTGGGTTGACCCAAAAGGAAGATACAGTCAGACCTGCCACCGAGGGAGTCCCTTCCCCAGCTCCTTAAAGGAAGCCAGGCCTCTCCTGCCCTTTATCTTTACGCGAGTTCTTGCTCCAGGCTCCCTATAGAAAGAACTGAATGGCCTAATGCGTGGGACTTCAAAGACATCCCACAGTAATCGTTTTCATAAAGCCATTATGTATAATACCCCTGGATGCAAGCCAAGGAAAAACATTAAAATGCACGGCAGTTCTGCCGGGGACTGAGAACATATGGTCCAAGCGCACAGCTTGATGCAGGAATAAAAACCAGCACGCCAGAGGAAGGGCTAAGTAGCACGCCCTGCTAGCAAGGCCGCGCGGCCCAGGCTGCTGAGGCAGGCAGGCTGCCGTGAGACTGTCTGGCCTGACATGTCATAGCTCCGTGTCGTGGCTTGACGGAGAATCCCAAGCAGAAATAGCAGGATGGTGGTGCCTTCTTGGAGACTCACAGCTCTCCCCGCGACTTTTGGGAGCACAGGAAAGCACCGCTTTTCTGAAACGTGGGGCCGGTGCGTGTCCAAGCGGCAACCCTGGAGTTTTCTTCAGAGACTTTGTCTCCAGGGCCTGCCAAGGGGTGCAGGGGTTTGTCTCAGTGCTAGGAAGCTGTCCGCAGCCACTGAAGCCTGGGTTTGATCCCTGGCTAGGGAGGGACCCCCAGGGCGCAGCAAATCCCTCCTGTCTCCCCGCTGCTCCCTTCAGCGGTGTACTTTGTCCATTTGCCGGTTCTGCTCCCCACTCTGTCTCTGGTGAGTCCTCTCAAACGCACACCTCTGGCCTGCACCCCAGCTCTTGTGTGCATGAATAAGTAAAACCAATCAAAAGAGGGGACGAGTTTGTCTCCAGTGAGCCAGCTAAGCGAGCAGCAGGCGGGGCCTGAGGCCCATGCACACGAGCGGTGCAGTGACTGTTTCTGCGCCCTCCCTAGGGCCCCTCCATGGGACGTCAGAGGACTTGGGTCCTTCTGCAGCAGCAGACAGAGCTTGAAATCAGTCTCGAAAGATGAGTAAGATGCAAATAAAGCAAAATGGCTGCAAATGCTTTGGACTGAGGAAAACAGCAAAGACATGCGGCAGGTTAGAGGCGGCGTGGGTGGGCCCCGACGGGCGTGGGGCGGGCCTGGCCGCCTGCCTGGCTGGTGGCGACGGCCAGCGCTGGAGCCAGCTCTCCTCCCACAGTCAAGGGCTCAGCGTGGGCTGGGGCTCATCGCCATCCGTGGGGGACCCAAGTTAAACGCCTGGGCCCACCCTGGCTTCTCTTCAGCCTCGGCACCCGACCTCTCCGTCAGTCAGAAGGTCTCTCGAAGCAGCCTGCTGTGGGCTCTGACGCATTCTCCCCCACGACCCCATCGCAAAGGAGGCTGAGCCTGTCTCCAGGCCGTAACTGTCAGGCACCTCCTTGCGGGGCCGGGAGGCTTGTCTCAGTGCCTCGGTCCACAGGCTTTTTTAGACACAGAAACGCATAGCAGCTGGTTAAAACAAGAGGCGCCTTTTACAGGTGCGACGGGAGCAGGCGATCGGCCGCCTTCGGGGAACACGAGCAGGGACTTGCCAGCTCGCCACCACACCCTGATTCTGAAGTCACCGTGACCACTCCGTCCCTTCCGTTCTCATTCTCCTGCCTCTGACGAACTTCCTCTGCTGGCCAGACCCCCTCAGGCCCCCACTTCAGGCCCAGAGCCACAGCGTGAGCGACCATCCTTCCTGATGCACCTGTTGCCTTCTCGTCAGCTCACGGCGACCTCCGACGTCTTTCCCACGACCTTGAGGTCCTTGTGCATCTAGTCCCAGCCTTCCCATGGTCCGTCACCCACTGTCTCTGCCCCAGGTATACGCCCCCGGAGCCATTCAGCTCTGGCACGAGGCTTCCTTTTCCTGAACTGCCCCTTTTCTCCCTGAGTACGTGGGGAGCCCTCCAGCCCCAGGGAGCCCAGGTCCAAGCTCAGCTCCCCCGTGGTGACTTCCAGATGCCCTCACCGCAGTCCCTTCTCTGTCCTGCAGCTCTGGACCTCAGCTTGTCCCTCTGAGAGTTTCTCCAGGCTGCCGTGACACACGATTCATGTCTTGTCCCACGTGGCTGGCAGCTCTGGTGCATGTCAAAAAGAAGGGTGGAAGCGAATTGAAGATGCAAAGAGCACCGGAGCCTTGCAGCACAGCCGCCTCCCCTCCGGTCCCCCACATGCTGCGCCAGAGCCTGCCCAGGCCGGCCGCCCCCCAGCGTCTCTGGGCCATTACGCGCCCCCAAGCAGCTACAGCTTAGAGCAGTTGTGGTGCGCGCTTGCAGGGGAAGGCCTAGACCGGTGTGTGCTGCGGGTCCCTAACACCAGTGCCCGGGGTCACCGACGCTGGTGAATCGCGTGATCGGTTGGCTCGTGTGAACAGAGGGGCGGTGCCGAGGAGACCGCTGCGTTTTCCAGCTCTGACTGCGAGGCTGTGATGACTAATGGGATCTCGAAGAGGAGCTGACCTAGCTGCACTCTCACAGGAGAGAAATGGGTCAGGCGAGGTCGTCACTCGGGAAGTGAGTCATATCCCGAGCAGAATTTATGCAGAGTTTAAAATCCCTAAAGAATGCATGCAGGGAGGGCACAAATAATAATAGTTAACATTGCCTGAATGTATCGAGATACTGGTGACTGTCCCGTGCCTCTAGAAGAGAAACGTGCTGCGAATTCTCCAGAATTTTCCAAAAGTGCTGTTGGGTCTGGAGAGCGTGGCCTAGTGCCGGGGTGCATCTCTGGTGGTCCCACGGCAGGGGCCCGGGGCACCCGTTTCCTGCATGGCACATTTATTTGTGCGACTGCTGATTTTACTGCACAAATGACTCAGACTCAAATAGCACCAGGAGTTGGTGATTTTTTTTTAATTAGAGGAAGAGGATTCCAAAATAGAATCATAACTGAGGATGGAAGAGGTAATTATCCTTTTTCAAATCATCTGTGCATCCAGGGAAGAAGCACCATTATTTTTTAACTTTGAACGTCTCTCTTTTGGAAAAAAAAAACAAGCAGCCCCAAGGCAGGGAGGGGTCCAGACACTCGGGGACCAGAGGAGGAAACCAGACGTGTTCCTGCAGCGACACCAGCCAGACCCCGAGGGCAGGTAGCTGTGAGCGGGACTGCGGGCGGCCCACGGGCCTGTCAGGGTCTGTCACTTCCTGAGCTAGAGGGCCAGGTGCATTCGAGGAGAAGCTGATGAGCTGCATTTTGGTGCTGAAGGGCCCTGTGGAAAACGCAGTGAAGGCGTCCGTTGGCGGTTGACCAGCAGACACGGCTGGACGCTGGCGGTGTGGCGAGGGCAGGCGGGGACGGGTCATGGCCTCCTGGGGTGGCTGGAGTCGCAGCCTTGGCCAGTGCTCCACCCCCACCCGGGGACTCCGCTCTTCAGGCCACGTCACCTGGCGGCAGACTGCGAGGCTGAGAACCAGGGAAGTGTCCTGCACTGCTCGCCCCAGTAGCCCTGAGCGGTCCGAAGCGCGTCTCTTCTTGGAAGCTGACTTCTCCACCTCCATCTGAATACTCCACCGCCAAGTGGCTCCCAGGGACAGAAAAATACATTAGGAAGGACTGACTTCCGGTCAGTGCCCAGTGCTCAGCCCTAGCCAGGTGGCTGCATTCGTTCAAACTGCAGCGTCTCTGTGTGATGTGACCGAGCAGGTGACCGAGGACACTGAGTCGAGGAGGAGACATTCTCCAAGGGGGACAACACCCCGCACCCGCCAGGTGCCTGCCGGTGGCCCCCCCCCTCACTGGGACACTCAGAGAGCGGCGGGTGCTGGCCGGGCTGTTGACCGGCTCCCAGAAACATGGCCTCAGAGGATGAAGAGCCGCTGGGCAGGCCGCAGTGTGGCGGCAGGAGGCTCGGCGGTGCAGGCGGCAAACCGTGAGACGGGGTGGAGTCCCGTAGCAGGCGCCGGGGAGGGGCGCCGGGTGACACAGGAGAGCCGCGGCTGCAGGCACCTGCAGGCCCCGCCGGCTCCGGGCAAGGACCCCGCCCGGTAGCGGCCGCGCTGCCTGCTGGGCCTCGCAGCTGGAGGTGGCCCTCTTGCCCAGGAAATGGGCCCCTGTGTGGGCTGTACAGCACCAGCACCTGGAGAACTGAAAAAGGAAACTCAAGTTTTCCAGGTAATTATAAGCTTTCCTCTGGGAATATTTTCTGCAGGACTAGGGCAGTTGTTTCTCTCTCCTCTCTCCTATCTCTCCCAAGTTTTCCAGGTAATCAAAGCTTCCATTCAGCCGAGAAATTGTGCTTTAGTTTCCAACCCTCTTTTGTCTCTGGTGGAAACAGCCGTCGGCTGGTCCCATCCTCCTCCCGGACTGTTGCTGTAAGATCCATACTTGCATTACTCAAAACGCTATTTGATAATTGTACTCGAAACGCGTATTTGATCAGCGCGAGGCAAGCCGAAAGCGCTTGGCCAGACCAGGTCTCTCAGACCCAGCGACCTGCTCGCCCACCCGACCCGACTCGCACCCGCTTTAGCTTTTGTTCGGACAAAGCAGAGCTAAGCCCTGGCAGCCCGCGGGCTGGGCGCAGGCCGGGGCGGCCCCGTAGCTCTGTGCCCGTCCCGGGCATGCCACAGCCCACGCCCCAGCGCCAGGAGTGATGCGCGCGAGGAATGCTTCTGACCGGGGACCGCATCGCGAGGCCCGCGTGGAGGGTCTGGGGCGGCGAGAAGAGTCCCCCCGCGGGCCGCGTGCTTTCCTGCCCCAGATGTGACCCTCAGCACGCAGGTGACTCGATGCTGTGACTGAGGAGCAAGCGGAAGTGCGACCCCTGAGGCTGCGGACGGCGGGAGCCAGGCGCAGACGAGCCAAGGGGGTACTAGGGCTGGGAGCTTGTGCCAGGGGAGTATTAGGGCTGGGAGCTTGTGTCGGGGGGCACACATCCTGGGGGGGCTCTCATGGGGGGGGGACACACATCCTGGGGGGGGGAGGCAGGACACGGCAGCCTTCTCCTGGGCTGACACCGGGCAGCCTTGCACCAGCGCCTGCCCTGGGCTCAGTTTCCTACTGGCGCTGCATGCTCTTCCAGTTCTAAACTATATTTTTCTATTTTTCCCTTTGGCTACCAAGGAAAATTTCTTGCTTGGTTCAAACCCGGCTGGCAGAGGCTGACTTGCCAGGTAAAGCAGAACGTCTGCCGCTCTCAGGGGTCCAGGAAGCTAAGAGTAGGAACCGCAGAGGCTGGGGGCTGCTGGAACCGCAGGCCAGGCGCGTGCGGGGCCAGAGCCGGGCGGCGGCAGCTTCCGCCGCTCTGGGACTGGCTGGCATTCGAGGGAGCCGGCTGTGGCTTCCAGCCCTCGCCGTGCAGCGGTTTTGCAGACCAGGACGAGATGGAGGAGGCGCAGCCGACCCAGACACGCCCGCGAGAGGCCAGATGGCAGGGCCTGGGCCAGAGACGCCAGTTCCAGGCGCCTTCTGCCCGGCCTCCCCAGGCCGCCGCCCCTCCCGGTCAGCTCCACAGGCCGCTTGGTCCACAGCCGCCCCCAGCCCCAGCGCCCACGGCACCTGCCTCCTCGCCCAAAGGATGACCTCGCGAGGGCTGGGAGAGCGCCCGCAGCGGTGCGCTCACGCCCGGAAGTGAGCAGCAGGAACGCCTGCAGGGCGCCCCAGTGCTGGACCTGAGCCCAAGACTGAGGGGCCTCTTCCAGGCTTCGCACATAGGACTCGCTTCTGAAGCAGGGTGACAGTCTGCCTTCTCTCAGGCCACGCGTCAGGGGAGGGGCCTGGGGCACCAGAGCCACTGCAGAGCCCTGCGGGCCCCAGGCTGTGCCAGGCCACTGTACCCCGGACCTCAGGCCAGGGGCGCACGTGGCCGCCGCACCCCAGAGGCCCGGCCTCCCGCTGCTCCTTTGTTCAGACGCGCACGTCGGAGGCTTGTCCTTCCGTGATGGGCCCAGAGCCCTTCAGAAGCCCCCCCACACCCGTCTGCACCCGCTTTGTAAAGTGCTGTCTCCTCCTGACTTCCTTTTCTGAACAAACTCGAGTCATATCCAGAGGCTGGCGAAGGCACAAACCCACATGTGGCCTCAACGATTATTCTCAGCAAAAACATAGAAAATGGTTGCTTGTCCATGCCCAGCTCAGAGCTGACACACAGGCAGTCCCAGTCACCCTGCCCTGGCCCTCAGAACCCAGAAGGCCTTTTATTTCCATCCGGGGTGGCCATCCGGGGAGGTGCCTCTGGACCTCACCCACCGTGGGAGATGACGGATGGCATTTCTCCCCTCCACACAAGGCCAAACTCCACTGAAGGGCCCCGAGGCCACCAAGAAGAAATCTGGGTCATCTCTGAAAGCGACAGGCCACAAGACCCTCTCGGGAAAGGACGAGAATGACTTCAGCTGTAGCCGCACCCCTCTCTAGCAATGGGGTGGGTGAGATCTCCCATGGAGCACACTTCCTTTGGGGGGACACAGAGGTTACGGTGGAGGTGGGGGAATGGAGGTCAGAAGAGGAGCAGCCCACAAGGAACCTTCAGTTACCACGGGGCCCAGACTTGACCCTGAAAGCGTAGCTGGGCACTGAGGACTCACGCCCGTCCGTTCTCTATGCCTCTGAATGATGGGTGTGCTTCCTGGCTTCACGTAGCGTAACTTGCTAGCCATACGTTAATGCACTGCCTGTATTAAGCACCATTAGGTATGCTATCGGTAAGGCTCACTTTTTATTAGTGAATTTAATAAGACTGAGGATTTAATATACAGGAAAAAGAAAAGCGATAAATCGTCTATCTAAGCCCACCAAGATCTGCAAAACAGGTACCTCGGTGACGACAGCAGTCTGTCTCTGGTCTGTGCCTGCCAGGAATTTTTTTTAAAGATTTTCAGTTATTATTTTTGCATACGAGAACTGGGGTCTAGCTAGAGGTACAGGGAGTAAAAGGATTCACCAGCGAGAGAGCAAAACAGGTGAATCTGCTGAGCGGAGCAGCAGGGAGACAGGAGGGGTGTCCTGCGCCCTGTGGGTCACTCCCTGGCAGGGATCGAACTCAGGCCGCAGGGGTGACAGTGCTGAGACTGAACCCCTAGGCCACCGGGAAGGCCGTGTGAGTTTTTTGCAAGCCAGCCCTTTTGAAGTGGGTGCCTTGGCCTCGAACTTAACCATGCACTTGTATTATAAGAAAGAAAATTCAATCTGGGGCTTCCCTGATAGCATACCTTATAAATCATGATTAATACATGAAGTTCACTAATGTTTGGCTAATGCAATATGCTGTATGCGTGTAAAGCAATATCTGTAGGTCACAACTACAGGCTAAGCATCCCTCTCTTACAACTTCTCACGGTCTTCTCTGCTCATGAATATCAAATATAGGTTGAAAATTTGCAGAAATAAACATGTCGGGTCTGTACGCTGAGGCCTTCTGTCATATTCCATCTGTGGGGACACTTGTGTGCCCCTCACAGCCCATTTCCTTGCAGACATGGGTCAGCGTCTCCAATTAGCACTTTCTCACCCGGGAGCAAAGCAGACTGAGGAGAGGGAGCAGAGAGAGATGGAGGTGAGAGATGGCCAGAGAAGGCCATTATCTCCCTGATCACGCCGCCTTTCCTGTGCTCCGCAGGAAGCAGAAATCTCCCTCCCCTGTGCCGACAGGGGCTGTCTAGGCCACTTCCTTCCGCCCTGCTCTGCTCACACAGCGGGGATGAATGCCTGGAGCTGGCCTCCAGCCGGGTGACTCCGTGTGTCTGAATATCTTTATGTCCTCAGCCCTGGCATACTAAAGAGCAAACTGAATTCTCCCAGTCCGTGCACTCAGAATTAATTCAGGCCCTGCCAAACGCAAACAACCACGAGTGTGTGTCTGCCCTTCGGCAGTGGAAATGCCCCGTCAGGAGCCTCAGAGGGAAGGTTCCTATTTCCCTGTATCTCCACAAAGGGAGATTCTCATTCCCAGAGAGTGCATCCCAATTTTCTGCCAGAGTCTGCAGTCTTGTTCATTGCCTTTTTGAACCTGCACCCCCACTACTAAATTCAGAGGGCCTGGAAGACATCAGCTCAGCCATCGGCACATTTTAAGCCCAACCATGGAAATGACATCATGTCATTTTCTATTGGTCCCTTCTACTTGGAATAACATGCAAATTCCTGGCTGAGGTCTGCACGACCCGACAGGGTCTGTTCCTGCATCCTCTCCTGCTCAGGCACGTTGGACCCTCGTCGCTAGAACATGCCAAGCTCTGTCCTATTGCAAAGGCTGATGCTCAGTGGCTCCTCAGCTGGAAATCACCCTCCTGATGCTTCCAGTGGCTGACTCAGTTCTTACTACAGTGCTAGGGGAAAGCTGCTAGCCCCATTTTATCAACAAAAAAGAAGGCTTACATGACTTTCCTGAGGTCACCGTAACTGACCCATCCAGACTTCGAGTCTATACCATCTTAATTTGGACTCAATTCAACACAATCATACTCTAGAGCCATAGCTCTGAGTATGAGCAAATATAGAAAAGGCAGTGGCAGGTCTCACCATCCACCAGTTCATATTCTAGAAGATAGATGCCACGTCAGAGATCTCCTCTGGTGCTCCCCAACACCCACGGCAGAGCTGGGTGGAGAGACGGACTTGATGCTTGAAAAATAACAGGAGTTTCATCACCATACCTTGGTGGCCACAGTGCTGAGTTGGGGGACACTAGGCTTCCAGTCCAGTCAGCCCACAGAATGGACACTGGGAGTTATTAGCCCAGCTCCTTTCTTACAGACGCACAAGTCCACACTCCTTAGCCAGGTATATGCGATCCCCCATGGCTTCCTCCGCCTCGTCCCCGCCTCGTCCCGTCTTGTCCCCATCTCCAACCTGCCTTTACTCACCTCCCCTCAGCAGCCAGAGTCTCCAGGGCCTGGAGACCTTCCTTGTCAAGGAACTTGGGCTTCAACTTTTAGGTAGCGGAACCACTGAAGAGTGTTTGCATGATGAGAGCTGGTGGATTTAGGTGGAACACGCAGACCAGATCAAAATTCGGGGCACTTTGAAGAGCACAGGACCCGCTCCCAGTGGGAACTCAGTAAACCGCCGTGGAAGAGAAAAGCCAAGAAGAGACGGCGCTGGGAATAATCCAGTCGAGTGATGACAAGGGAGTTGAAGAAGATGGTGTTTCCAGGTTGGCTACAAATATAAGAGAAGCCTGTAGGTAGTGGGTTTAAAAGTCCTAACCTGCAAGCTGTCCCTCTCCAACAAGTTGCCCAGCAAATCCGGTGTTGAGTAAGACAGACTTCCGTCAATGAATTCCCAGGACGGAGCTGACCGAAGACCACCCCTGGTCCTGCGGGTAGGAAAAGGAAAACGTAAACAAACGTTTGGACGAGTTGAGAAGTTTGCGCTGGAGTCACGCCTCCGGGAGTGAGCCAGCCCGCTCTGGGACCACCAGGGAGGCCCTGGTCAGGCACAGGAGCTGGGACTCTGGACTCCCAGCCCAGGATCTTAACAATAGGAACACATCAGTCTGTCGATGGGCCCCCCACTCCCCGACCTGGGAGAGTCAAACAATATGGAGCCCTAAAAAGCGACCAGCTGAAATCAGTTCTCCCGTTCGTAATTGTCCCAGGCACGAGGCTTGGAAGCCAGCTGCCTCGGCTCCTGGGCCGGAACCTCCGGCAATTCCACATTCCCTTGCTCATGAGCTCTCTTTATTAAATCAGACCCCTGGGAAACTCGTCTAGCGAACGAGTTGGTATTTGGTGCATCCAGAGCCCACCAGAGTCAAAGCCACGGAAACCCCCACACTCCTCCGGAGCCCCAGCCGGGGCCACTCTCATTGTGCCCCTTGCTTCTCCGTCTTCCTCCCTTTGTGCGAACCACCTATAACGACATCTATGCTTGCCCAGAAACAGAATGCTAGAAGTTATTTTATTCATGACAGACAATGGCCTGGTTTTCGTCTTATTATGAAACCAGCACACGTATGAAAACAGTGGTATGGGTCTGTTTTTTCTCATTTAAGAGGATTTCAAAGTTCTCAGACTCTACCCTCATGTCCTTTCCAGGTTCACGATCTTGCCCTGCAGAGCTCATTAACCCTCCCACGGTTTGCATTGTTCAAAAGTCCTGTTCTGAGCAGGGAGCCACATTCTAACCCCCCTATTCAATGCTTCACTGTACATCTCACTCCGTGCGTGCTGCACAGGCAGTGAGGGCAAGGTGACTGTGCCCTCCAGAGACAGGCTCTCCCAGACCTCGCTGCTCTGGCCCTGCAGGCCCCATCCTCTCCCCAAATCAGAGAGGCACCCCCATCCTTAAGTGTGTTGGCATTATTAAGACGTCTTTCTGATTTTAGTGCTTACAGGAGGGACTCATCTTTCACCTGAAGAAGGAGGAACCTTTATAATCTCTAAAGTCCAGGCACAGGAAATGATAACTAAGGACGCTGAAATCCATGGCAGGAAATTGAGATTCACTTACCCCATGTAAAGTGATCAAAAATCCTCCCTTTCACTATCTTTTTCCCCTTGGGTCTGTGGCTCACAAACCATGGAGCATAAATCCTGGAGCAAACCATGCTGGAATATCAATAAACCCACATCGACCCGAGGCAGGAACTCAGCTTGCGGTGTGGGGATTTTTTTTTTTTTTTTAGACATTGGTTGACAGCCAGGTTGATGAAAGGAGAACCCAAAGAGAATAACAGCTTTGCAGCAGCAAAAAATAAAAATTA
The DNA here is from genome assembly GCF_000260355.1 of Condylura cristata. NCBI lineage: Eukaryota > Metazoa > Chordata > Mammalia > Eulipotyphla > Talpidae > Condylura > Condylura cristata. The sequence continues at coordinate 36,607,535 of NW_004567121.1, forward strand.
AAAAAAAAAGAGTTAGAATTCAGGAACTATTATCCATGAGTCTGTCTGTAAATTCATGAGGAATGAAGTTGGGGGTGGGCAGAGGGAGGGAGTTGGAGGGCTTACTAATAAAGTCTAAATGCCCCTCAAGGTCACAGGGCCCCGGTCCTGGTAGCTCCCAAGTTAGATTGGGTTGTGCCTCTCCCAGTGTATGGCCTGATTCGGAAACAGAGTCTTTCCAGAAGGCAGGGAAGTTAAAGAGAGTCCAGTAGGCAGGTCTCCATCCAGTGTGACTGGTGACCTCACCGAAGCCAGGTCTGTAGACACAGGCACTTCGAGGCTGATGTGAAGAAATGTGGGAGAAGGTCGCCCCCACAGCTTGGAGAGAGGCCCAGACCCTCCTCACAGCCCTCAGAAGGAACCGCTTGCTGATGCTTGTCCTCAGACTTTCTGACCCCAAAACTGTAAAACAAGAAACCCATGTTGTCTGAACCCACTTGGGGTGCTCTGTTGTAGAACCCTCGCAAGCCAATACAGCAAGCTGTTGGAAATGCCTGAAATGATGTGGCCGCTGCCTTTCTGAAAGGTGCCTACTCTTAATTCCCAAATGGAGTCTATTTAATTTCTGCACTCTTTGTCATTCCTTAAGTAATTCATCTTCCTGTATAACTATGAGTATAATATAATAACCGATGTGTGTTATCATTCTATAGCCATCAAAATGGCCATCAGAGCAGCTTGTCAACGCGAAAAGCAACCATGACCACGGTGACCTAATACAATTCTACCTAAAAAAAAAAAAAAAGAAAGAAAGAAAGAAAAAGAAAATTGACTCCATTTCAATATATTCTTCAAGGAAAATTGTAACAATTCCATCAGTCTTCTGGAAAAGTAGGAAAGAGACATCCTGACCCCTTCCTCCCATGGCTCCCCAAGTAATCTTCACAGACGCCATGATGGAATCAGGAAGAGTCTGGGTCTGTGTCACTTCAGGGCCGGTGGCAGACACATAGCAAACGAAAGTGGCAGAGGTTATTTTCACAAGCTGCAGCTACCACTGCCGCCTCCCAGCACAAGAACCCCCATTTCTTCCCATTTTTTTTGCAAGTTAAACCGATTAAGACGTTCTGCTCAGCCAGTGTCCCAACATCTATGAAGCTCCTACTGTGTCTTCAGGATGTGCCAGGGAGCAGATGCTCTAATAAAGTACAACCTTTTCCCTATGTAGCCCCCTCCCATGAAAGATACACGCATGAGAAGGGACCCTGAAAACACCGAGTTATGTAAGGCGGAAACATCCAGGAGGAGCCTCTAATGAATACCAGGGACCCAAAAGCCCTTCTGTGAAGCGTCTTCAAGCAGAGTTGGCCAGACAGAGACGATGCAGAGACTGCAGGAGCAAAGGCTCACAGCAAGAGGGTGCTCTGCCGGGCGGGCACCTGTGTGTGTACAAGTGTGTGCACGTGGGTGTACCAGTGTGTGCACGTGTGTGTGTACAGCTGTGTGTGGGCGTGTGTGTGAGCGTGTGTGTTCACAAGCACACCCAGCTTGTAAGGGCGTGATGGGAGAGGGGCTGGGTAATTTGTGGCTGGGAGCAACAGTGATAGACTAGAAAGAGCTTGAGTTGCCAGAAAAGCAAGCATGATGAAGAACAGCATGGTGAGCTTCTGTACCTGCTGGCAGGACATTTATGTCCAGGGAGATTTAAGTGATTTACCCAAGGCCACCTCCCTGGCTAGCAGAGATGAGGGTTAGGTCTTTAATCTCCCAATTTAGTGCCCCCTCCACGAAGTCATAATAATGACTGCCATGTATTAGAGTTACCATAAAACACAGCATATGCATTAAATCACTTCATTTTTACAACAGTCCAGAGAAATAGTTATTATTGCAACGAACTGCACCTTCCCAGTGACAACACTGAAGCAGCGCAGTTGATTGCTAAAAGTTACGCAGCTGGCAAGTGATTATGAGTTTTCTCAATTCCTGTTTCACAGTTCCTGTGTGTTGTCTTCTATGGCAATAGAATGAAATTCGTGAGATAAGGGAAAAAATATGTGCATACAATTGTGCAAGATATAATGGTTATCTTTATATCTTTTTTGAGAAGCGTAATATTTTATCCATGTACTAATCAGTTATGGTGAGAATTTACACTAAGTTTGGGGTGCTCATATCTGCCGTCAGTGGCACCAGCATAACAGAACCCAACTGATTTCTCTCATTTCGGTTTTGTAATCCCCACAACTATGACGCCCTAAGGCATATTTTGGTCAGATGTACACTGAGGCCTTTATCTTTGTGTACCTCCAGTTTATCCATTGTGAGATCTTTAGGTAAAGGGGTGTTCTAAGAAGGAGATGTGATTTAAGAAAAGGAAGACTCACTAGCATTGAAAAGTATCATTTGTCAGAAAATTGAGAGCTGGACAAGAGGATTACATTGCATGTGCTCTGATGCCTTGGTATTCTCTACCCACTGTTGGCAGTGTGTGAATAATGTGGCAGTTTGTGGATAGGAGCAGTGGCTTCCAAAGAATTAATATGAATGGAATACACTCATCACTGGTTTTGACCTAACATGCCTGGTGCTCTGTAAGGCAGAGAAATCACAAGGCAATACACTCCTTTCCTGATGGGGAGCCAAGGCAAGGGAAGATGAGTGACATCTTGGGTTATCAGACAAGAGGCAGAGTAGAAGAGAAGGAACTGTGCAGGCATTCACCAAAGATTGGCAGATCAACATGCAAAGGAGTGACAGAAGAGATTGTTTCTAGAAAATTGACCAGTCATTGGTGTTGATCTTGTAGTCATAGGAAGAAGTTAAGAGCTGGTGGTAGCTACCCAAGAGTGGGAAGATTAAGAATTGAACAAGACAGTAGCAATAAAGACAGTAGCAATAAGCCCACACGTACAAGGTCAGTTAACCTATGACCAAAGAATCAAGAGTAATCAATGGAGGAAAGAAATCTCTTATTGGACAGCTACTTGCAAAAGAATGAAAGTAGACCACTACCTCACTCTCTATGCAAAAACTAATTCAAAATGGATTAAAGACTTGGATGTAAAACATGAACCATAAAATATATGGAAAGAAAGCCATAGAAAAAATTCTCCATGATGATGACTTCAGGGATTTCTTTGGGAATTGCATTTGAATGGCAGTGGAAACAAAAGCAAGGATAAAGAAATGTATCTACATTAAACTAAACTGTCCTGACAGTGAAAGAAACTATAGTTAAAATGAAAATTTCCCCTATGGAATAGGTGGAAATATCTACATGTCTTATACCCAGCAAGTGGTTCAAAGAAAACCACACAATTCTAGAAAAAAATAAAAGAAGAACCCAATCAAAAAATGTCAGAAGAGCTAAATAGACACTTCTGCAAAGATATATAGATAGCCAACAGGCTCATGAAAAATGTTCATCATCACTTACCATCAGATAAGTCAAGTCAAGACAATGACATGCCAATGCACACCTGTGAGAAGGGCCCATACAAGAAATAGCAAGTGTTGGCAAGAGTATGAAGAAAAACAAATCCTCATACACTGTGGGTGGGAATGTAGACCTCTCTAGAACCTATGGAAACAGTATGGAGGTTTCTCAAACTAGTAAAAATAGATTTATCATGCAATCCAGCAATGCCAATCCTAGGTATCTACCCAAAGATTGCAAAACCACTCATTCAAAGACAGGTATGAATGGCCATGTTCCTTGCAACAGCGGTAATGTATACAACTTGTGATCCCAAGGACCGATGAGTGGCTTGAGAAGGTGTGGTATACACACACAATGGAATAACACTTGGCTATTGAAAAAAAGATGATGAAATCTTGCCTTTCGCAACAACGTGAATGGAACTGAATAATGCTAAATTAAATAAGTCAGAAGGATAAAGATAAATGTCAGGTAATTCCACACATATGCAGAACATAAAGAAACAGAAAAAAGTACATCAAAACAAAATCTAGAAACCTGACTGTGGAATGGAGACTAGCAGAGAGGGTAAAGGGGAGCGGGGAGGGGAGGGACTGGCCCAGTGGGCTGTGAGGGAAGGTTACGGCTGCGTTGGTGGTGACTGTGGCAAGGTAACACCCTGAACCGGGATGTCCAAACAGGGTGGACTTGGATGTCTGAATCATGTCCAGTGCTGGAAACTAATGTTATCACAACTAATGAAATCAAATGAAGAAGTGTTGACCAAGCCAGATACTGGATCTTCACCTAGGGTTCAGGAGAGAGTCTCAGAAAACCGTGGAGGGAACAGCCACGTCCTCAAAGTCAAATCCCAGCTGACGCCCAGCCTGCTGAGTTAAATCAGACAACCACACTTAGTTTGAGCTCAGGCAGTTACGACACTTCCTTCGTCTTTAGCTCCCTTGGTCTAAATTTATGATAACTAACAATCCTGATTTGATGGAGATTTGTGAACAGAAAGTGACATAAATTCTGTAAAATGCCTAACACATCCGCCGCCCCAGAGTTAATGCTCCACAGATATTAGCTATGATTATTATTATTTAAAGAGCTGACATCTGAGCTGGGCTGTGAAAGATGAAGAGGATTTTGCTCAGCGGAAAGGGGAAAAGGGTGGGGGAGGAATTCCGAGGAGCCAGGTTAACACTGAAATTGATTTTCCAGGCCAAGAAGAAAAATACCTCTTTTGTGAAAAATTCCTTTTTTAGCTTGACTATTGGGATAAAAAACAAGCCAAGAATTTCACATGGGAAATGCGATCTGAAACCCCACCTTTCATTTGGAAATCCAGGAGATATAAGTTTGCATTTTATGATTCTCAGTTGGTTAGTCATTTCTTTTTCTTAACCTCTATTCCTCCTCTCACTCCCCCGACATACTTTGCTAAAGTGTTTTGCTCTCAAGCCAAGAAATAAATAAATGACTTTGGAACATGAAGGGTTGATATAAGGATGCAGTAAATGAAAACAGAAGCTGTTCTAGTTGATCAGCCCCTAGTCACTTTATTTGTCAAGCATGTATAGAGCTTCTACTCTGTGCCAAGAGACATGCTTGTGCAGAGAATGTGAACATACTTACATCATCGTGGCTGTCCTTGAGGGGCCCTGACGAGTGAGGGAGAAAGACAGGTAACCAGACAAGCACAGCTTTAAAGGACAACGGGAAGGCACAGGGCCATCCGCAAGCCTAGTCTTGAAGGCCAAGGAGAAAGTCACACACACGCTGAAATCAATATTAACATCCTTTAAGTCCCCCTCTGGAAACAATGTTAGAGTTAACCTAATTGTGTTAGATGGAGGTCGTGGTCCCAGTGTCACCTGGTGTGTGTTAAAAAGCCTGCAGAACTCAGTTGACATAAAGCCATAGAGCTCTTCTTTCTAATGGATAACTACATCTGTTAAAACCTTTTCCTCTCAACCTATGTTCAAGCTTTCAATTTCCTCCTTTGGAAAGAAGTTTAATCAAGGCTGAATTAAATTAGAAATGTTAACACTGTGATAATTACCACTGCTTTCGGAAGAATTATCTCTAATAATGCATTTTATTCATCAGCCCTAAATGCGGTTTTGATCCTTCCATCTCTAATGTGGCGGAAGCAGCCCAGAGCTGGATTTCTATACTGAATTGTTGCTTTCAGGCATTTATCACACACCCAGGGCTGGTATCCAGCATAGAAGGTGCATCAGTCGCTGCTCATCTGAGTGTGAAAATTCAACGTGCAGTCACACAGCTGCCCAAGGATTCTTGAATTTAATGAAGATGACTCACAGAGCTGTGGGTTAGGAAGGACAGATTTGGAGACTATTGAATGTTGGGAAAGTGAGGGGAAGAAATGCTAATCGGGCCTCTTGTGTTGCCTCCATGGAGCAAGTCTTAGGAGACATCATTTTTCTACTCAATCCTACTGACTCTTTTCCACTAATAAAGTCCAAGTACATGTTGGGCACAAGCCCAGGAGATAAACCAGACAGACTTGGCCCCTGAGCCCCAACCCACCTATTGCTTCTGTGTTCACTAAAGTCACTTGCACTGACATTGTATCATATATAAAATGGGCTAATAAAACCCTGTGGAGGGTCATGCTGATAAATTAAAGAACAACGACATTGGGCCCTCCTGGGTGGC